>NW_027526203.1:375544224-375846141 GCF_048455015.1 Haemaphysalis longicornis | reverse complement strand
AGTTGTCTGTTGTTTTATGTGCGCCGCAGCCACAATAGTACATCTGTCATAAAATACCGTTAGCGGAACCCAACCGGCCTGGGAATATTTCTGCTTGCGTGAGGGCGTGGGGTACTTTTGTGGAGGGCGTGCGGAAAACGTGGTTACACGCGAGACAATGCACTGCGAGAGTACGCGATTGGCATGCGATTGGTCGTTACGATGGTCGTTCAGGAACGGTCGTGCGCTGGTCGGAGGAGGCTCACGACGTGCGACTGGCAAGCCGAATGCAGTCGTGCCATGCACTGCCATCGTTGCGATCGTCGTGAGGCCACAGCCAATGAGAGCCCGCTGAGACCGCAACCGGCTTGCGTTGCTCAGGTCGGCTCAGGTGTTGGAAACTTTAGGCTTAGCATCCTGGCGGATATTTGATCGCCGCTATCTGTGTAACTGCGAATGACTATCCGTAACACAACTTTTCACCACGCTATCATCCCCTTTCTCGCATGTGGAACTTTATTTAAGCTATAACTGCCGTTTGAGCGATCGGTGACCAAGACATCTGCGTAGCCTGTTTCGATGCTTCCGCGCAGTTATCGCCATCTCTCGGCCACTCGGCGCACCGCGCGCCGCGGCGACCGGCCAGCGTAGGCTTGCATCGCGGCAGATGTCTGATCGCCGCTTTTAAAATAAGCCCTGACAACAATCCCTAGCACAATTTTTCACACAACTAACACCTACTTTCTCGCACGTGGAACTTCTTTTTAGCGATCAGATTGATTCAGAAGAGCAGCGACAAGCGCGGTTGCTACCGTGGTCTGCGCCGGTTCGAGCCGCTGAGTGTGCCGAGCTGGGCAGGCGCGGCCGGCGTGTGCGCGGACTGTTTCCCGAAGGCAGGAAAACGCTTCAGGATTGTCTGCTTTATCCATTTCTTGCGAACAAACGCGCGGAATCTATAAATTCAGCTCAGCGATCGTCGTAGTTGACTATGGAGCAAAAACAGTGGGCGGAGCGCGACGCCGACGACGCATCGCATGCGCGCATCGGGCCATGTGTTTCAAATTCACGCGTACGACTGGTCGTGGCGACAGTCCTAACGATCAGTCGCATGCGAATCGCGTGTACCAATCGTACATGTGTCCTAATTGTACGGTCGTTGCGACCGTCGTGCGGCCGCAGCCAACGAGAGCCCGAAGGTGTCGTCATAATTGCGTCACTGCGAAAACTTCTTTTAAAGCCTCGAGGAGGCTTTGCAGTTCCGAGTATTTTGAGGGGAGCCGCTCTCCGCCGACAATACAGACACCTGGCAGACACATTTTGCCAGCGGTACCAAGAGCATGGACGAGCGAGATCGTCTGTGCTAAATGGTGTTTTACTGAGCATATAAAATGCAATGTGTTACGTAATTGCACTATTCATTTTTACGTAAAGTTGATACATTCTTTCTTTTCCTGCTCGATTTCTCTTGCACATATCTAAATCAGCCGAAGTGCGCCTAAACAGGGAGGCAACCGTGGAGCGAAAACAGTGGGCTGAGCGACGCCGGCGACGCGTCGCCCGTACGCATCGGACCATGTCTCAAATTCACGCGTACGACTAATCGTGGAAGCACATTGCCGACCAGTCATACATCGCATCCGAGGGCTTCATCGTGCTTGTGTCTCACGCTTTACGGAGCACCCTCCTTCAGGGGCTCAAATAAACGTTCGCTACCTACCTACCTTCTCGTTGAGTCCTGAAAATATCTGTATGGGAGGAGTATGCTTCCCTCTCTGCCAATGGTAATTCTCCAATCGGCCACAGCTTCTTACGGCTGTAGTCGTTGGCCAGTCTCCATTAGTCGGTATGCTAGAATCATGTGTGGGCACGTTGACGCAGCAGCCAAAAGTGGAAGCTGTGCAATGATGATGATAACTTTATTTTGCCCAAAACTTGGTGGAAGGAGGAAGGGGAAGTGGGGGCCTGGCCTGTAGCCCTTGGGCGCGAGCGGCATCTTTGGCCAGTTGGACGACCTTGGTCTGAATTTCTGGGCCAGAGCTAAGCAAAAAGGTCTCCCACTGCCCCGCACTGGTAATGCGTAAGCATGCTCGTAGAGTTCTTGGCCGTGGGCTTCTCACGGCTCCTGTATTTGTCATTGGCCAATCTCCTTTATTCGATAGGTGTGAATTGTGGGTACCAGTCGTGATGTCAGAGCCGAATCAGATTTGGTGAATCGGCTGCGAGCTTCCGAAGGCCGTTCCCGAAGGCTGCTGTCATGGTCATCGACTGAGTGGGATCGACTTACTGAATATGTCGTTATACATGTATTCAGCCTTTACGTTAGGTGACCTTAACGTAGAGCGAATGACATGCTAAGCAAGCGTGACTAATTATATATGAAGTGGCAAATTACAGTCGATAACGTTAAACCTCAAAACGTAACGTTAGGCCTAACGTGCTTGGGTCTGCGATGAACTTTTGGCGGCTGCTGTCAACGTCACTGGTCAATTCACATGGGCTAGTATGTTACTAGTCTGTTGCAGCCAATGCGAATTTCGATGACAGGCTCTGGCCACACTTTTTTTGGCGACGCAGATCTGGAGACGCCGCGTATTTTTCTCCCGATGAGCCAAGTAACGCGTGAGTGATGCTGACGCTTTAGGACGCGCTATTTCGTGTGGTGAATTTGAGATCAACGAAAGAGCGGGTTGTTCCCATCAGGTGATTTTCGATTATTTTAAAGGCGATAGTCTTTCTTGGGCTACTTAAACCCAGAAATTTTGGTCTGTCTGTCTGTCTGTCCGTCTGTCTGTCTGTGACTCGATTCAGCCACCCGGCCAAAGTAAACTTGATATTGCGCAATAGTCTTATATACTCACAGCCACATGTAAACGTCTAAGCCCGGTTTATATGTTCATACTTGTCAACTTTGTTGAACAAGAACAGGACATTACGCAAATATAAGACAGGAAATTAGTACACAAGGGATATGTACAGTGTTCCTTTATTTAAAAATTCATGGATGCTTGTTTTTCGATAGCAAATGATATTCTACATCTACTGCAGAAAACCGCCGCCTCCTGTCGGCATATGAAAAATCACGCGGCAACAGCAACGAAAGGTTCCACTAGCTAGGTTCCACGTTCTGCTTGGAACGCACGTGGAGCACGCCCAGGCGGCTCTATAAACCTTCTAGTCGGCCACCTCCATTCACGCGCGTCTCCGCAGTACTGCAGCGCTGGCATCGAGGAACCCGGCCTGTAGCATTGGAACGCGGTAAATTCAAATCGCCTTGCGCAAACCTTTAGTGTGTTTACCTTGGAATGAGCGCGACGGTACAGGAACAGCATGAGAGGTGAGCGGGAAAGCAAAGGGGGGCATTTTTTTTGCAAATGTCTACAAAGACTATCGTCTTTTGACGACATTTGCAACGAAAGGAGCATATACGCGGCCAATCTTTTGTTTTAGCGAGGTTATAGTTGTGGCAAACATGGTATATGCCTAAGACATTGACGCAAAATACAGTTTTTTTGCAGTAAGACATGCAGCTTTATTAGCACACAGATATGACGCTATACTATCATTACAAGCTAAAAGATACTAAGGACGCGTAAGTGCGCCTAACGAATGTTTACTTGCTTAAACTAAATGAGGCTGCAAGTAAATGACGTGAAACGACGCCAACTTTTCATACTTGGAGGGAAACGGAGGTTAATTCATATATTCAAACTGGCTTTGCACGGCGTCCCGCCGCACGATCAACTATGGCTCTGCTGCATCTATGCCTACACCAACACAAATGCCGACATACACAACGCACCCTGCAACGAGCTGAGAGAGCCAAACGAGGCGGCGCAGTGCGGCGCAGTAGGAAGACGCGTCCCTCATTACTTTCTGGCTCGGCATTTCTGTGCTTAGCAGGCGTTGCCTAGCGACGGAGAGGCGCCCTCCTCTTTCTTGCCGGCTCGGCATTATTTCGCTCAGGCTGGATACGCGCACAGGACTCGTTTTTTTGCAAGCGACTCGTGCTAGACACGCCAGTGGGTTTCCACCAACACCAGTGGATAGAGACACTTCTGAAAATAAATTATCCGACAATTGTCCCCTGAGACCATTCGTGCCGATTCCGAATACCACGTATTTGTCATTGTACGAGATTTCGGCGCACGATAAAGATCCCCAGGTGGTCAAAATTAATCCGGAGCCCTCCACTACGGCGCGCCTCATCGCCTTCGTTGCGTCGGCGCGTTAAACCCTACAATCAATCAAATCAATTTGTCATCACTAGTTAATTCACATGGAACCTGTGGAAACACTTGGGGAACCCTCGTTAGCACC
The DNA here is from genome assembly GCF_048455015.1 of Haemaphysalis longicornis. Lineage (NCBI taxonomy): Eukaryota > Metazoa > Arthropoda > Arachnida > Ixodida > Ixodidae > Haemaphysalis > Haemaphysalis longicornis. The sequence continues at coordinate 375,841,845 of NW_027526203.1, read as the reverse complement.
CCAATACGCATTGAAGTTATAACAACCGTACCTCGAGGTATAGTGTGCTGCATATCTCAATTGAAACAAATTATGCTACGCTTTACCGCTACGACGACTTCAGAGCATTGCGTCATAACACGACTTCATACATTGGTGCTGTGTAATGTCACAGCGTATACACCTCTTCTGTGTCAACTTCTGTGCTTAGCCTCGTTTATTGGCCTACTTGCTCGTCTTATCGCAATGACTGGTCCCTCAGGCGTGTTGTGGTAAAACAGACCCACGAAGGTTTTCTTTAGTGTTATTCCACACTGCTTTACCTCTTTAGCCGATTGGCGTCATGTCTCACCTGTTGTAACTTGGCTGTGCTAACTTTAGCACTGGAATCTCTCCCAAGCCGCCCATTCACCATCGAAATTCGTACTGCGGTCAAAAGTTACGAGCCATTAAAATTGAAAGCTTAAAGACTGGTGATCTTTAAGGTCGCCTGTTTTAGTAGGCAATACCAGAGGCCCTGTGGCCCCATTTAGAAAAATATAGCATTGCAAACAAAGACTTTTGAGGTGTCTTTATGAATGTATACATGAAAGGGTAAAAGTCAATAAAAGAACTCCAAAGACACCTATGCACTCCTGGCGTTGTGAAGGCGAGAGCCATAATGTCCAACTGAATGCCGTTTAGTGTCCAATCGCATATTGAATGCCGCAGAGCGTTTTGCCACAAACAGGTCTTGTCACAAACGCCACTCACAGCGAGTGCTGCGCCGCTGGGCGAGAGGAGCAGAAGCGGCCGCGTGCGAAGCTCGGCGCGAGGAGAGCGGCAGCCGAACACGTGCCGCTGCTGCAGGCACCCTCTCTGTTTTGTAAGGGCTGAGCGCATGTCCAGACGTTGCGTAGCAGCGCTGGGTTCTTTCATTTGTGTTTTATTTATGAGGCACATTCTGTGGAGTGCGTCGCAGCCATTGTAATCTAATGTGCCTCCATTATTTTGCCACTTTCCTGGAGCGGAGGCTTTTTCGCTGTATGGGCAACTTAAATCACTGCCCGCCTTGTCACCACATAAAAGATGTAACAGCGGAATCCCATCGGGCCTCAAATCATACCGAACTACGTTATTGCAATAGCCCAAAATATAAATAAAGCGAGGGAGTTATTTTATGTGAATGCTGTCAATTTGTTTTGACAGAAACCGTTGAGTAACGCAAGCCACACGGCCGCTCGATGAGAATGCAAACGCTTAGTTCAGTTCTAACGCAGAATCACTTGCATAACCGGCGATACGGGCAGCCTCGACCGAGTTTTTCGGCATCACTACACGAAAGCTTTCGAAGCAAGCGGCGCATCGGGCGGGTGTTCAACAGCACTGTACGCCTCGGTGGTGATTGTGCTTGCGACGCTGTCTGTCCGCCTTTGTCGTCGTAGCCATTTTAGCGTACAGCTTCAACGTGAGATGAGCTTTAAACAAGTCAGTGTTTTCCCACATCGCCGAGCTGCTTCAAGGTTGTGTGGACTTCCATCATGAGGACCGGGGCACGCAGCGATGAAGCAAGATTAAGGTTTTCCTCCTCTACCACCAGTCCTACTCGTGGCCAATGACCCGGATTTGCCTGCGAGCCCCGCCCAGTTTTTATAATGGGAACAATGCAGGAACAGCGGCCTCGATGACTGCCCTTCGTTTCCAAGGATGGCTTTCAGATTTTACATACCCATTGTTGCAACAGTTCTATTATAGTCGAATGTCAAAGGGTAAAACAATAAAAATGATATATACGCCGCCAATTTAACAGTAAGGTGTAGCTAATACCACAACGAAAAATGAGATGCAAGAAAATGCACTTGAAAATGCTTGTCCTCCAAGCTAAATTACGCGAAGGAGTCCTTTTAATTTTGCGGGCTACCTTTATGAAGCCTCTGGTTGGCTCTAATTACGGAATGGCTTTAAATGAAGAGTGTCTTTGACTAAATTATACCACACGCTTTTTCTGTTGGCGTTACATACCACCAACCTTCATTCTGGGACTGAGCTAAATGAGCCTTACTTTCGACGTTAATGATTATGTCCTAATTAGGCCTGTCTTTTCAACTGCCTACCAAAATTCCGTGGTTCCACCACCTTTCCATTCAAAACTGTATGTGCCCTATTGGGTACATCAAGTGGTTTTTTGCATTACCGTTGCTGCCTGAGTTGTTCCCTCTGTAAGAATACTTTATATCGAACGCAGATTAGCAACCAGGATAAATGTTTTTTTTCATAACTTTGCATTGGCACAGCGCACGGTGATATTTATTTTTTGAAAACGGGTCCATACGAACATGTTTGTGATAATTTTAGTTTTTTATATACTAGCTCATTTCCGCGCGTCTCATTGATAACTCCCATTTCTTGTTGTAAGAAGTTTAATGAGTCCTTGAACTGGCGAAACACCGTTGCGCGTACCTTTAAGCACACAGCTGTGCGAGCACTTTTTATTTATTTATTTATTTATTTATTTATTTATTTATTTATTTATTTATTTATTTATTTATTTATTTATTTATTTATTTATTTATTTATTTATTTATTTATTTATTTATTTATTTATTTATTTATTTATTTATTTATTTATTTATTTATTTAGTTAGTTAGTTAGTTTACCATCAGGGCACACGGCATTGTAGAGGGGAGGAGCTTACATAGACGAGCAAAAAAGACGCCAAAAAGCACGCGACAAGTGTTCACCGATTGATTGTACGCACGAAATACAATCATTCTTGAAAAAAAAAACGCAATAAAGTAAGCGCAGCAAATGGAGCCATAAACACAATCACACTCGGAGGAAAGCAAAAAAACAAACGATAAACGCACTTCATTCGCCGTAGAAAAAACGACATATATCTACAGAGAAATGCCGGATTGATACAAGCATACAATACACAGAAAAGAAACAAGAAAACCCAAGAAAAGAACACACTACTTACTACAAAGTGTAAGAAAAAAAAAACAAGAAAAACCTATAACAAATTTGAATTTGACAATGCTTCCCGAAAACGGTCAGGGTTAGCAATGCAAGCTAATGAAGCAGGCAGGTGGTTCCCCTCGCGGCTCGTTTTCGGCAAAAAGGAATGAGAGTAGGTGACTGTTTTGGTGCGGGATGTGAACTTTGTGACGAAATTCAAGGTGATATATGAAATGTGCGCGTTGTATCCAGCGGGATTTGAGTGCATGGTTATTGTGATACACTTCACGAAATAGGCACAGACGGGACAGTGTTCTGCGTGCAGCGAGGGGAGTTAGGTTCAGACTGGATTTCATAGAAGTTACATTGACCGTACGATGATAGCGAGACAGTATAACTCTCACGTATCGGTTTTGTACAGCTTCAAGCTGGTTAATTAGAGTCGTGTAACTAGGATCCCAAGTTTACGAAGCATACTCTAGTGTGGAGCGCACCTAAGTGACATAAAGCTGCTTTTTTTAGAGGAGGTGCTAAGAAAAAATTTCGCTTTAAGTATCCAAGCATGCGGTTATCCTTAGATGTTATAAAATCAACATGTCTAGACCAGGAAAGGTTGTTAGTTGTGAGCACACCACGGTATTTAGACTCGACTACGGACTCTAATAGGGTACTGCTAAGAAAATTACCAGAGCAAATTAATTGATTACGGGATATCCTCATCACTTTACATTTGCTTATGTTGCGCTCCATATGTAAAGTTTGCACCAAGTATAAATATTACTACGGTCAAATTGAAGAGTCTATGATATGCTGGACTATAACAGTACACGCGACCGCACAGCGCGCAACCGTATACCAGTGGCATTATGGCAATAAAGAAACCCCTCTGAATACCGCTCATACATATTGTAATTATGCTATCTGGTTCAATGATCTAGTGCGTGGAACACGTCGGGAGTTTCAGCCCATTCTAGAGACATTTTGTTTCGCAAGACAGGTGCCGCCGACGTGATTCTTTCCTTTGCTTCCTCCTCTTCAAGGATGTTGTGGCCTCACCTGTGTCGGCACACTCGTAAGTTTTCAGGGTGGAATTAAATTGATTTCAAGCAGGTTTGGCCTGTCTGGACTTAGCAAAAACAAATAAAAATCAACCATAAAACTGAAAATCTTAATTTCGAGCACTGCAACAGCCGCACTGCAAATTAACGGGACGTCCGTGCCGTAGTTCAAGTGGCGGACGCGAATGGAGCATGGTATTAAAGCGAAAGGTTTCTTAGTGGGGCCGATGGCGTCCTGTAAAAGAAACTAATGCATTTTACTATAGACCGGTTGGTAGACCGAAAAGCTCAGATAAGATCCCTGGACACACGGCGCGTGCGTGAAACCTGGCTTTCATTGTGTCAAAACGGTTACTTGAAAAATCGCGAAAAAGTAACGGTTCTAGATAAGCCAATTAACGCATCGGTCTTGAAGACGGAGTACAATTGTATACCTTCATCTCATAAACCACGTGTCGGTATACATTTAGATCATTCGTAGATGCGTTTACTTGGTGCGCGAAAAATCGTCGCATGGGTTTTTCTTCGTTTGATATTTGGGTCTTCGATGGTTTGGCGATCGATTGGACGCACTTTCAGCTTTCAGGCTTCTCCCAACTCTCCTTAGGCAGGGATGGTAATTCTTTTTTCTCCTTTCAAGGGCTAAATAAATGCTAGGGCCCTAGACTCCTGCCAGATGGGGAAAAAAGTGATTACTTGAATTGAAGTACACAATGCCGCAACAAGTAACAGTTCGTAAAATTCACTTCATTGTCCCTTTAAATGAGGTACACCTGTGGTCGCTATCTCAAAAAGAACCGAGTACTTCCATCAAGCACACTTTATTCTCATATACAAGGTAGGTTGTGAGGCTCATAGATAAAGTTTACTTTTACATGCGAATGTTACCACAGTGAACACAGTGTTTTTTTTTGGGGGGGGGAGGGGCAGAAGGGAGGGTCGTTCTTCTGACATCACATATTTCTCGAAGCCACAATCGGCTCACAGTGACCGTGCTAGTGAAAAGCAATCCAGCGACCGCAGTTCGTACCAATGAAAAGAATGTAACAGCCCTGCCTACTTGTGCACAGAAACATCGGTGATATTGTACATACATTTCAGCTGTGCTCACTACAACAGAAGCAGTTGACGCATCTGAGTGCATAATAACGGCGAGCAAACATGTGCTAATCAGAAGAAGCGGTTCATTGCTTGTTAGTATTTCTTGTATCACAGGAGTTCTACTTGATGGAACCGAGCTCACAATAACACACGATAACATATTCTTTTAGGCATAACGTGTTCGATGTCTTTCCCAATAAAAAGCAACGTAGACAAATTTAGAGAAGTAGAGATTAAAGGAATCTGAAGAGATCCTTACAAGGGTTGTCCAAGAAATAGGAAGCATATATTGAATCCATCTCGTGAATTGCAGCTGACAAGAGAGAGGGTAAATTCAACGCGTTTTAAGTCACGTGAGCTCCTGTGGTATTGCCGGCAGTAATTTATTACGGCGACCACCTGAGAGCAGCTGTTCTGTGTGAGCAAGCCGAGCGAACGTCGGGGTTCGGTGGGGAAGGAAGTAAACGCTGTTTACAAACCGCAACTCAAGGCGTTTCCAACGTATTATTCGTACTGAAACTTTCCGTGCTTACGGAACGTATCTAGACACAAGCCATAACACAATATGTTTTACAGCAGCTGCATTAGAACGACAGTCACGACTATTTCTCTCCTCCACATGGCGGCTACACAAGTTGTGGAAACGACGCCAACGTATTATTCACTCCGCCACCTGGTGAATGCGTGCGACAGACGTATCGCGCGTTACAGTTTCGGCCCAGAGCATTAGGCAGGAGCGGCGGCTTTAGTCAATTAAATGTGGTCTCTAAACTAAACGTGTATATTTTAAGGAAAGACCGCTGGTTACCTCTGTCAGTGACTTACGTTCTGACTCAAATGTGTCTAACGGCTTCCATTGCCCGAATCAATGGCTGCGTTCATATTCCCAGACAGCTTAGGAAGCCGACTAAATAGATGTATAACGCAACAAGAATATGAACGGAGCAGCGGCTACCACCGCAAACGAAAACATAGTAGCCGACATGTTAAGTAATGCAAACAGCAGTTTAGTAAAATACAAATAGATAATAATAATTACTGTAGGCTATTAGAAAGTAGGCGAAAGCAAGACTACGAGAAATACATTATACAAAACATCTTAATTATGGAAAAGTAAGTTTTTTGCAACATTATTATGTGTGAAGGGGGAGCTGGCATCGTTTTTGAGTTTAGACAACAAAACAACCTGCATCATTATTGACTACAATTGTGTCGTCGCGGAAATATTCTTCGTTGCCGATTTCATAGCGCTAAAACAGCGCTTAACTTGGCCGGTGATCCGCTAAGGCGGCAGCCGCCTTTTCGGGAATTTGGAACGCACCAATGTTGAAACGTCCGGCTCTTTTCACCTTTACTAGAATAAAAACACCCTGCTGTGCATATCCACACATTAACCTTTTTTACAGCCTCATCGCCTAAAAAAAAGTGTACTATATATAGGTGGAAATTGTTGGGAAGTCCTTATGCCCTTTTTTTAGGTACCGACACCCTAATTTGTACCTTTCCCCCTACACCCTTTTTTTTTTGTTGTGACAAAAAAGATGCTGACTGGCCGCAACACCCTCTGTTTTCTATAAAGTGTCAAAACGGTGTGAAATGGGTGTTTAGTTGCTAAAGAAACAGCGGAGCTGAAGGTCGAGCTAGCTTCTTCCGGTTTTGCTAAGTTTTGCGAGGTTTTGCTAGGCTTTGCTTGCGATGTTCTTTCTAGGCTAGGCTAAGTACTGGGGGGTGAGGCCAAGTTTCGCCGGAGTTCGCAAGGCCGTTCCGGTAGGTCCCCCACACTGACAGGGGATCCCAGGTTAAACAAAGTAGGTCGACCCCCCGCTCCGCTGTTTCTCCAGCTATGCACCACCAGTGAAATCTGCATCAATTTTTCTTTTTTTTTTTGCTTTTGAGTAGCCAAAAGAAGACTCTACCACCTTTAAAATGGTATAGTAAGAGGTGCACATACACATATGCCCCTTGTGCTTACACTCGAACACGCGCGAAAGCCGGCTTCAGTGTTATAATACCCTATCTGCGGTGGTGCACCCTATACAAGAGGCGCAGTTTTTTCTTAGTATTTTTTGCTAACGCCACCAGACTAAGCTCAAGCCTAAACAAACTGGTGTTAACAAATCATGCCAATTCATATTTCTTTATTTCTTTATTTACAGATACCTAAAAGACCCCAATGGGTGGGGGTTACATGAGGGGTGGTGAAGCCCGAAAATTACACAACAACCACACAACAAACAAGAGAAAAAAAACCGAACAAGCAAATCACAAATAGAGAGGGTTTCAAGCACGCTATGTTCATAAAAGGCATACAATGCCAACCAACAAAGTAGATAACACCCCTAAAGATAACCGCATACATGACACAAAAACAATAAGTGCAAAAGGTTTTCTACGGCAGCTTTGAACTGCGCCGGGTTTGTTTGAATGACGACACTTTCGGGAAGGCCGTTCCATTCGATGGCTGTCAAAACGGGAAATAAATTCTTTTAACGCGAATATTCTTTTAAATACCGTGAAGTACAAAACATCCCTTCGCTCATAGAAAATGTTCATGTTCATCCCTGTAACAAAAAAAAAAAACCCTTTGAAATTTGGAGGTATTTTAGATCCTTTTTCGTAGGTTCCAACATCATAATTGTTATACCTTTACACCCATGTAGCGAGAAGGGTGTTGATATAATGAACATTCTTTTTTGAGGGTATTGAAAGGGTGCGGAACAGGTAATTGGTATTTAATAAATTTCTATGACTTATTGAACGTAATAACTACAGCACTTTTCCCATCCCGCCTCACGATTAAAAAGTTTGTTGCAAATCTGCATGCTGACTTGTATACGCTGACATTAAAATGCATGATTCCAAAATTACTGTTAAAATATTTGATTTTTGCGACAACCTTACCCAGTCTATCAGTGGACTTTCCTATTCTGGCTAAAAAAGAAAGAAGAGCAGCTGTAGTTGTAAAATAAGTTAAGTATATACTCGCTCTCCCTGCATTCCGTTGGTTGCCTTGATAAATTCATTTGTGGTCTAGGTGTGACTTGTAAGTGTTGGATGTGTCCGTATGTCGTGCTACGCGCTCAGCCGATCCACATTGTCACACGCAGCTGCTCTGCCCGCACCCTTATTTTAGGGTGTTAAGCAGCCTTGCACCCTTATTGTTGGGTGTTTACAAGCACACATTTTTCATTCTTACACCTTTTCAAAGGTGTGCGCCGAGGACAAAATTTTTACGCCCTTTTCGGTCAAAAAAGGCGTAAAAAAGTTGTGTGTATACATACACCGTACTCACCATACAGTACTCACCTACGGGGCAGAAACATGGAGGCTCACCAGGAGGGTTCAACTTAAATTGAGGACGACTAAGCGAGCACTGGAACGGAAGATGATAGGTGTAACATTAAGGGACAAGAAGAGAGCGGAGTTGATCAGGGAACAAACGCGAGTTAAAGGAGCCATGAAGAGAAAACAAAAGTTTGTTTTATTCGAAAGATTAGGTGTTTCATAGTACCCCAAGCGCTTTCCCGGAAGCAAATGATGCTTTATTAACTGATAAATAAGGCAATTTAAGCCAAAATTTTAAATCTCCCGCTAAAATTGAACATTCCGTGACGTGTACAATGGCGTCATAGAGCCGGTCCATGAAACAGATACTTAGTATGTCGACTCCATATAGCACCCACACGCGGGAGTCGATCGAGACGGCGGCCATTTTAAAAATACTAGTAAAACCTAGTGCACCCGCAGCCCTAGTCATGGAATCGCCTGATCCGGAGAACAAAACTCTCGCCGAGGAGCTCGGGCTTGCATTTAACAACATCACACCACAATAATGCTCAATGCTTCTAAGTGCACGAGCGGCAAGAGTTGTGGGATACGCGGTGGACGGGAAAGCGACCATTCCGCGATAGCCACAACAGACGAACGCCCAGCCGTCGGCACCGCTGCCTCGTCAGCCCCGTCGCGACGGACGAATATAGACTGGTACGTATGTGCCGTATTTTGATTACGGTTAATAATAGTTCAATTTCAGTAGCAGTATCACTTATGCCAGTTGGCCGGTGTCGTGTATGGAAAGCCGTTCGCGCGAGCTCTCTGCTTCGACCAGAAAGATACGAGCGTCAATGCGCGGTGTTTACGGCATTTTTTTCCCCAAGGTCAGAGCGATTTGACGAAGTCGGCAACGAGCGCCAGCATGTTCCAGGAGTGAGCTAACGTAAGGGTCCCTGCCGTAACTGAACAAACTGAAGTTTTCAGTGGTTGTAAACTGGAAACGAGCTCGTAACGACAGCAGCAAACCAACACCATTCGAAACTTACGCGACGACTGGCACTATCTCGTCGCTTCTTGCTGTTCCTTACTCCCCTCGTTTCTATTTTTACCTTTGCTGGTTGGCGGTATGACGGCCAACCTCCTGTGAAGGGATTACGATACGAAGCAAGGTCGCGGCTGTGCGTGCTGGAACGGTTCGTTGGCCCCGAAGAGCCTCGAACCCGAAAATTCGTCTACGCGACGGCGAGATGTCGAGCTCGGCCGGCGCGCTAGTTTCGTACGCATTGGCGCACACGCTTGCGAGTTCGTTCGGACCTTCAACCGTTTACTCCACCGTTCTTTGTCATAAAAAGAATGTGCAGTATGTTTCACGGGCATTTAGCTCGCTATGCAAGCTGTAAGCCCTGCCTAACATGCGTTTGCTTTTGCCGGCCTCCGCCAATCGCAGAGCTTAGCCCATGTGACGGCATAGGTTCTGTTGCGGGAAATGAGCTGGTGGGTCGCATGACCATTCCCGTTTTTCCTAATTATGTAGCTTATTTGAGCGAAGTTTGCGTTATAAGTGGTGTCGTTATGGTTCTAACGAGGCAATCTTTCGAATGAACCAAACTTGTGTTTTCTCTTCATGGCTCCTTTAAGGACATATTAGTAGAAATTAAGAAGAAATGGACGTGGGCAGGGCATGTAATGCGAAGGCAAGATAATCGTTGGTCATTGAGGGTAACAGAGTGGATCCCTAGAGAAGGCAAGCGTGGCAGGGGGCGGCAGAAAGTTAGGTGGACAGATGAGATCAAGAAGTTTGCGGGGGTAAATTGGTCGCAGTTAGCACAGGACCGCGGTAATTGGAGATTAATGGGAGAGGCCTTTGCCCTGCAGTGGGCGTAGATAGGCTGGTGATGATGATTATATACACCATAGTAACCGGAATATGCGTTGCAGCGGTCCCCGTGACCTGAAAGTGGCTTTATTGCATGCCTTCCCACGCACACACGCACGTACGCACACTCAAAAAACAGAACTACCGCATATAGGTTGTCGCCACTGCTTTGCAAGGAGGCTCCTGGTTTCAGGGCACACAGTCTGCTGAAAAGTGCGTGTGAACCGATAGGAATACAGGCGGCTTCTTCATGGGGTGCTCCAATCAGCGACCTACTGGAAGATATAATTCTGGAGGGTTGGTGCATATATGCAATACCGCAACATAGCTGTAGCGGTTGTTGTAATACAACTGCCTCACCACTCGCTGCCAGCAGTGTTTCGGAAAAATACCGAATTGCTGTAAGGTTACTGCGTTGGAAATGTCTTTAGCCGCTGTTAGAATACAACTCTTTCAATCGTCGTCAGCGGCTGTGTTGTCATCTGCACTTGCTCATACAAATCTCTGGGGCTAGGAAGGTTCGCGAAAATAAACTTTCCTGTAGTTTGCTAATAAACTGCTTGTTATACATACTGAATCTATATGTTCTTGATCGCGAAAGTCACCGTGCTAGGCTATGCGATCAAACGATCAATGTGGTAGCAATAATCTGGGCATTGTATTTTAGAGCATACCATTTTAGGTCACTTAACGCCCACGTTTCCTTCATTCTGTGAATGTAGGATTGAAAAGAGGTGAGTACTCTTGGCTGTTACGCACACGGAAAAATTTTAGAATGACCCCAGCGTAGCTTTACAATCTGAACTTTGCCTCTTCGCCACTTTTTTCTACTGGGGATATTCTGAGTTACGCCAGGCGGTTTACCATCATTGCCCAGATTTCGAGGAGAAAAGTTCTGCTTTATTTGAATGACTGCGAAGGAGAGCCGCCCCACAAGTCTCCTTTCGGGGACATCATATATCCGAGCGAACATGGGATTCTTATGTGAGGTATCTCAGACCTAAAGTTATTTTCTGCAAGCACGAAGCTTGGCGGCATCCAGTGATGTAGAGGGTCGGCCACTTTTAGGCTGAACGTGCGAGCGCCTGACCGCGCTCCGCGGTGCGCCGGTACATCCGGCGCGGCCGCGCATCGAAGCAAAGCTGCGCAAGCGCGGCCAATGCCTGCAGGCGTGGCTTCGTGTCGTCTGCTACATCGCCCGCGCTCTTAGGCGCGTAGAGCTTGCATTGTTTGTTTCGCGGCAATGCAGGCTCTACGCGCCGAAGAGCGTGGGCGATGTAGCAGACGACACGAAGCCACGCCTGCAGGCATTGCCCGCGCTTGCGCAGCTTTGCTTCGATGCGCGGCCGCGCCGGATGTACCGGCGCACCGCGGAGCGCGGTCAGGCGCTCGCACGTTCACCCTAAAAGTGGCCGGCCCTGTACATGGGCGTAGTTGTGAAAATGAGCTAATTGGGCGGAGCAATTTCGGCACTCAACTTGCATTCAATCCTTCCCTCCCAACTCCCAGTGTATCTGAAACAACAGAAAAAAAAAACTGACGCTCACGTACGGCGATTATCCTTCATATAATCAAGCCACCACCTGCCTCACACTCCTCTGGCAACCAGAAGGATAATACAGGACACAGGTAAACGACGTGTTTTTTTAAGAGGACAAGACAGCAACGCTTTGACCAACGATTCGTGTGGTAATATTAGGCGCGTGGTACGGCACGGATGAAGGAGGATGACATTCGCGCCAAGGTTGCGGCAAAAGGAGGGATCACTTTGCAGGGATGCATCCCCATGAACTGGCGGCTTAACTTGCCGAAGAAAATTCACCCGCCTTCGTAACTGAGATGCGGAGATTGAGGAAACAGCTTTAACTCGGCTTTTTTTAGATAGGTCTGCCAATCTTAGACCGTACACTAATCCCGTTGAGTGCACGCCGTCTCTATGAACTAGGAAAAATCAAACCACCACGCCGGAACGCACGCCGATCAACGAACGCCCGCGCAGCTCCCCTGCCGTGGTTTGAACCGTGGCGACACCGACCGGAGCGGGCGGAAACTATAATGGCAAACTGTTCGCATGGCGACGCAGTGAAACATCCCCCTCGCGAGGGGCACGATCAAATACAGAGCATTTCCGGGGGCGCACGACGTTAAGTAGTTTGCGTTACGTTAATGTTGTTGCACTTCTGGCAACTGCTGACGAGAGAGCGCTCGTCAGCAGTAATTTGAATGAGTCAAGGATATAAGGCGCGTTCGTAGCCTCCCATTCTATGTCGGCTTTGTGGCGCAGTGGGTAGAGCACCATGTACATTGCGTTCCGCCCGCAGGGTCGAGGGATCGAAACCAGGCGCCGGATAGTATTTTTTTTTATATAGTGTAGGGGGAGGGGTGCGGACTACGACTACGGACGCCTACGGACGTCAACGCGGGTGACATCGTGAGTTACTGAAATGCTCTGCATTTAAAACAGCTGCACATCAGAGCTTCGGTCATCAGTAGGCGCAGCAAATACCTGACGCGCGCCTCCCCATCCGAACATCTGCACCACGACGCGCACTCATCACACCTGCTCGTCGGCTCCTGGCCTCCTCGCCACTTGCCCCCACCATTATTCGCCCAGCATTTTCCTCCTCTCCTCTTTGCTGCTTTGAGCGACGCGAGGCATGGATAGAAGTCAAGCTTAAACAGCTCCGCGGCTCGACTTTGGCCAGCCAGCTCCGCGGCTGGCTGACCAAAGGTCGAGCCCTAATTTTTACGTTTCGATACCCAACTCATTTACTGTACGGTACTGCCACTTGTACTTTGCAGATGTGCCCGTGTGCGCGACGAAGCAGCGGAGCTTACACCGGGCGGCCAAGAACGACGAGCTGCGGGTCCAGTGCGCAGTGCGGGCCGAACCAGCCAACGTCACCTTTCAGTGGTCGCTGAACGCATCTTCGGGAGCGCGCCGCGAATTGGCCTGGGCCTCCGCTTCTGGCAGCGATGGCTTTGCAAGCAGCCTGCTGCTGTACACGCCCGAGAACGAGTCCGACTACGGCCTGCTCAGCTGTTGGGCGCGCAACGCGGTTGGCCTCGCCTCCGAGCCCTGCCTCGCAGAAATCCTTCCGCTCGGTGAGGCTGCGTCGCCTTGCGCTCGGCTGCTCTGTTTTCCAAAACAGTTACGCGAAACTTGTTGCTCGGGCGTGATGAAACAAAAGGGAAAAAAACCCAACGAGAACAGGGAGGAACAAATAAGACGGGGCGCTGTCCTATCATCTTATTAGTTTTTGCCTGTTCTCGTTTGGTTTTTTTCCACTTTGTTCCATGATGCACGTTTACCAAAACTTTTGTTACTCTTACTGGCAGGGGTGGCTGTACGGGTAAATTGGAACGAGCGGCCCCTGGTCTGGACACGCATAACTAATGCAAAGTGTTCGCCCTAACCGTATGGCACGGATTGGTGTAGACCTATGTTGCCGCTGTTGTTCTATTGCAACAGCTGGCGCCTCGCTATTACAATCACCTGAAACTAGAAATCTAACGATATTTTCTCTGACGGGTATAAACCCAGGAAATTCAGTAAATAAACAAGAGCATTTAATAAATTATATTATTTGTTGTTGTTATTTTTGAAGTTGTTTTTTTTCTGTATACAAATGTTAATAGACTATTTATTTATTTATTTATTTATTTATTTATTTATTTATTTATTTATTTATTTATTTATTTATTTATTTATTTATTTATTTATTTATTTATTTATTTATTTAATGTATTGGTACTGCAATCCCCTGGAGGGATTTTAGCAGGTGGGTACAAAAGACGAAAATATTAGCATAGAACACCAGGCAAACAGATGGAACAGTCACTCACATTTCACATAGTAGGCAGCCATATAACACAAGGCGAACAACGAACAATCCCTTGCGTTTTACAAACGTAAACAAACGTAACAAAATCATACAGATGAAACACATCACTCTCATTTTACGAAAAGAAAAGAAAGCTAGCATACAAGTAAAATTATTTTCTCTTCTATGCTAGACCAGCGGCAAAGGATGCTAAAGATTGTTTTGTGACTTGTGATGGTTATTTAAACTATTCCAATACCGCACAGTTCTAGGGAAAAAAGAATATTTGAAGCAATTATTGCGGGTACGAAACGGAGTTATTGTACGATCATGGCGTTGTTTAGCGGCGTAACCTGAAGAAAATGAAATAATTTTTCCTATATCTATCTTGTAATGCCCATTAATTAATTGATATAGATATTTTAATCGGGATATGCGGTTTCTTTCTGAATGTGAGGGTAAGTTAGCTCTGACTAACAGTTCAGTTACCGAGGTTAGTCCATAACTGTTATATATGAAGGGAACTGGTCTTCTTTGTATTTTTTCTACTTTATGAATGTTAATTTGTGTAAATGGATCCCAGATCACCGCGGCATAATCAAGTATGGGCAGGACTATCGACTTGTACGCAAGAATACGGACGGATGGAGGTGAAAGTTTCAAAGACCTTCGTAAAAATAAGTTTCTGATTAGCCTTGGAAGTTGCTATGTCAATGTGTTTTGTCCAGTTAAGATCGCTTTTTATCCACAACCCAAGATATTTGTAGGATTGAACCTCGAAAAGAATGGCATTGTTTGTAAAGTATTGAAAATTTAATTTGTTTTTCTTATGAGAAATGGACATGTACACCATTTTTTTCAAGTCTAATTGACATTTGCCAAGCCTCGCAGCAGGAAACAACCTTGTTTAGCGACTCGTTTAACAAAACTTGTTCCTTCGTGGATTCGATTTCAGAGTAAATAACGCAGTCGTCCGCATAGAGCCTAATATTTACAGGGATATCATTTACTATGTCGTTAATGAACAAAATAAATAGAAGAGGACCTAGAAACGACCCTTGGGGGACGCCAGAGTCCACGGCAACCTTGTGAGAAGACTGTTAAAAACTACAAATTGTTCCCTGTTTTTCAAGTAGGCCGATATCCATTTATTAAGTTGATCACTCCCGATAATTTTCTCTAATTTGTATACTAATTTATTGTGCGACAACTTGTCAAAAGCTTTTGAAAAATCCATAAAAATTGCGTCTCTTTCTTTGCCATTATTTATTGAAATAGCGAAGTCGTGTATTGTTGATACCAGTTGTGTCGTTGTTGAAAATACCTTCCTGAATCCATGATGATGTTGGTTTAAGATTTTATGTTCGTCCAGAAAATTTCAAACACTATTGTGGATAATGTGCTCGAGAATTAAGCTTACAAACAGTTGAAGTTAGCCAGACAGGACGATAATTTTTGACACTGCTTGTTTCCTGATTTATGGATAGGCTTGACTCTGGCTGTTTTCCAGTCGTCCGGAACCTGGTCCTCGCGCAGCGATTTTGTAAAAAGACCATGGAGGTACTTCGACATTCATTCAGCGTATCTGTTTAAGAAGGCGTTAGGGATATTGTCCGGTCCAGAAGATTTTCTGATATCAAGGTTCACAAGTATGTTCAATATGCTCTGTTCATTAACAACAATATCGGACATTCGCGGCGAAATAGTTTCAAAGAGCGGTAACACAGAGTTGTCACCAAAAAAAAACCGATTTGAAATAATCGTTGAAAGCATTTGCAATTCGAGCATTGTAGTGTGTCAGAATACCTCCGACATTAAAGACGTCACGCTCTTTCGACATGCATGGGCGAAATGCTCCTCCAAAATTTCTCGGGACACGAGGTCAAGTAATTCGGCAAGGACTCCCCAAAATAACGCTGCTAATCTGTTTGAATTTGATTTTTCAATTTTGCTGAAAGCTTGGCGATTTGTTCTGGATACGTTACTTTCAGACTTCGCTTTTTCTTTAGACGCTTTATTTGCCTCCTTAACCTCAGTGTCACCCGAGAATCCACTGGTTTTTTCGCTTCAGTTTTTTAGTTACCAGAGACACAAATGATTCTGTGCATTCTATGACAATGCCCTTAAACCAGTTCCATAAATTATGTATATCCGTTTTATTATTTGCAAAGTTGCCAAAGTTGAATGAAAGGAGATCTATAATAGCAGTATCACCTGCACAATCAAAATTAGGGAAATATAAAAAGGTTAATTCCTTGTCGAAAACTGTGTCACTTAGAGTAAATAGCACATCATGATGATCGGAAATTCCAGGAAATATTTCAGTACTTGCTTGGGGTGTAATTGCCTGGTTAACAAGAAAATATCCAGGGTTGGCTGAGCGGTACCGTGAATTCTTGTGTAGCCTTCAACTAACTGAAGGACGTCAAAACTGTAACAAATATCAAGCATCGCTTCACCCGAAGGGTCACGCTGCTTCAAGGAAAAGCTTTTCCAATCGACATTACGTAAATTATAATCTCCTGTCATTATAATCCGGTCATCATGTTTAATATTCAATTTCAAAAAATTTTGCAATTCATTTAGCGCATCAACAGTAGCGTTTGGGGGCCTATAAACACCTCCTATAATGTAACGTACAGCGGTGTTGTAAGCCTTACAAAAAATACTTTGTACTCCTGGTATATCTGCCATTCTCCATATTTTAAGGTTTTATTTAAAAAGTACACAAACACCGCCCGCCGCCTTTACTACCACGGCCATTTCTGTATGCGCTGTAGCAAGACGGAACAAACTCACTATCGTAAACCGAGTCGCTTAGCCACGTTTCAGTCAAAACAGCAATAGCTGGATCATGAGAAAGTATTAATGCTTCTAATTGAGTGACCTTATTAAGAACGCTCCTACAATTTACATTTAGTATTTTTAATAGGCCAGAGTGCTTGTTTTTCGTCAATTCGATTTTTTGTTCAGCCTAAAGCGTGACCCCTTTCCTTCGTCCCATGCAAACAAGACGTCATCAACATTCAGCTTATCATAAACTAGTCTTGTCTTACAGCCACGCAGTCTTTCTTCCTCTGAATTTTTCCCCAATTGCTTCCGTGTTTCTCGAACTCGTTTAAAAAAAGTCTTCAGACAGTGACAGTGTGCTTCCCTTTAATTTAAATGCACTCAGCAAAACGTTAGTTTTTCCCCGGTAGTCAAGAAATTTAATGATCACAGCCTCTCATTTGTTTTTTTGCCAAGCCTATGACATCTTTCATTGACCGTTACCATTATTTCTAATTTACGTTGAAAAATATCTCCTTGTATTTCTGCTTTCAGATCCTCCTACTTTTCTAAATGATTAAGTTATTTCTGCGACTTCTGTTATCAAGCTTATCTACTTTGCCAATAAGCGTTGATACCTGCTTTTCAAGCTTTGATGTTGACAACTTCATATTCTTAACCTCGGTAGAAAAACTGTTAAGTTCATTCAATTTCTGTTCGAGGCTGTCTATGCGATCAGCTAAACCTGTAATTCTTTTTCAATCTTTACTTGCGATTCCTGAATGCATTCAATGACAGAAGTAACCTTTTTTGGCTTTCCAACAGTTTCTTTAACATATCTTCGTTAGGAGGCCCTGGGTTTGATTCAATATCCCCGCATGTCAAAAGATCCCTTGACTGTTAAGAAAGCAATGAACACATAGTGGGCAGGGCAGTAGCACTAAAAATCGGTCATCACTACGTATACAGTAAGCAATATGGTGATGACTAACCTGAAACACAAAGTAAAAAGGATTGCTCAGTATGTCGCCTGTTGTGCTGCAGCCATGCCCACTGGCGAACGATGGGACCGGAGGTGCTCTTATAGCCCTTGAATGATGTCACAGCAGTAGATAGCCACGCTGGCAGCCGTGCCACATTCAGCCGTGCCACATTCAGCAGTAGATAGCCACGTTCAGCCGTGTCGCACGTGTTCTTGATAGGCGGCGTCAGTTGCAGTGCAGACCACGGTCCGTCTTCCGCGCATGTCCCTTGAAGATAGTCCGGTGCCACATGGATGCCCAGAAAAGCCTGAAGCACAAAGCAAAAAGGATTTCTCAGCATGTTGCCTGTTGTGCTGCAGCCATGGCCACTCTATCGGCGTATGCCTGTGGTGAGACGTGATTAAAATACCCATTATTAAATTGCCGTGATAATCTGCGGCTGACTTTCTCGCATTATTGGGCTCCTTGCACAATAGCCGCATAAAATATTACCTAATGACCGCGCTGCTTCGGAAACAGTATTTCCAGGCGAGCTTCTAGCCAAGCCCTGTGCAAGATGCTTACGAAAACAATCGCTTCCTTGAGCGGGTCTAGGCTTGCCGATGGCGTAGAAATAGCTTCATGTCCCAAGCGGCGTATCTGTGTAGAAATCTATCTTTTAGGGAGAGGGAAATATTGGTTTATTGCAGAGGTAGGCTCTATCCTGAAGAGGAGCAGGCTACGCCGAAAATTGAAGTGTTGAAAAGGTACAATGGTTGTCTTAAAAAACCACGAGTTAAAAAATATACATTCGAAAAGACAGCCATTGAGAGATCCTATGTGCGCTCAGTTAACGATATGCTATGGTCAGGTACACATCGACACCGAGTTACATTACGCTAATACGAATTAATGAACAAATAGTATTATATTTAAGGGGGTGCTTAGAATCGCGTATATATATATATATATATATATATATATATATATATATATATATATATATATATATATATATATATATATATAATTAGAAATGGGAAATGAGGGGCTCGGTGAATTAAGACAGAATAAGGATTGGCAGTCAAGAAAACCTCGGAAAGCAAAGGGGTGAATGCGGTAGGTCATAGAAGCAGACGAAGAATTTTTCGAGTCAGAAAGAAACTGGTGAAAAAATGCCCGCCGGGTGGGATCCGAACCCACACCTCCAGAATACCGGTCTGGTACGATGGCCACTACGCTACCGGCGGGGCTGTTTCCCCAGCACTTTCTTGGGTATTTATGCTAAAGTATTTATTTTGTTTTCCTATATATATATATATATATATATATATATATATATAACCGAAAAAAATACCGGTTTGGTTATGGTTCTGGTTCAGGCGAAATCATTTCGTTCCGGTTCAGTGCCGGTTCGACAACATCACGTACCGAACCGGTTCGCGAACCGGTTCGGGAGCTTGAACCGGTTCGCGAACCGGTTCGATGAGTTCAATTATCACTCAAATTAGAAAAAAAAACATTTAGTAGTTTAAAACAACAGTCAAATCAAAATACAGACAAAAATTCAAAATGCTGCTGTTCCCCAAGGGCAGTGGCACAATTGCAAAGCACACTTTAAACGATTACGAGATATTAGAAATACGAGATATTAGAAAAACAGATCAAGTATCGACGATTTACCATTTAGTTTCTCGCCCAGACTTCATGTTGTCCTAGCGAATATTCATACAGCCACCGCCAAGAGATATGATGGTGGGATATATTTTCTGTCCTTTCCTTTTTTGTTGAAATCGCAATCGTCGCTATGGAATCGCCCATCACGCTAACCTTGAAGCCTTAAATTTAGGCCTGCGTACCAGCGCTTAATACCAATGGCGCACATTTTTTATATTTGTAACAAAAACGAAAAATCGTACAACAGGCACATAAATACTACCAATTAATTAGATTATTTGGTCACCCTGAATAATTTGTTCGCTGTCACCTTATCGAGTGTGGTAGCCACACTTTTGCTAAAAGTAAGCTTTAGTTAACGCTCAGTCGCTGCATTATTGCTCTGGCCACTGCAATTCCTTTTGCGATAGCTATACCGGATGTGTGCATTACAATCAGTATGTCATCGTACCGCCTGACCCCCGGCCATCGTTCCGTGTGCTACACTGCGGAATCTTATAACAGATTATGTTGTTACAAATAACAGATTATGCTGTTACAAAATGACAGGGAAATTCGACCCGCGGACCATGAGATGGGACGTTTTTAGGCAGACGCTCTTTAATTCGTCCACAGCAGTACTCCCCTCCAAAACGAGTAGCAGTAGAAGTAATGTAGCGACTTGGGCAGTCAGCACAAGTGCACCTTCGAAAAAAAGAAGATCTGAAAGAGACAAAACTGCATCAGCCGCAAACGGCTTTGCCACTGAGCAGATCCTGCGGTCACACTTGTCAAGTATTAACAATTTGCAGGTGTCGAACCTTTTAAACAAATTACGAAATGCAAAAAGTTTGCATACATCGGGTGTGGGCTTTCGCTGTTGCGCAGTGGAGCACTCCTGCAGCCTGATTGCTCCAATAAAGTCGCAGCTAGGGAAGGGTGAAGTCGTTTTATATCCCCTGCAAGCTGCCGAGAATGAGATTTCGTTTGGTCAGCTTGCACTACGCTCGCGCTTCCAGCAGCAACAGACCATTGCTACATTGGTGCTCATTCATTTCCCTTGTTGATAGATAGAGCGTGATAGTATTCAATTGTCTGGAGGGGAAAGTGCGTGAGCGGGTACGAAGTTGATGGTACGTAAAAAAAAAGGCTTGAATTGCACTGACTGTGCAATATCGACAACGGAGGATCGAACCGTTTCGGCATTAACCGATAACCGTTATTTCTTTTTTCGGTTCAGTTCCGGTTCGGGTTCAGCGTGCTCAAAAAATACCGGTTCGGGTTCGGGTTCAGTTCCGGCAAAACTACCGGTTCAGTTCCGGTTTTCGGTTCGGTTCGGTTCCGGTTCGACACCCTGATATATATATATATATATATATATATATATATATATATATATATATATATATATATATATATAGAGAGAGAGAGAGAGAGAGAGAGAGAGAGAGAGAGAGAGAGAGAAATAAGGGTTGGGTGTCGAACCGGAACCGAACCGCTATTTTTGCCGGTACTGAACCGAAAAAATAAATAACGGTTACCGGCTCACAACGAAATGGCTCGGCCATCCGCAGTTGATAATGCGTGGTCAACGCCATTCGGGGCTTTTGTCTTTCATTCACCATCAACTTCGCAATTGCTCACGCACTTTCCTCTTCAAATCAGTCACAACACTACCAACGCCCTCTTCATCGTGACAACATCAGGATAGGCATGCGCACCAATGTTACAAAGTATGCTGCTGTTGATAGCGCCAACACAGTGCAAGGCTGAGCAAACAAAATGTCACACTCTCGGCAGCCTGCAGGCGATATGACACAAAGACTTTGCCCTCCCCTCACTGCGACTGCGTAATGCCAAAAATCCCGGACTATCTCAGCTAACATGAAACCTGGGGAGGCGCGAAGCATGCAGTGTATAAATGTATTCTTAGCGCCTTGGTGATTTTGTCCCCGTAGATGAAACCATCGGGGGCAGAGGTATACAGCTTTTTCTGCAAAAGTCTCCTGTCTTTGAAACACGAATTGTTCTAGCGCGAGGCGTTGGAAAACGAGTTTCCCGGTGTGTTGTTTTAGTACGCGTTACATTCTAGCGTGATGTGTTAGAAAAAGAGTGTCCTGGGGTTTTAGTACCGTGACTACATGAAATGACGCCGCGGACGGGAGACGCCGACAGCCCTAGCAAGGGGCTTCGTCCTTAATAAGAGTGTTGTACTGCGCAGTGGCGAAGGCCAACACTCAAAATGTGCATGCTTATTGCATTTATTCTTCTTTAAAAAAAATCCCGGGCCATCTCCACTAACATGAAATCTGGGGAGAGGCGAAGCATGCAGTGTATAAATGTATTCTTAGCGCCTTGGTGATTTTGTCCCCGTAGATGAAACCGTCGGGGGCAGAGGTATACAGCTTTGCTGTAAAAGTCTCCTGTCTTTGAAACACGAATTGTTCTAGCGCGAGGTTTTGGAAAACGAGTTTCCCGGTGTGTTGTTTTAGTACGCGTTACGTTCTAACGCCAGGTGTTGGAAAATAAGTGTCCTGGTGTTTTAGTACCGTGACTACATGAGACAAGATACGACGACGATGACAGGAGACGCCGACAGCTCGAGCTCCTACAAGGTCGCACACCTGGAGACTGCAAATAATTCAGAAGTGTGACTCTCAAAAGCTGCTCGGGGGGCGAGCCGTTGGCTGCTGACCACAAGGATGCGGCTTGGATCACCGCACCCGGGTGCCGTTTTTCTGATGCAAATGAATAACAATAAATTCCATGTGTGGAGATTTCGACGCACGCAAAAATATCCAGGGGGTCTAAATTGCTCTGCCGGCCTTGAATATACGGTGCGCATCATAGCACAAGAGTAGCTTAGGAAAACCAAACGCGCCAATATTATTAGACCAGTGGGTTTACACGGACCCATCTCGAGGTTTTAGATTATTCCGCACCGAGTTTCCACAGGAATAACTCATCCTCTTTTTTGCTGCATCTAGCCATCGAATGCCCGAACCACCAAAAGGTAGATGTTGCTCTAGACATGCCTTCCTCTGTCCGACCTTTACCACATCCAAACGTGTCATAACGGCGAATGCAGCGGGCGCTGCAGTGCCTGTTATAATAATAATCAGGACGCGTAGAGCGGACAACTACGCGTTTTTTAAAGGAATCCAAATAATGATAACCTATTGGCCTCGAGGACATACCGTGGCGCCACCTACGAGTGACGTCACTTGTAGGACGCCGAATCGTGTTGTCGTCTGCTACAACACATTTCCCGTGCGTATGCGGAAGCGTGTTTTCTTGTTGTGGCCACCGTCTCGCCCCCTCCTTGTGGATTGGATGCAAATTACCAAAAAAGTTGTCTGTAAACCGAATAATTCAGGCCAGCTATCAGCGACTCGCTTGTTCCCGGCGATACCGCCGCGTTTAGGTAGTTGCTACCATCGCGACCCACAGCTCTTACATATGCAGCCAGCTAACGCCAAGGACGATGCAGCTGATGCCGAGAAAAGTACGCTGTAAATTCATTATGAAATACTTGTGACGGTACATGTGTGTGCAAGGAAACACCTTGTAACAGCGACGGAAACGCGTCGCTCACTTACGATCTCACCGCGCGAACTGCTCGTATTGCCTGGTAAATTAATGACTACGTGAGAACGGTGATCAGATGGCTTCGCCGCACATGCTTTTTTAAAAGTATTGTTATGGTCTGCAGTTTGGCTTAATCAGTGCCTATTTACGCTACGATGTTTTTATAGTCATGCCCGGATTTGAATAACGATCACTGCCGTAGCCTGTACTCTGCACGGATGATGTTTACTTTTGGCGACAACTTGTCCGCAATGTATGAACGGTATGAACGCGAGTTTTTAACGCCTTCGAGCGGGTTTGTACAAGGCTATATTTAGTTTTCATTAGGTGCTCGACGTGGTCATTTATAATTGCAGCGTGTTTTGTATGTTTACAGTGAGCCGGCCTTTCTCAAGCATCAATTTCGAAACTCACGACTGCTCACAGAAGGCGAGGCTGCGTATGAGGCGAAACACGTCGTTAATGATTTCGGGTAATGGGAGATTTAGAATAGGAGAACCGAGCGTTGGGGGCCCCCAAGGAGCTAAAGGAACCCAAACGCAACACGCGCGTGCGCGACGGGAGGGCCTTCCCCAACAGCCCGCAGCCGGCTTCGGATGCACGTAATCGGATGTTGGGAACTTTAGGCTTGGCGTCGCAGCAGATATTTAATCGCCGTTAGAGTTGCGAGTGACAGTCCCTAACTCGTTTCACCGCGCTGGGAACTCTGTGAGCGCGGTGATTTCCGTTGAAGCGATCGACGATCAAGATACCTGCACGGCCTCGTCCGATTCTTACCCGCAAGCATAGCCATCCTTCGACCGCTCACCGCACCGTGCGTGAACGGGCGGCGCTGCCGGGACCGACCTCCGCAGCCGGTCGGCGTAAATCGCGGCAGATATTTGAGCATCGCTTTGAAAACCACAGCTGATGACACTACCTATCAGAATTTTCCATCACACTAACATCCACTTTCACCAATCTGGAACCTATTTTCCACGACTTGTGTGATTTTAAAAAGCGGCGACAAGTTGTTGCTGCCGCGATCTGCGTCGGTTCGAGCCGCACCGTCGGCCGTGCGGGCAGGCACGGCGGGTGCGTGTGCTTCTGCGAGCAGTTAACGCTTCACGATTTCCTGCTTTATACATTTCTTGCAAACAAGGGAAATCTAGAAACTTAACTCGGCGATCGTCATAGTCCACCTTGTTGATCGGGGAAACAAGCCGCTGATTACGCTTCGGTCGCATACGTAATACACCACCACGCTCATGGTGTTTGCGGATAATCAACCACAGTTGATACGGTTATGAAGTCCCCATGAGGCGGAACTGGCGGAACTGCTCTTGACGCACTGAGAATTAACTTCAAATTAAGGAAATTAACACGAAAATACTTTTAGAACGCGCTTCCTAAGCGAAGTGTCCCGCGCTGCAAACCAACTACGCAGCAAGATAGGAACGGTGATCGCGGTGATCCTACAAGTGACGTAAAAACGATCGCAGCGCCGGCCTCTCCAGTGGTGGGCCTCGCGGCCAATACGGCAGAGAAATGTAGCAGAGATATAGCACAGAAACGTACGGCGCGCACTTTCTTCTTTTTGCAAAAGCTTTATCCCTTGACCTCTCAGGCGCTACGCACTTCGTCTTGGATAAAAAACGGTACTAAAAAATACCACACATGCACAGAGGTAAGTCAGTCCCGCATTATTCTATTTGCCCAGCTCTCATTCTGTGCGCTTTTTCTGCGGTTTGGTCTTCTTATGGATGCTTTGTTTTCGGGTATGTGCTTCACTGACTAGTCTAACTCACTGCTATGCTGCTGCTGCTACTGGTTCAGCGGGGGGAAGAGGGGTGGGTGATACTGCTGTCGGCAAATTAAAAAGCTCCTCCTAAAAGAGTTACATCTCATGATTTACGAGTCCCTGCCTCTACTCTCCCTCTCCCTATAGCCTATATTCCCCTCCTTCACGCTGCGTTGTATACTGCTGAGTTCCCTGCTGAGCTCTTTAATACCCCAGTGCACTTAATTTCTTTTCCTTTCCCTCAAAATCACGAAAGCCATGTCAGTCTAATCACCCTTGACTTCTTAATCACATAATATATTACAACTTGAATATTCAGCTAAGTGGACGGAACAGGGCCGGCGATCAGGCGTAACGGAGACGTATCCTGGACCAGGACGAATTTTTCTTCAACTGCGAAGTTTCTGATCAGCTGAATAGCTTTCCTTTGTAGCCGTATGGCTGCATTTAGGTGGATGTCAAACTTTCCTTCACAATGACGCACCTATGCTTAATAATAGGTATCTCAACATGCATCCCAGTGATCAGAGTGATAATTAGTGACTGAGTGTTAACTAAAGCTCACTTTTAACAAACCTTTGGCTCACACCTTGAGTAAATGACTTCTAACAAATTTTCCTAGGTGGCCAAACAATGGAATTTATGGTAGCATTTACCTGGCTGTTGTAGGATTATTTTTTTACGTAGACGAGCGATGAAAAAAAAGTACACCGCTGATTCTAAAATCTGCCTTCCTCTAATGTACGGAGGGCACTCGACGGTACGCAGGCCTAACTCCAGGTTTTTAACGTTCAGGGTGATGGAGCATTTCCGAGAGGAGATTACGATTTCAACGAAAAAAAAAACGTAGCGGGAGAAAGTCTATCCCACGGACATTTATGAATCTTGTTTGTTTTAAGTAGTCCCTAGGGGACCATAAGTGCTGAGCGGGAAAGTAGCTGGTAAATCTTCAATACATCATGTGTTTTTTTTAAATAGCTGCTTTGATTCCTCACTGTTGCTCTTAAATAGCGCAAATTTTATAGGAAAAAAGGGTACCTGGAATGCGCCACGACTGTATTCCGTTTTAATGGTCGCTTTAAAGTGCAACTTATTTTTTCGCACTTCACCAACAAATTAACTCACCGACGAACCGGTTCGGCTAGTGATTTCTGTATATATATATATATATATATATATATATATATATATATATATATATATATATATATATATATATATATATATATATATATACACACGCCAGAAATAAGGGTTGGCAGTCAAGAAACCCTCGGAAAGCAAATGGGAGGATATGGTAGGTCATAGAAACAGATAAAGAATTTAGAAAGAAAGTGGAGAAGAAATGAGAAGTCAGAGTGGCGCTGGCTACCACCCCCAAGCACAGGAAAAAATTACATTGACATAAATACCCCAGAAAGTGGAGGGGAAAAATAGCCCCGCCGGTAGCGTAGTGGTTATCGCACCAGACCGGTATTCTGGAGATCGTGGGTTCGGATCCCACCTGGCGGGCATTTTTCTCCACTTTCTTTCTTTCTAAATTCTTGATCTGTTTCTATGACCTACCATATCCTCCCCTTTGCTTTCCGAGGTTTTCTTGACTGCCAACCCTTATTTTTGGGGTATTTTCAAATAGCCCCCCATTTCCTATTCTGATTCGCCATATATGTATATATATATATATATATATATATATATATATATATATATATATATATATATATATATATATATATATATATATATATATATATATATATATATATATAATCTTTAGTTAGGGCTTCTCTGCGCGGAGGGCCATTATCGCCCTCATTGTTGAATATAGGCATTGGTTAGTACGTCTACCATCATCTCGAGTAGGATTTTCCGTGTTTCCCTTTCGTCGGGCTTCATGCCCCCTGAATAAACAGGGCATCTGAGCCATCGTGCCCGAGTATCTCAAGTTGTGCAGCAAGTGCGGGGTATACGGAGCCCTTTCATAAAAAGAGTTCGGAACTAAGAGTGTGTCCCGAATGCTGTTTCGGAGTGAGCGGGGCTGACGAATGGGTCATGCGTTTGTGTACGGGTGGTTACAGCCCGAGAGTATGACACCAAGCCGAAGACACTGCTCAGTTCTTGCTGGCGAAGGGAGAGGGAGAAGTAGAGAATAGTTCTGCTTTCACCGGGTCCGAGACAAACTCCATCCTTACTCATGAGTCAGAACGTGACTTCGTTGGAAATAGTGCGCGTGTGCGTGCATTCGTGCGCGCCCGCTTTTTCAAAGCGGGCGCGCACGCTTTTTTCAAGCGTGCGCGCCCGCTAAAAGACCCATGACGACCATGAAAGAACTACCATTTTGTAACTGACTCATGAGTCCGTTCGCGGATGAAATAGAGATGAATCTCTATTTCAGCCGCGAAAGAGGATTTCTTTTTACTGAAATAACGCAAGAAGTAATAAAAAAAACGTAATATGGGCAGGTGTGGCGTCATATGGGCAAGTACTAAAACGTAGTTTTCAGTGTCTTAACTGCGTGCTAGTATTCAAGTGATACGATCGCATGAAACTAGAGGCCCCACTACCATAGCCAAGTCATGTTTTTTGGTGGCTCAGATTGGCGTCCGCCATCCGCGCAAACAGCTAGCATTATTTGCCGTCATAGCAGAATCGCCGTAAAGTGGCTGGGTGGTTGCCACTGGTTCGTATGTCTTCTTTTTTTATATATAATTTGTTGGACCTTGCAGTAAAATTGGCCTTGCTGCTGTTGGGTGAAAGCTGTCCTTTGGAGGAACCCAACAAGTCTTCGTGGCCCCCACCGTTGCGGCAGCGCAAACATCGCGCGTTTTTTGTTCTTCCCTCCACGTTGAGCAAGTAAGTAGAGCAAGCCGGCGAGTGCAGCGTTGTGTACCACCTCGCAGGGCCTCCCCGGGCGCCCCGCAACTGCAGCGTGGCGCGTCAGGTGGCGGGCTCGCTGCGCGTCGAGTGCGAGCCCGGCCGGCCCGGCGTGGCCTTCCAGCTGGAGGTGCGCCAGCGGCGGCGCCTGCTCGCCAACCTGAGCTCGGCCTCGCCGTCTTTCTGGCTGAACGCGCTGCCGGCAGCCGGCCACTGCACGCTGCTCGTGTACGCCGTCGAGGGCGGCGAGCGGTCGGCCCCGCTGCGCCTCAGTGCCACGGTGCTCGCCGCGCAGGGATACTCAGAAAGAGGTGCGCTGGGCCATGTGCGCTGCAGGCATGCCGCCTCTAATTTGCATTCGGTCGCGCGAACAAGCAGGCCGAGCGCCGCGTCTGCTTGACGTGCGAACTTTGTGGAAAGCGCTCGCGTGTCTAGAGGCAGCCATCGGGCGTTGAGTGCTTCGGCGGAGGTGAACAATGCCTGTCAGAGCTTGCCGCTGGTCAAGCTGCTTTCGGATGCAGAAGGGAGCGACCGTAAACGCGGAAGAGATTTTAGTCGTGAAATCGTGTCGGCGAGGACTGCTTTTTCTTCAATCCGGAACTGCCAAAGTGGTCTTCCGACGGAAGCAAAGCAACGCCCGTACTGCTCCTCCGCCTAATGTTTACTGGCACAGCAATTTTTGGAAGAGCAGTGACACATTGGGTGTACAAGGATATATTTTGGCAAATAGTTCATGGATATTACCCTTGTTATTTTTAAGGCGACTCGATGGACACTGAGCAGTAAACGAAAGCGAATTTTAATGTCTACGAAATTGCAGGCAGAAATTTCGAGATTGAATCCAGATGTACTTACAAGACAGTAAGTCCATTTAAGGACAGTAGAACTTCATGAAGACATCAGAATCGCACCCCTCATTTTGCCTCTAAACACCAAATACTCAACTTAACAGCTTCTCGTGCGTTCCGTTTGAGATAAGGCCTTAAAGTTCGTTTGGTGTAGGGTCCCTAATCGTTCTGTGAAGTCATGGCGAGCAAATATACATAGAACTTTGCATAATTATAATTACATTTATTTACATTGTTATCTTATTTCGAAAGAGCCTTCTCTGGCACGCCGTGTCGTTGAGTCAGTTGATCTTCTTGAAACTTGTATTGGATAAAGACGTTCTTGCTTGCTGTTCTCAACAAGTAGTTTATTTGGAAGAAATAGATATATATACTATTAAAAGCAACATCGCAAGAGAACTTCCATAGGCAAATTAGAAATCCAGGGTTAATTCCTCCCTCAAAGGAATTCGTGAGAACATCGAATACGATGATAAAGATTGGTAATATAATCATGCACGCGCAAGCGTAAATGATCCCACACTGAATATGAAGAGGACGACATACGTTGTGCCTCTTGACCGGAGCGCTACTCGTTCAGCCCGTCATCCCAACAAACGACCCATCAGTGTCATCCACGAGGGGAGAAAGCGCGCAACGCCACTCCTATAGGGAGGGGGAGATAAAGTGTCATTCTTCTCGATTGTCACTCATTCTTCACTGCCCCTCACAAGCACGCCGCTCCCTCGGCTCTTTAACATAGCCCTTCTTCAATTCCGGGCACAGTTTTCCGCGATGCCTAGCTTTCAGCGCGCTTTCTTTGCCGACAATCCTACGTTCCGTACAAGCACTGGATTCCTGGACGCCAACAAGACAGTGTCCAACAGGCTGTCGATTCTACCCGCAAGTACAGTCGTGCTAAGAATCTACAACGTTGAGAATGGGAGTTGTAAAAACAACTCAGTCAGAATGGCGCGCCATTTTGAACTGACTTTGGTTTTACACGCCAGGCCTCTTCTGACATCAGGCGGAACCCCAACGTGTAGCTTTCACAGATTTTCTTTCCGCTAGATTATCAGTGCAATAAACATTAAAGATATATAACATCACGAATGCAACTCAACCCAACTTCTTTCCTGCGTACTAAAAAATATTCAGGAGTGTAGTATAATTCACTCACCGCCCGATGTGCCTCACCCAATGTGCAGGGAAGCCTTGGATCATAAGCACGAACCTGCTCTTGCTGCTGCTGGTGGCGGCTGGCTTGGTGCTCGTGCTGTTGCCCTTCATTGTGGTCGTCGCGCTCAGGTACCGCAAGAAACCGCCCGAGGCTAGAGGTGCGACCCTTTCACATAAAGTCGGCTTTCACTGAGGCTCCGGGAACAATAAACTAATCTGTACGCACCGTTTTTCTTTTTTCAATTCCTTCTAGCGGAAGAAAAACCAGTTCAGCAAGAAAAGCAGTAAGTGTATTTTCTGATGTATTATTAGGATTTATATAACACATTTGTGGGCTAATTCTGGATACTTTGCATCAAATTAAGCGCACTGCCAGTAATTCTGTAAAGAACGTTATTTCTTTGAAAACACCTGTCCCCGTGTTCGCAAAACTCTTCGCCTTCAAGAGCAGTTCAGCATGAGTCGGCACCTTGTAGGCACGATTGGTTCACGTAGCATGAAACACGGGGGCGCCAAATAAAGGGGAAACATCCCTCTCACCCTGCCACAGGCTTTTCAGATCTTGAGCTTGTCTCCTACCATTTGGCCAGCATGTCATTCCCCATCGCCCGTTCTTTGTCTGTCCGCCCCAGCCACTGGATCCAGCTTTCGCAAGGCGTGGAACTCAGAAGTGAGCCCGGAATATTTCCCGAAGAAGCATTTGTGACAGCAATGACATGTGAGTCTCGCTTTCAACCCAGCCTCTGTACAAATGCCTCATTGCGGTCTTTTGCTTTTCTCTGGAAATGTGTTCCTTTCGGCGGAGATGATAATGAATGCAGGCTTTAAGCAGCGGCGGCAGACGGAGAATAGAGTGCATCGCTTAAAACGAACTGCGTGAGGGTACGTTGTATTTTGACAACACATGGAGAAGGTTTACAGGAGAAGGTGCCTGTGTTTCGCGGGACTGACTTTGTAATGAGGAGATAGACGTAGGGACACCTGTAGCCGCCGCTGCCGCCGCAGCCGCCGCTGAGCCTCGTATCTGGTTGCTTGTTTCGCAGCAGCCACCTCAGACGGTACTAATGTGCGTCGCCCCTTCTCAGCCGCCTCAACCATACTCTCCTCCGCTGATCTCCTCTTGTATCTGCCGCCGTATCCCTCTCCTTAGCTATCTTCCCGACATTACAACCGTAGTGTCTTCCTTCGCATTCTTCATCGCCCTCTCTTCGCTGTCACCGTACCTTCTTCCACTGTACTCTTCATCCCAAAGAGTAGTAACGCGTCATTGTGGTTATCTTAATTTTAAAGTGAAGCTTTCTCTGGCTCTTGCCCCGTTTTTACGGTGTCTGCTGCTACTTTCTGGCAGGACGCGCCGGTGGGTTTTATCTTACACCAAACAACGCTGTCCTTCCCGTGTCAGCCGCGGTGCCGGGAAAGAGACTGTAGGGGGGACACCGTATACCACTGGTCTCCCCGTACGGCACCCGAGGGGCCAGGCAGGGAAGCGCCTGGTGAAGCCCCAGTTCCTGCGTGTATCCTGTTTTCGGCTGCGCTTGGAACAGGTGGCGTCTTCACCAGGGAGATTCAAACGTTGAATCTCCCTAACTACTCGTTACGTCTTGCAGCTCTCGATGCACTCGTCACTGCTCACCATTCTGAAAAATCAGCTACTACGCCAAGACCATACCACTCTAAAAATTTCACACGCGTGCTTATTTCAACCCAGATATGCCACGGGGAACAGAGATGCTTCGTACTGGGGAGAAAAATTCCCATTTCGATATTCATAAATTCCCTATTTTTAGCACTTTTTCCCCGCAAGTTTCTCAAGAATTCCCTGAATATTTCCCTGCATTCTCTATTTGCATCTGATAGATCTCTACATGGATTCCTGTTCAGTTTAGGGCGTGAGCCCGCGCCACTTAGTCTACTTTACGTAGCCTTCCGGTCACACCCGCCGTTTAGAGAACGTACCAGGGTTCAGTGTGAACTAAATTCCACTATATCTGCCGCTCAGCAGCATTCGACAATTCATTTCACGTTTTGTACCAAACAGTATGCTTACTTTGCATGCTGAAGCTCTAAGGAAAAATTGCCCGTATGAAAAAACAAAAACAAAAAAAAACGAGACATTGTTTGGAGACTGAGGTAATTTTAGCTCAGCACTGGGAATGCTGGCGCCACCTCTTGTTGACAGCACGCGGACCAAGACGCACCCGCAATAATTTTTGTATATTGTGCAGTAATACATGCGAACAGGCTTCAGCCCTTCTGCCGCCGCCGCTTCACGCTTTACTAGCTCTTTTTCATGGAGTATTCTTTCCTCTATAGCCAGCATGTCCTCCTGTTGTATGAACGGGATTGGAAGCGGTCTTGGCTGCTTTTGGCTTGCGGCAACACGACTGCGCATATTTGAACATAAATCCGACGAAGTGTTAAGGGAACTTTTTAAAAGAAAAAGAAATAAATTGCGCGAGGTCCAGTTTACTGACAATGTTTTTTTTAATGCATAATAAAGAAGACGCCTACCACAAGAGAAAATAAAACAATGACATTTCGGCCCCCCAACGGGAGCCTTGTTCACACCCATTCGGGGGGCCGAAACGTCCTTGTTTTATTTTCTCTCGGCGTCTTCTTTATTACGCATTTTAATGTCATTTCCCACCTGACGGGCGTCCGTCGAAGCCTCGATATCATTGTTTTTTTTTTACTCCATGACTCCTAAAATACCCTGCATCCATTAGAGATTTCCTCTTTCCCTTTTGGCCGAAATCACAGCTGAAAATTCTCCGAAAAAGGAAAAATTCTCCGCATGGAACATCACTGACGGTGAAAACTTAGCGTTAGGTCGATTCCCACTTATGCGTGGGTTCGTACAATTTTTTTTCTGTTCATGCTATCACCGGTTAAGCCCGTAGTAGCTGTCTCCCTGACATTTGCTTCATCACAAGCGTCACGATTGCGGTCCAAAGCGAAGCGAAGAGGCTTGTTACGGTACGATGTGGGTACTAATTAGCCCAATACCTATCCTTTGGCTGCTCTTACATTATTTGTATGTGGAATTTGATTTTTTTTTGTGTGTGTGGAAATGACATAAGCCTTTTGTGAAGTGGTGTCCCTTCCCTAACCCGCGCTTATCTCTTAGGTTGCGAGCTTTCCTTGAAGTCTGGGCCTCACAACATCGATATCACTAAAAATTTATTGACCATATAATCAGTCTTTGTGAAGTGGCAACCCTTTACAGGCCACTGTCGGCGAAAGGGTTATGAGTTTTTTGTTTGAGACGGCTGAAGATTTCACTCTACTGGTCCCAAAGAACTGTCGCGCTACAACTTTCGTTATGGCAGTTTTGTGTATGGAAGGTTGAGCATATTTATAGACTTACTGGAAGAACAGTCGCTCTAAAACTTGCCTCACAGCAAGATTATCCTATATTGTATCGCACTTGGCTACCATGGCCCGCAAGCCGAAAACAATCACAAGCCGTCACTGCCTCTGCTTCCATTTCGGCTCAAAGGGGTATATAAACAAGCCCAATAAAGGTACGGGGGTCGGCTCGGAACCAGCCAATTCATGCGTCTTACTGATACACACACGATACTATGTTGTGGAACACCCTTTACAGGCTCCCTCAGAAACTGCCGGTCTAAAATATGCTTCATCGTAGTATTAGTCTTTTTTGATGTGGAGCACCCTTTACAAGTTCTGTCAAAAGACTTGCTCCAAAATTTGCTTCACGGCAGTATCAGTTTATGTGAGGTAGACCACCCTTTACAGGCTTCGTCAAAAACTGTCCCTCTTAAGTTTGCTTTGTGGCAGTATTATCAATATGATGTGGAGCGCCCCTTTAGATCCGCTCTAAAATGTGCTAACAGCAGTGTTAGTCTGACCTCCTTTCGCAAGCTGTCCCCCCAAAAAAAATTCGCTCTAAAACTTGCTTTACGCCACTATACGTCTATGTGAAAGGGAGCACCTGCACAGGCTGCGCTGGGCGCACTGGGCACAATATCTCTGTTTAGACAACGCAGGATTTCGCCAACTGAGCCCCGAAAAGCACTGCTCTAACATTAATAATGCGAGAACATTAAATAACCTATTGAGCTTTCAAACAGGCGTCGGCGTTTCATGTAGCAGCAAAACGACGTCTAAATTACCATTGGCTGCGAGCGCAGGTATGCGCCCACCTGGTGTCCCATTTGGCTGCGACACGTCATGTGGCTAAGAATGCGGTTATGGATGGCTGCGAGCGCTGGTATCAGCTGAGCAGGTACAACGTCCTAGTTGCCTTCGATACGTCACGTGGCCATGAACCCCGCTGTGCGTCGGCCTGACGTCTTCATTGTCTGCGACGCGTCTTGTGGCCCCACACGAACGGCTTCATTGTTGCTAAGGGGTTAGCCGAACTGATGACTGCGCGTTCGAGAGGAGAGACGCGAGTATGCGCCGGTCTGACGTTACGTCTAACGTTACGCGCAATGGTGTCATCGTTGCAAAGGACCCAGCTGACGTGCTGGTGGCGCCGAGGGAGGAGGGAGCGCGCTGGCCTCACCAAGAGAAGGCGCAGTCACCAGCGAGCGAGGCGCTCTGCGCTGCGCACAGCCGCACGATGAGGCGCATATATAATGTTCTACGGTCCGTCACCCTTTCTCAAAACCATCCATTTGAGCTGGTGTTTTCCTTTCCCGGCTCGCGCTCCATCGTTCTTTCTCGAAACCCTCCTCCGGCGCTGCTTTTTCCCTTATTCGTGCTATGACTTTCTTTTTTTTTCCGCTTTTCTGTACCCCACAATGCATTCTATACTTCAAACTATCGTATAACAAAAGATGAAACAAACCCCCCGGCGTGTCCACAGGCGCTTCCACGCTGGCGCACACATCGCGACACGCGCACTCCGTTGCGGTTTTGTTCTGCTGCAGTCGTTCTGATCGTATCGTTTCCCACTCGATAAAGTGTAGCAAGCACGGCGGTACCTTCATAGCGGCCTCTTCCCTGGCGTATGGGGATCACAACTGCCTTTGACAACATCAGACTGCTCCCAGCGATTGCGTGCTGTACACAGGAAGTCATTTTAAAATTAGGTTGTGATGCTGTTTATTGCTGAATCAATATTTCAGGTTAATGATTAGCTTTGACAGTTTAGTAACAAATGCTTTGAATACAGGTGAATCAAAGTACAATGCTTACACAGTGAGCCATTCCACTTGCAAGATGGATTTTATTTGGAATATGGTGATTTGGTATGTTTGGTAATGAAAACATTTCACGTATTTGGTGCTTTCGTCGGAGGCAACAAGAAAAGGTTGTTATTACTGGCGCAAATTGCATACTTGCCATAATTTTGAAGAGCGCTGTACTTAATCTAGTGTATAAATTACTATTAAGACCTACTTGTTCTGCGAGTCATTTTTGAACCCCCAAAAGTGATGTGCCTATCAAATGTATTAGTACACAATTACCCACTAATCAGCGTCGATTTTTTGACACGAAGACCGCTCAGAATGAGAAAAAAGTCTGAAATTTCTAGCCGCCAGTACCAAGCCTGTTCGCTTGTTTAACTGTGGGCATGGCTTAATTTAAAAGACTGATATTTTTTTGTCACAGCCATCTGTTCGTTCCTCAGCTTTGACAATATTTCACGAAATACAAAATGTTGACTAATAGATGCAGTTCACCTGATTTTTATCTCAATTTGCATCGACATTTGGATTCCTGTTCCCAATAATCCTCTGATGGTGTTCGTCATATTTCCTTACCCTCTGTTTCTCTTCGCTTTTTCGCAGCGTTCAAGAGAGGAGCGGCTTCGGAAAGCACGAGTCCAGGCGCTGATAGCCGTGCCTTGTGCCCCACGCGGGATGTATGCTAGTATCAACGGCGGTCGCCGTCGACCACCGGTCGCTCTCGCTCAAAAAAAGAAGAAAAGAAAAAAAAACGAAGCCATGGCTGCTTCCACCATCGCGCACAAGGTTCTCATCTCTGGACAAGAACAACCACGTGTTTTCGAGCCTCGCTCACCGTCCCACTTCACGAAAGCGCAAGAGAACTCGAGCCACCGCCAATTTTGGTTCGCAAGTGACTTCGTTCCGGGTCCCGTGCTTTTCAGTTATGCTCTTACTGTTCGCAGAACGTTCATGCCTGTGCACACCGATTCCTACTTCAAGGACAAGACTAAAATCAGCCACTCTGAACAAATGCGATCAGCAAGAGAAAGTCATCAGTTGTCATGTGCAAATGCAGAGCGTTGTGTATACGATCAATCACGCTGGCAGACGAAGGCACTGGAAATGGACGTGATACAAAACGCGAAAAACCAGACATCCTCCCCAGACATTTTCCATAAAAGTACAGTGGTTTACGGGCTACAGCGATTAAGCGAACCGAATGTTGAGAGAGATGATAATATAAGGCTTAGGACTTGTTAAATCGTTGGAGGCATGCGTGAACGTTCTGCGTACTCCCGCGTTGTTGGTGGTGCAAACGATGCTGCGCGTGTTTTTAAGGCATTCGTTCTAGGAGGTGAAGCCCATGAAGGACTTTGAGAGAAGTGCGTGATGAATGGACCCTGCCCACTGTTTCTCGATTGTTTCGTGAACGCTTACTTCAAGCGGCAAGAGCGCGTAGTGTGCGAGAACGTCACAAGGCAACGTCATCACGGGAACCATCGCTTGCCGCCGAGAAAAGACGACCTTCGTAACCCTGGCTTGGCAATTGCGGCCCGGGGATTTCACTGCGTTCCGCCGAGTGAATGTTTCGGGCCCACTTGGTGCACGTACTTTCGGTGTCACGCGTTCCGCCATACACCTTCGGCGTGTAGGTACGCTCAAGTGGCTATGATACAAGCCGACTAAGAAAGCCCGAACAAGCTCGTGTTGGTGTTCTGTGTGCGCAGTGCTGTGTATTCTACTCACGATTTTCTTCGTTTCTCTGCACCGTGTCAAGATAATAGTGGGAAGAAAGGCAGCATTAAAACGTGGTTTTGTTACTCCCTTTTTGGTGATTTGTTTAGGCGACTTCTCACTTCCTCCTATCTGGGGGGGAGAAAGACAAAAATGCAGAATGTTTGTGAGAGCTTAATATGGCGCTTCATTTTGGCCCATGCTCGTGGTGATTATCCGCAGTAGTAAAGAAAAAAAAACCGACCCTGCCAGGGTTCGAACCTGGAGTCTTCGGATGCGTAGTTAGACGCGTTATCCGTCGCGCCACAGGCCCAGGAACACGTACCTGCGAAAAGTTTGCCTCAAAAATGATTAGCCGTGGCGCAGAGGTATTCTGCTGCTGAACAGGAAGGCGGGGGTTGATTGCTGGAAGCTGCATCCTAATGACGGCTAAACACGAAAAAGCGGGGGCAGTTCATGCTTGCTGAACGTCAGCTTTGAATGGTCCAGAATATTAAAGATACATTCGGCACGTCTTAAAGACTAGGTTGTCTCTCGGAGGCACTAAACCCCTACGAGAACCCACCGCCTCCGACATTGGGAAGTTCGTCTGTAAAAAAAATATTTCCAAATACAAGCTCATTACGTAATAATAAACATCGCGTAATTTCATGTGATTCAAATTTTGAATTCCCAAAATTTGACTCAACTATTTCTCCATGCTTTCGACATTGTGCTGCATTATCTCAATGTTACATTTAAAAAAATGTGTTATTGATGGGTTCGTTTAGACCACTAAGTTCCTCATCGTTTGCGACTAAACTTTTGCGAACAGATGAGGTGGTGCGGCAGATGGTAATGCCTGCCTCCTTCGAGTATCCTTACAGGGCCTCTCGTAGCTTTAAGAAACCCATTATTACCAGAATAGCTGTATTTCCTGTAAAAAATAGTTATAGTTTATGGTAGTGTGAGTCATCTCACCATATATTTGACTTTTTCGTTATCTATGTTAAGATAAAACGTTCAGCTTTACAATGTAGGAGCATCCCAACGTATGCTAAACTCTGGTGTCGTTTTTTGGCAAACATCCAACGAACGAACGATAGCCAAGATTGTAGCCGGCAGGCTCCTCTGCTAACAGCAGCAACTGCGCGTGTGCTAGGCGGTGCGCTCGCGTCCAGTTCTATTGGTTAAGGAACACTTTCTGTGGCCCTATCGTATTTGATTATTTTTACATTTGCCCGATACTTCAATGAGAGGCTCTATCACTAAGTCGTCTGAATATGGCGTCTCATTTCAATGCATCAAAAATCTTATATGCGCTAATGAATTTTCGTGGGACTGCTTGTTTTGTTTTAAAATACTGGTGAATTCATCCTTTAAAGGGGCCCTGCAATACTTTCGATAAGCGCTTCCACTCTTTTCTTCTCGTTTGGAACTACTGCGAATGCTATAGTTATCGCCAGCACGGAGCGGCACGCCGTGATTTGCTTGTCGCACCAGATACGCCTTCCAGTTCTGCTTTGATTTTGCTGCTTTTTCTAAAAGTTTCTATCGAAAAGCGTTCATTGCTGCAACTGAAGTAAACCGGCCAACAGCCGCTACATGGCCTTAGTGACGTAATTCGAACTGTCGAAGAACATCAAGACCAGGAAAGAGAGAAAAATCTTTTGAGCGAGTTTACAAGTTATCTGATGGGCATAGAGCAGTAAGTTTTGGCTTAGGTACTTTGCGACCCCCTAATCTAAGTACTGGGTGTGTTGGGTGGCTGCGTTCTGCAAGCATTGGATTTCAAAAAAGTTGAAAAAAGTGTTGCAGGGTCCCTTTAAATAATTTGTGTAAGTCAACTCTTTCACTGATCTAAATCTAAAAAAATGTGGTGAAGTTGTTTACATCATCATGCATACATTAAAACAACTTTCTTAATAAAAAATTCGACTATAATTTCAATACTTGATTCAAGGGAGCGTGAACCAGAGACTTGAAAGGCAGCTTCGTTCGTCACATAAATGTAACAAGGGAGCCATATGCGAAATACCACCGATGCGGAGGCCTGGAGGACGCAGGGCGATGGAAAACTCAGAGTTGTGCCTGCATATAAGCTCAAGTCGCATATACGGGCTTATGAGTTTTGCTCTATTGTACGTAGGAGGAGGAGGAGGAGGAGGAAACATTTACTTGAGCCAAATACTGAAGAAAAAAGTTAAGTGGGTGGCCCCTACTCATTTCGCAAAGCTGCGGACTAGCGCTGCTGCTCGGGCCTGATTAACCGATTAACCTGGTCCCGAATCTATGAGATGGTCAGCCGGCGCTCCCATTTCTCTGGGGAAGGGGATAGTACAGGGTGTGGATGTGGGGCGTTCTCATATGAGGTGCTATGTGGATCCCGGTACGTCGCCCGCAGGGCAGTTCTAGGGTAATGTGATATGTGGTGGCGGTCAGGGGTATTGTAAAAGGTACCGGTTTGAACTCGTTGCCACATGCGTGCGTCTGGGAGGCTGAGTGACGGGTGGGGAAAAGGATACTCTAGTCTAGACCGGCGGTAATGGCAAAGTATTTGAGTGCATCGGAGTGGGATGGGAGGGTACGTGCCGGGCGGTGCCGAGCCTTCCTCCCCGTGTGGAAAGGCGTGGAGCGCGAGGTCGCGGGCAGCCGCACGAGCCGCCTCATCCCCTTCAAGGAAGGAGTGAACGGGGTCCATATATCAGTTTTATATAGGGTCGATTCTTGTTTTCCTTGAGAAGTTTGAATGCTGGTGTTGAGATGTGACCTGTCTGAAAGATGCGCCATGCTTGCTGCGAGTCTGTAAGAATGGCCGCAAAGTCTGTAGAGGCTTGCTGGTTGCGAGGGCGATGGCTGTTTCTTCGATGGTGGCAGTTGTGGCGTTGGGAAGGGTGAGGGACGTTTCGACTCTGCTGTTCGAGTCGGTTACTGGCAGTGCATGTGCCAATAGACGGGGGTATTGGACTATGACTGTGCAACGAGTGCCAGGCTTGCTGCAATATTTTGACTTCAGCAGACGAACACGGGCTTGTAGTCTTCCTTGGTTGTAGGTGGGGTGAATGCCTACGGGATAGGCGAGACAAGTACTTTGTTACGAAATGTCAGAAAATTCCCATGAGGACTTCACTAGCGCGTGGCGCATGCGGCCAAGTTTAAATAAAATAGAACAACCGGCTGGGCTAAACGCAAGACGGGTGCGTTGGTTAACTTGTTGCACTTAGATTAAATCGGTGAGGCTGTTATGAAGGCCCAGCCGGAGTAGGCTGGCCGTGGGGGTAAAGGCTGGGAGGTCGAGGGCGATTATACACAACTTCTGGATAGGGGCATCTATTTTTTAGTGTTCTTCCGGCTTGAAGTTGACGTAAGAGGGGGCATAAGTGATTAGGCTGTGTAGAAGGGCATCTACCAGCCGGCACGTGTCTTGTTCATGGAGGCCGTGACTTCGGGTGCAAATTGTTCGAATGAGATGCGTGAGCTGGGTGAGCTTAGCGTGTAGTTGGCTGCCCCCGATCCGTCGGCACGTGAGGGGACGCCGAGTATGCGGAGTGTGTTCACTTGCGGGGCGGGGATCGTGGCTAACGTGACAGTCGCGTCAGGGGTTGGGTACGGGGGACTGCCGCTGGTGCGGGCACGGAGAACGAGAAGTGCAAACTTGTGGGGGGCGCAGGTGAGGCCTCGTTGCTGGAGGTAGCCGAGAGTGCCGTCAACAGGTTGTTGTAGTCGGCCTTGATGTCCGCCAGGTGAACCGGTAATAATCCTGAATCTGAAGTTGCCGTCGTAGAAGGCGTGTTGGAGATTGGAGATAGACGACAGCATGGCGAAAAGTTGGATAAGCGCGGTGTTGAACAAGAGCGAGAAAGAGCGAGAGCGAGGCATACAGTGACTTTTTTGTTTGCCAGGATGGCCAAGACGAAGTTGTAGGTTGCCGCTACACAGGTGGCCATTTGGAGTCGCTGCAAGACGGCGTCGTGTGCGACGTTGACAACTTCGGAGTAATTGTGGGGTGGCATCGTGTGTGACGTTGTCATCACAATGGCGACGTGCGTGACGTTGACAACTTTGCATTGTTTACTTGAAATCAAAATGCCTTGTGGACGGCCTGTTTTGTATCGCGCCGCCATCAGAGAGACGCCCAGCACAACCGGGAACCGAAGCAGTTTACTCATCACCAACGCAAAAAAAATAAAATAAAAAAATGAGGGAAGCGGAATTTGGTGGCAGAGCATTAGCTCCAAATGATTTTTTGTGTTTACATGCAAAACGAAGTCAGGCTTGGTTGAACATGCATTTGGGAATTCTCCGACTGGCATAGAAATGCGTAATATATACGTGCGCATCACCCTCAACACCTCCAAAAAACAGTGATCTCGACAGCGATTTAACTGTCGCTCAATAAGGCACTAAACTTTCGCCGCTTGATACCACGTTATGCGTTCTTAGTGGTTGTTAACAATATACCCACGATAGTCTGGAGCAGTGTTGCGGCATTATACTACTGCGGACTACTACGACTCTGCAATCATTCCGAGGATCCTTTAGCTGGACGACCTCTACTAGGCAAGCCTGGTAACCAGAGCAGTGGACTGTCTTTGTGTGTGTCTGGGGGGGGGGGGGAGTGTTGAAGGGATACAAATGGCATGCGCAGAAGCGACGTTTGCCCTATCGCCAGCGGTCCCACCATCGCTTGTGCCAGCCGGTCATTGTAGAAGCCAGCGATTTCACTTAAGAAAGCGCCTGGTATTGTTAATAGTGGGCAGGGCGTCCGGTGCTTTTCGTAACAGCCCCTTCTCTCTTTCCACCCCTCTGATCAGTTCTCACTGACCAGAAAAAGTGTCCTCCAGGTTCATATGGCCACGAACTTCTTGAAGTGGGCACGAAAAGTTATATGGCATATTGAAAGACGATTGCTGAAGTTTGCCTAAAAATGGTTGGAAAGTTAGTGCTATCCGACTCCCATATTCTATTTTATTTTTTAATTTTAACATTTTAGTAAATTCTGTAGCAGTTTTGATGCTTCATCTAAACTCTGCAACATGAAGCTGGGGATGGATGGAAAGGACTTTATTGTGTAAATCCTGCAGTAGGTAAAGCCCGGTTGACGGGCCGACCTCAACGTGGCCGTGCGTTGCATCCTCTTGGGCAGCCCTACTCGACAGGAACCGCGACAGTTGCATCTTATTTGTTGAATTATAACTTCTCTGAATGTCAACGTGTGTGTGCAGGGATTTTTCGTGTACATTCTGCGGGTACACAATGCGTGCGAACCTTTCTTACTATTTATATATTTTGGCAATTAAAAGCCTTAGGCGTCTTGATATATTTGAAATAGCTGGCGCCGAAATATTTCGATACGTTTTCAGCGAACTGCCAGGTTGATTTCTTGTAGCCTTATTTACTGATTCTAGACTTAGACACCCGCTTCCACAGATAGATAGATAGATAGATAGATAGATAGATATATATATATATATATATAGAGAGAGAGAGAGAGAGAGAACTTTAATGGTATAGAGAAGTCAGCCTGCACCGATCCTGGCATGATACATCATACGCAAATAAAACTACGAAAAAGGTGAAACATGCGAGTACACAAACACCACACAAAACGCGCACAAACATTACAAGAAGCACGAACGCTCACTTAAACCACGCGCAGTAGTCAGATAAAGGTAAAGCGCCAACATAATTTTGTCCAAGCCGCACTTGCGGAGAAAAAACAACGCTCTTGTAACACGTGCAGCAGCGACAGCCGACATCCGTGGTCAGAGGCCATAACTATATATACGCAAAACGTTCAGCACGCCGACACAGTATCCTTTTCACAGGGTGCGTGACGTAGCCAAGTGAGGGCACACGCGCAGTACATGATAGATGTCCTCACGAACACTGCAGGTCTCGCAGCGCGGGGAAGTCACTCGGCGTGTCTTGTGCCGATATTCGTTTGTGAAGGCGACGTTGAGGCGTAAGCGGCGTATGGTGGCTTCCTCCCGCTTGTTTAGACCATGCGGCCTCAAGAATGGTTCAGGCTGTATCAATTTTGTTCTGTGGTAGGTAGTTTTTTGCGCTGTCTGTGCATATTGACGGTTATGACTGCGTTGCCACAAGTGCTCTAGCTGCACGGCATGACGCTGCAGTGTCCTGGTAGTCAATCAAGTCAAGTCAAGTCAAGTTTATTCGACATCGAAATACAGATATTACTACGGACCATAAATTCAGATGTCAGGAGCGCGGACAAAAAGCCATCAGAAGCGGCTTGACGGGGTCGGTGCACCCTAATGTATTTATAAAACAATTGTGTATACTTATGCAAACAAAATTACATACATAACTCAATGTAGTAAAAACGTAATTCACATTCCTTGGCAGCAATATAATAAATCCAAACTTAATACACATTGCAACAAGACGCTTGCAGAAAATCAATAAAGCTAATTACGAACTACGAAAACCGATAATAAATACAAACACAACATAGTTCATTGATTATTGATTACGTGAATTCAACAGACATGGTAACGTGTAGCACAATAATTGTTTTCCGTAATTGGTACGTGGGCAGGGCGCAAACCATGCTTCTGGATGACGTGTGTTATAAATGTTATGATGTGGAGTCAGGTTGGACAGTTTTCTAATAAAATTACAATATGTTTTTTTTCTTTTTCACTATTGTAGCTCTTAAAAAGTTTTTCATCATGCAGACCTTGAACGGGGCGAGGCCCGAGGGTTACAAAAATTGGTTGTGTGTGAGCATCATAAGCAGAATTAGAGACGGCTCGCACGGCTTTCTTTTGTAGTAGATGTAGTTTAGTAATATTAGTAGCGGTCGTACGTCCCCAGACTAAGAGGCAGTAGTTAAGGTGAGAGCAAAAAAGAGAATGATAAATAAGAGAGAACAACATCTTTATTGAACAATTTTATTTTCTGCGGGAGAAAGAACCGTAACCTTGTGAGGACACCAACGACGCGTGCAAGTTTGCTGGAAACATTATCGACGTGTTTGTTCCATGTTAAGTGTTCGTCAAAAAAAAAAAAAAAAAACGCCGAGGCTTTTCACATAAGGTGCAATTTCGAGGCTGGAAGCACCAATGCATAGGCTGTTGTTAATACTTGCTTTAGAATTTATTGGTTTAAATAGCACTGTTTTTGTTTTATAAGTGTTTATCGTTAATGAAGTAACTGTACTCCAATTATCCAGTTTATTTTGCACATTATTTGCTTCATGCAATAATTTAGTAGTATCTTTACCAGAAAGAAGTAAGGTGGTTTCGTCTGCATAAATAACAAATCTGCAAGAGTCGTCGATATTTACCAAGTCATTAATGTAAAGGAAGAATAATAATGGCCCGAGGATGCTCCCCTGGGGTACCCCTAATTTATCTGCCTTATAATCAGATATTTCATTTTCTATCACCACAACCTGGCATCGGAATTTAAGGTAGCTTTCTAGAAAAGTGAGATATTCACCTCTAAACCCATAATGCTCAAGTTTTTTTAGTAATATGGCATGTTTAATTCGATCGAACGCCTTCGAAAACTCTACAAATACTCCTAATGTTACCAGTTTATTCTCAATAGTTTGCAGAATTATTTCTTTTTGTGTTAGAAGCGCAGACTCGGTTGAAAGATGTTTTCGAAATCCAAACTGTGAATTAGTATAGGTGTTTCTCACAAAAAGAGGACATTCGTTCACTAATTAGTTTTTCAAGCACTTTTGAAAACACGGGAAGGATTGATATTGGTCTATAGTTAGACAGTTCATTCCTATCACCACCTTTGAATATGACACTCACTTTATCCATTTGCATGCGTGTTGAAAAAATGCGTTTTTCGAAAGCGAGGTTGTACACGTGCTGAAGTACAGGGCAGGTGATGGTGATATCCAATGTGTGCTTAACTGGTAGGATTTGAATGTCATCGGCATCACATGCCTTACTGTTACGAAATGATAAGAACGTGCGGAAGATTTCATTGGCATCGGTTGGGAATAGGAACGCGCTACCACTGTTACTGGGTGGCAAGTAGTCCAAAATATCCGCATTGCAAGAGCTGTTATCAAGAGATACAAACAAATTGTTAAAGCCGTTTGCTAGCTGCGCACCAGACGTGGCTGCGCCATTCAGAATTAGTTCACCACCCTGCGCATGTTCCTGCTGTCGGCCAAGTACATTGTTGAGCCTTTTCCACAAAACATCAGTTTTTCGCATGACTTCAGCGTTGAAAAGATGAAAAAAGTACGCACGTTTAGCTTGCCTGAGGGAGCTGGTCACAGTATCTCTTAATCTTTTAAAGGCGCGTAGGTCACCCAAGTTTTTCGTACGGATGAATCGCGCATAAAGGGCGTCTTTCTCTTTTATCAGTTTTAATAAATGTGGTCGGATCCAAGGTTTTCAGGCTTTTC
Organism: Haemaphysalis longicornis; assembly: GCF_048455015.1. Taxonomy (NCBI): domain Eukaryota; kingdom Metazoa; phylum Arthropoda; class Arachnida; order Ixodida; family Ixodidae; genus Haemaphysalis; species Haemaphysalis longicornis. The sequence goes on along the minus strand of NW_027526203.1, from coordinate 375,796,906 downwards.
TAAAGGATAGAGCTTTGCGAAGGAAACATTTTTGGCATACTGATTTAAACAACGACAAAAAGTTATCATAGGCTTCATTGGGGTCAGTTGCACTGAAAACGGTTTCCCAAGTTATCGTGGATAGCTCGCTTCGAAATGCTTCTAAAGTGAGCGGATTGATGTCCTGAAATGTTGCAGAAGTATGCTTCCGTGCTTTTATTGTTGTCTTGTTCTCCGTCATTAAAAATATGGGCAGATGATCGCTTAAATTAACGCCAATCACACCGGATACTAGATTGAGGGCTTCCATATTTGTAACAAAAACATCAATTAACGAGGCACAATCGGGCGTAAAGCGAGTAGGTGTAGCAATTGTGTTTATAAGGGCATTTGAATCTAGCAAGTTTTGAAATTGATGTTGGGCTGAGGTTGCATTCAACATGTCGATATTAACGTCCCCCCCTAACACAAGTTTCAAACGATTGTCATTAATCCATCCAAAGAACGTTTCAATAAATGATAGAAAGACCGATACGCTCCCCGCAGGTGGCCTTACAAGACACAGAAAACGGTTTGTTTACATATAAGCGCTAGTATTTCAAAGTCTTCCGTAGTTCGAGTGAAGTCTTCAATTATTGCACAGTTTAGATTCTGCTTGACTATTAGCAATAACCCACCTCCTTTTTTGGCGATACGATTCTTATGGAAAGTGTTATATCCGGGCATTTTAGGAATATCGTGTCCTTTAGGAATATTGTGTCCCACTGTAACACGACGACCTGCATCATGCTGGTAGCCTGAGTGTGCACGGAGTGTATTTCCTGTGCTAGTCGTTCACGTTGGTACGAGGCGAGATGTCGAAATGCCCCCGTCAATCTGTACAGGACGCATTAGCCACTATTGACTTGAAAGAGAGCTTTTACTCGCCGGGTCGAAGCCTGTCACTAAGCTACAATACCACTGGCTGACTCGCCCAAAACTTCCTCAAACAGAGGAAGCAGGAGTTTTTCTAAATTCGGCGCGAATCGTACCGTCGGGCCGGCGACGCCGTTACATCGTATCTACCCTGTCTCGTAGTCTTCCTTGTTCCGTGGACTTCCTGTCCGGAGGAAAAGAGTGAAGCTCTTCGCGTATAACTGTCCGTGTCGCCGGCGGCAGACATATGTCTCGCAGGCGGGTGAAGGCGCTAAAGCCGCCCAAGCCGCTAAGAAACGCGCGGCAAGCGGATACTCCGAAAGCCAGCCGCATCCGCGCTTGCATTGACGATAAATTTCCGTTGCGTGCTCTCCAAAAGCTACCATGCCACTTCATGCAAGCCAAGCAAGCTTCAAGCAAGCCAACCTGATACTCGTCTTGGAGAATTTAGCGCTAGCCCATCAGCCGTCTATCTATTCGTATCTTGCAGGGGAGTTCGCAGGGCCCTAGCGACGACATATGACGTTATGACGTTGTAAAGCTAACAACGGCCGTGCTTTCTGCTTTTCCTATATATCGAGCACTAGACAGAGGGACAGCCTAACAAAATAGCAGCGCTGCACTTAGCACCCGGAAACCTGAGTTGGCTGGCGTTGTGCAACTTGATTTCGTAAAATGTAGTAAAAAGCCAAGCGCTGCAGTAGGCGTCGCCCACTACGGGCTTGCGGCGTATATTTCGGATTGCATTGCAGGAACGCAAGAGACGCGTGCTGAATAATGTGCTAAACTGTCTCCGGATAAAACAGGGGATGATAAATAGTGTCCTGTACGGTAGGTAATATATGCTAATGCCAGGAGAATCATGAATGGAAATGAGGTCAATATTGAAGAGGTCGCGATCTCCGCACAGTGAATGCAATACTGTTACGCCGTTTTGTGACGATACCCTACCGTCCCTCGCGTTGGTGCGAGGTCATTTCTACTCGATGTTAATGATTTGGTGTGCATGTAGATGGCAGGAAGAAGCGCGCGACATGTCGGTGAGTTTGCTACAGGAGACTAATGGCGCTCGCTTGATGACATAGGAGCATGTTTCGCATAAAAGCTGCGAAACGAAGCAACACAAGCAGACAGAAACGATATCGTGGCTCTCTGTGGCGCCTTGCAAGAGCAAGCCATCAACAACATGCTGCCCATGCATTTGATATACAACGCAGAGGGAATGCTGCCAATTGGGGGGCTAAAAGCGCGGTTTTTGCTCTGCACGAGGAACTTCACAAAGCTGCTTCCATCCCTCGACTTTCGTGACTTCCTTCGCCTATTTTTGCAACTTTCGGCGCATGTGGTGTCAGCGTAATGTTCCGTTTGTCGGTAACTCGATACAGCTATCAAGAGGCAGTTTCTACGTTCAGAAAATAGAGGCTTGAAATTGAACTGCACGGCCACTCGAAGAGGGGAAACGGGATTGGTCTTTTTGTTTCGTGGAATTTAAAGGAATGGAGCTGCGGTAACTTTCAATTTTACGAATCGAATTGAAATAGAATGGGGATGCCTACACCGCAACACGGGTCTGGACAGACGACGGTACTACGTATACGAATCACACTGTTGTTTAGTGGGGGAAATACCAATAAGTCTTCTCTGAAGACGGCAGCGGTATTAAGAAATCTGGGGACAGAAGGCTAATCGGCATTTAACAGCCGCTGGCTGTTTTATATTTGCTACTCTTCAAAAAACATAACCCGACAAGCAAAAAGCCCCAAACCGACGCATCGTGTTGGACGTCAAAACGCAACTCCAATATTTGTTGCCTAGTCACCCGCGCCATCAGACACAATTGTGTCTGATGGTATAAATTAATTTACAAACCAATAGTCTCATCGCTCTTTAGACTATATCGGAAACAAAGTACGCAATAAAATTTTGTTCAAGGCTACGGAACGACTGGGGCAGCTCAGCGACAGGGCGAACGATTAAACTGAATAAAATAACCGGGATCTCAAAAAATTAAAGCCGTTCCACTCAATGTGAAACCTGTCGGAAGTGCAGAGCACTGATTCGCCATAATGGGCTGTACCGCCGTTATCCGCTTACTGCTACCACCTCATTCAATTCAAATTTCCCGCCTTCGCAATGCTCGCGCGCCCCCTGCCTGAAACTGCTCCAGCGGGAGTTCTGTTCTCTGTGCTTTTCTCCCCGCACGTGCCGGCGTTTCACTGCCACATTTCGCGTTAATATCGTAAAAACGCAACGGGCGTCCTTAACTAAGGGAACGCGGGCGCTGCCGGTTAATTACGTATATTTTCCCTCAAATGTACCTATAGTTTTCTTTGCGCTAAACAACGGGAAGATGTATGACAAGCGGCAGCGTTTCACGAGTTCCGGACACTTCTGACTATATAAACCGCTTGGCTTTCGAAGACTCTGGGGTACGCCGCGAACAGCGTTGGATTGGAGTTTATTCAATTGGCTACACTGGCCGAGGTTGACCAGGTTCGCTTAGCTCCGGGACAGCCGTGCTGCGCAAACGCGAGGATTGGATTGCATTGGAATAGATTGGATTGGCTTGACTTGACTTGGCTTGGCTTGGCTTGGCTTGGCTTGGCTTGGCTTGGATTTGGATTAGATTAGATTAGATTGAATTGGATTGGATTGGATTTGGATTGGATGATAAGCAGCAGTAAGCATGATAATCAGCTAATCCTAGACAACAAGGAAAGTTAAGAATAACCTGCTGAACCTTAGCTCACACTACGTATATCCTGGCTATGCCAGGCTTGGCTTTCTAAGCCTCTGGGTTACTCCGCGGCGAAGGGACCGTGACAGGCTGGACCGTGACTGGCTATACCGTAACGCCGTGGCGATATGCTTGGTTTCAGCGAGCGAGCTAGGACGACAAGGCGAGCGCCTAAAGTGCTCTGCACTTAAAAAGACAAAGGCATTGAGACCTTGCGAAATGCATGCAGGCAATTATCAGGGAACACATTTCATTACACGCTATGGGCAACAATCCCTCCTTATTCCCTGCTCAGGACTGGACATCAGGGCCGTTCGCCATTTTAACCTTCCCTCCGAAAACGCCCGTGTGTTCGAGGTTTCGGCGCACATTAAAGATCCCTGGGTGGTCAAAATTAATCCGGAGCCTTCCACTACGGCGCGCATCATCGCCTTTGTAGCGTCGGCGCGTTAAACCATAATCAGACAATCAAAAAGCTTCCTCCTTCTTCTCTTTTATTCAGAGGAAGCTTTACTTTGGTAGTATCCTCGGCACTGGTTGGAAGCTACTGCAGAGCAAAAAAATATTTTAGTCTCCGTATCACCCTGTAACGAATAAAATTCCTTGCGTTTAAAGCGAAAAGGCAGAGCCAGTGACCAGAGACCGGAATTTTTTTTTGTTATTATTGATTCGATTGACTTTCAGCAATAAATGTGGAAAACAAAATTTCATCAATTCGATATTCCAAGTTTACAGCGTCTTGGCTCATCAATCACATCAGTTTTCAAATTGCTTTAAATTTCACACACCACATCGCTTAAATAAAAAGAAAACGGTATTGTTGGTTGTATCGCTCGTGAGCTTGTCAGAGAAGTATCCGTTACAAAATGGTGCAATGCGTACAACAGACATTTAACTTATCCTATTTGCCCACTTTCGGAACTCTGTTTGAGATCACTTGCTCAGCACTGATCACTGCAAAAGTGAAGATTTAGTGTTCTCACTGATGGCTTCTGTGCGCAAAAACGCTCTGCAGGAAAGGCAACTTTCTCCGACGAAGATGATGATGAGCTATCGCGGGTGAAGTGAAAGAAAAAAAGCGCTTCCCGTGGCCGGAATCGGATCTGGGTCCCTCGCGTTATGAAGCCGGCGTCTGTCAGATTCCTCCGATCGGTCTCAGTCCAAACTCGGAAGACAACCAAAGAATCCGTCCCGACAAAGCATCGCGTTCAATTATTGTCGTCGTTTTTGCAGGGGTGCATGATTTTATGCTTTGCAGCGTGAGCTACACTGGCCGAGGTTGATCAGTTTCGCGTGGCTCCTGGAGAGCCGTGCTGCGCATGCGCGAGGAGCAGTGACGTCTCACGGCACACAGCTAGCACGCCGGAGCCGCCGCCGCCACGAATAAATTGAATTGAACTGAACTGAATTGAATCTGATTTAATTGGATTGGATTGTATTCCAAATCATTTTAGCAGCAGTAAGCATGATAATCAGCGAATCCTAGACAACCAGGATACCTAAGAATAACAAGCTGAACCTTAGCTCACGCTACTTATATCCTGGCATAGCCAAGCTAAGCCACTGCTAATTTTTAGACGAAATTTGCGGTGACTTGATAGCTGCTGTGGCTCACGGTAGACACGGCAGCAAATTTAGCGTTCCAATTGTAAAATTTTGCGATGTTACAATTAAAAAAGCATTTCGGGGAAAATGTGAAAACCCCGCTCACACCATTCTCTGGGTATCACTTTGTTCTTTTCTTCTTCTTCATCATCAACACCTTCCTCCTCATCCTCATCCACAGATAATTCGTCTCTACTGTAGAATGCAGGCCTGTCGTGTAGGTTTCCGACCCCTCCTGTCGTGGGATTTCCGAGTCAATTTTACGCCCCCAAAGTTTTGTTATTTCGTCCCTCCAACGGGTCATTGGTCCCTCTAACTCTTCTGCCGTCTCTCGGTATTCACCCAATGCAATAGATGGTTTACCGGTTATCCGTCATTCGACTCACATGACCTGCTCAATTCCTACTTCTTCCGCTCTATTTGACCTAAAACGTCTTCCACCCAAATTTGATGCCTAATCCATAATGCAGATTTCTTAAGCGTAAAAATAACTACAACTTTTTTCTTTCCATGGCTCGTTGGGGCGAACTAATCTTTCTTTCAAGATACCTAGTAAAGCCGCAAGCTTCAGCCCCACACGTCGTGTCCTTTAAATACAGGTAATTTAAATTCCATTGCCTTCGTGTGGTTACCTAGAGCACTTTATGTGGGGATCTCTCCATCTCGACTATGCGTCAAAGCTTGCAGCGTTACTTGTGAGTTAGCTTTGCATGACGTGGCTTGTGACCTTCTCCTAACCATACCGGAGCACCGCGACGCCCCCTTAGTTGTCATCTTCCACCACATGTCAGTCACATACATCACACGTGCTACACGTTTGGCAAACAAGGTAAACAGCGTATACGGAGCAGCAATGGGCCACGTCAGCGATTGTCGCAGCGCGGAACTTTAGTGGGCTACCTAAAGTCTACATGCCCGAAACGTCGACCAAGCTTTACGAGAAGGACACCCATGACAGCGACCGCGGGCAAACTGCCCGCACTGGTGCCTCTGTTTTCCAGTTGGGAGCCCGGGAGAGTGTTAAATGCTTCAGACACCGCCATACGAAGCACCCGACTATTAGCCCACGTGCGTTTCACGTTAATACGGCGAGCAGTGCCCACGGCGCCCGTAACGGAGCAGCGCTCGGACGGTCGGGTCAAGTGGTACATTTTGAAGTGCAGCTGCCATCATTTGCCGCAGTCTATTCTGGACTCTCGCGCCCGGTCTCGTGCATGTATGCTTTGCTCCGCATGCATAAAGTCACTCGATGGTGAAGATGCACATTTGAGAGCGACTGGGAACGCAACGCGGCCCTGCAATGTGGGACGGTACGCTGGCCCTTGAGATTTCGGTGCGCCGCGTACACTCCAAGTTCGGCTTCACCGCAATGCACTAGAGTGACAATCTATGCCGCGAACACAGCCAATACGGCGGATGACAGCAATGCACAGGTGCCGTCATGAGTAGTTAAACAAGGACGGGTGAATATCACAAAATATTTGTCTTACTGTCTTTATGACAGCCATTACCGGTTTACAGGATCCTTTTTCTATTGGGGAGGATTCTTTTAAACGCACACCAATGCAGCCAGGCAGTTTCCGGACGAAGAAATTCCTGTAAATTTGTGAGACTGTGTTCCAATTACTTTTGACGGCACCTGTACATTTGATCTGCGCTGTGGCGTTGCGCAATGCAGAAGGTCGCGCCTGCATTGCGTGATGCCATAGCTCAGGCCAAACTTATGAGTCAAATCCTGTGCTCGACATCGTCCTTCACTGTACTTGTATTGTTAGACGCATGGACTGGTCAGTCGAGTGCGTTGTGGGGAAGCTGAACCACGGAACTGCCATAGAATGTACGGGCGGCCGATCCAGACGGCCTCTGCAGGGTCCCTGTATGCGGCCGCGTGTTGCGTGCGCACCCTGTCGTCAGAGAGACGGGGAGGATTGCTGAGCGCGCTGTTACATTTAACTACGCCCGTGCTTGGAACTAAATCAGGTAAACATCGGATGAACAGGGCTCAGCCATGCGGGCACTGCAAAAAGCGCTCCTGCATGCGTCCGTTTTGCTCAGCCTTTGTGGCGCAGCGACTAAGCTACTCCAGAAAAAAGCAGTTCATGCTTTGATTGACTTTCACAGGAATTAAAGATAGGCTGGCGACTCTTTCACCCTAGGTCAGACGCTCTAGGGTTTTAAGGATGACAATTGAACAAGCTCCCACGCAGAAGGAATTGGTGTAAGTGTATAAAAAAGTTTCTCGATCGGGTACTGCCAGAAGGAATGTAATAATATCTGGCTGACCTTTTCACTAGAACGACGACGAGTGTTTAAAATGCATTTTTTATATGTCGGGAAATCAAGGATTAGTAGTTGCTATGCTCCAACGCGACACACGCACGGAAAATAACAAATAAAGCCAATATGCCTTCACGAGGGTAAGCACATGCTCCGCATCACGGATTCTAATTATATCCTAGGACCTACAAAGAAGCACGCTGTGATTTAGCTCAGCAAGTCCGATTTACAATTCAAGCGCTTCCTGTTTTTTCTGACCCCGTGCAGCAGCGAAAGACTAGTCGTCATATCATTTGTTTTAAATTATCTATGGAAGGGAAGCCGTTGATGCTTTTAGCTCGAAAACGCGATATACTTTTTCTTCGACCTGTGTATTTCATCGTGAGTTCACCCTTTTGACGTCCGGGCTACGAATTTCCGCTCCATGCACTCACGCACGTAAATTACAAAACGGGATCGGTTCTGCTATATTCGTTCTATGCCTAAAACAGAACTAGGTTACACCGTTGGAAATGAGGGAACAATGCACTCGTTGCGGAAAAGGAGAGTTCGAGTTGTATGGCGAGGTTGCATTGCGCCCCGTGATGCCTGGATCTCGAGCGAACCATTTGGAAAGATAGAGATACAAACATGCCCACGTACGCGGCCTTCCGTTCTTATTTAACTTTGCTCCCGTTTTCTTCGTTGCAAGCAGCGGCACTGTTTCTAATGTATAATAATGTTTAAGGACGCAGCAAGTACCAGCAACTTTTCCCCGCAAAAGGAACACCGTCAAGCATGTGGCGCAAACAACAAGGCGAGGACAGCGAGCACTTCGCTCTCCCCGCACCGGTATACCATACTCGCAAGGCCCTGAGCCTGGCCTACACGTTTTACTTGTGCTGTTCTAATATCTGCAAGATGAATTTACTATTCGACAAAAAAAAAAAAAAACTACCCACATGATTAAATTCCTCCCAACGCTTGCACTAGACTGTGTTACATACGAGCCGGGCGACATCCCGGGCGATATAAAAAACAGCGGTAAAATTCGCGGCATACAAATTGTACGAGTCTGGCTTTGAGCGCGCTGCGCTGTCTACTAGCTTAGTTTTCTGCGCTTTGCACTTCAGGGAAAGCTACACTAACACCTTCAGCTTTAATTTGAAAGTTTTTAAAGCGAATCTTTACATGGCTAGGCGAAAAAAAAAAAATCCAGCAGTCCCGTGTACGCAGGAAACTCCTCCGGCGCAACCCCTTGCGCGCGCTCGAATAAACCGCGTTGGAGAGAAGTTAAAAATAAGGAAGGAGAGGTTGGCTGGGTTTATAGGGGTGCGGGCCCATTCCTCTATGGCGTTTCGCCATAGCCCGGTTCTTAGTCGGCCGTTTGATCACATAGGGTCATTTCTCATAGGACAGTTTGTCACTGAGGAAGGTTCGTCACAGGAGCGGAAAAAGCTGAGTTCGCGATGTCTTTCTAGAAGTGTATAAGCGATGATAGGGCACCTCTCATTACCCCTTTCATATGCTGCGTAATGGTTGCTGCGTAAAAAGCAGATGAGTCATAACTTTCACCTTACAAACGGCTTACAGAAGAATCGCACCACTTCTCTTGGCGCTTATTACTTTTACGTCGAAATAAAAAATAAAATCACGTGCAAAATTACCTCTTTTTTGCACCGCGCAATCACCTGCCCTGAACAAGCAAAAAATGTGCAAAAAAGAGAAAAGAGTTCTGGCTCGAACTGCGCTACCATCCTTGTCCACTCTGAATGGTATTCACTGCTGTATAGACTCGGATGAATAACCGAAACGAAAAAAAAAGGAAACATTTTAGTCTAAAGTAACGTGACTCTCCCAAACTTTTCTGAGCAGCATTGAGTGTTTAAAAGTTTCGTACTACACCTTTCCGTCCTGGTGCGGTGTTCAAGGAAACGCCAAAGGGCACACAAGCCGGCCGCAACTATGAAAAGGGAGCGCGGGTTCTTCTCCGTGGCCCCTCTTCCAAAAAGGTTTTCTTTATTGCGCAACATTCTTGCCTCACTTTTCTGCCTAGGGACGTTAGCCTTGCATGTATATTTTGGTTTCAACCACTTGCGCATTCCAACTGGAATCGCTTGCTCAAGTGCCCCGGATGTACAGTCCAAAGGGGAGAGAGAGAGAGAGAGAGAGAGAGAGAGAGAGAGAGAGAGAGAGAGAGAGAGAGAGAGAGAGAGAGAGAGAGAGAGAGAGAGAGAGAGAGAGAGAGAGAGAGAGAGAGAGAGAGAGAGAGAGTACATGTCAGGCTGAAACCACACAATGAAGAGAGGGGCACAGGTTCTTTGTAACCCCTCTTCCAAGACGTTTTCTGTATTGTGCTGCCTGCCTGCCTCGCCCCCCTCTTTTTAGTCGTTAACCATCCTATCTATTTCACTAAGGCCCATATGCGCTTCAGAAAGAAAAGAAAACACGTGGGCATTTCTTTCGCCCGCACGTATGACGACCTTTCCCATTTTTCGAATCGGCCTATGACGAATGATCCGCTGTTACGAACCGGCCTATTACCAAGCGGCCTAGGGCGAAACTCCATATGGCGAACGAGCCGTATCCCGGGTTTATAGATGACGTAACTATACTCCCGCATCTCACTTAGTGACAGTGGTAAGTGGGAACGGCGCAGCGGAGGGAGCGAGCAGAGCGCGCTCCCTCTCACAGGAGAGCACGCGCGCAGCGAGATACTGCGTGAAGCACAGCTCGAGCGACAACAGCGGGAAGGGGTGAAGACGGGGCGTGCGGAGCAGTGTGAACGTGGAAATGGCAAACACGGCCCTCGTTACTTCGAAATGGGTAGGTGACGCGTCATACGTACTTTCAGAGGAGCAGGCAGCTTACAATCAGCGGCGCCGCGAGGAGCAACGGGAACGAAAGAAAATACCACGAACACGCTACCTGTAATGGGAAGGACTTTAATGAATGGTAAGGAGTAACAAATGCGTGACAAGGAGTTCCTCGAGGAGAGGAAATCGTGTTGAACGAGGAGGATGTTCTGAAGTTTCTTGTGATGTTCAGATAGTGGTTTCACATGTCGAAGCTGATCAAGGACTATGAGACACGAAGGTAGGTTTCTAGGAATTAATGTACTTGTGAATAACCAAGGGTCCTCTAACGCACGATGAAATCTCCTATGTATGGGGGATTTTGTTATGCGGACTGCGACGAGAATTCCAGGGAGTTCGATGATGACAGTAACACGTAAATGGACATGTGGTGTGCGAAGCGATGTGGGACAATAGTTCTATGAGCAACGTGAATAATGGGCTGATGACGAGGAGTTGTACGAGGCGCGGTGTGGGATGTTTGAAAGGTATATCCCTGAGTTCGAGGAGGAGTGCACCAACCACAGTGACAAGTGACAACCAGGATATGAAATGAGGCTAAAAGGAGAGTAAGGAGGAGTTGGAGAGGACAAGCTGAATGATAAGGAGCGACAGAGGCAGTGCGGACAATTAATGGATTTAAGGCTGTCTCTTACTTGTTCCGTAAGGAGAGTGACTAGATTGGTTCAAATTGTAGGCAGTGCCCTCATGCCCTGCTATCAAGCCTGCTATCACATTTCCTATCAAGCCTTGCATTTGTCTTCCACCTTCCTTATTTCTAGATAGTGACGAAGAATGCAACGACGAATACAAGCAGGAGAAGTTCAATTTAAGGTTGTGTCCTGCGCTCCTTCCATCCGGTACGATCCCTAGGCAACGTATAATCTGAACAACGTTCAAATTTCCGCTGGCAAATTTGCCCACGCATTCGGCGTGTCCTCGTCGTTCCGGCCTGTTGCCATGACAACCATTTCGATTTGCCTAAGGGTATACCAAATTTAATTTCAAGTAGTCCTGGACAAACAATTCTCATTGAGAAAAAAAGAATTTATGATGCGTTCATGAGTTGCCACCTTAAAAATCTCAGTTCGTTTGCTTAGCTACAGCGATCCTGAGTGACACTGGCGATTACGATACTCCCTAATGCGATATTTGGGCGCAGCAGCAGTGCGTTGAGGCAGCACTCACTCGTTCGTTCTCTCGACGGCAGCGATGATGAGCCTTTGCGTCGGTGGCGCGAAGTGCGTTCAGGAAGGGACCGTGAAGTGCGTCTTAAGCGAACGCACATCATAGTCATGCGCACGCCCCCCTCACTTTTTCGCCAAGCGTCGCGCCCTCGAGCGCCTCGTGCGGGCAAAGAATACTGCCCCCTCCACACCCCCACCGCACACTTCGAAGAGCGCTGGTTCGCGCCGCCACGGTGAACCGCCCTCCCCTCCCAATTGCGCGACACTCTCCTCCATTGCTTTCTTCAATCGTTCGCTTTTTCTTTCACTCGTCGGTCCAAGCCATCGTTCCCTCGGTTACGCCGACAACCGGCTCAGCCCAAAAACGGCCGCCAAAGGGCTGCGCCCTAAAATGACTATGATTTGGAGGATAAAGCAGGCCAATTAACAGGTCCGGCCAGTGCTTTCACTGAACAAATGTGGTCTGCACGGAGACATTAGGCAACGAGAGCATGAAGATTTAGAACTGCGTGATACCACAGAGCAGACAAAAAAAGTGAGAGTTACATGGCCTCGTTATTATTTAACCTTGCCTCCCTATATGTAGCGCGTACTCCTTTGAGTTCATTATCGCAAAGAAAATCGAAGGAAGGTTTTTAGAGTGTGATGTATAACATTTTAATAAACTATATGAGGCAGTTTCGGCGAAAGCCTGGCTTACTACCTGAAAAGATACGAAGCGCGATCATAGACGAAGATTGCAATCATGAGCGTGCGCGCGGACTCACGCCCACGCCGCCCCCCCCCCCCCCCCCTTCGCACATCCACGCACGCACACAAGCAGAGAGAGAGAGAGAGAGAGAGAGAGAGGGGGGGGGGTATGTAATGGCGCATGATGTCTAGAACGTGGTACAACATTATGAAGACGAAAATTAATATATCTATTTTGCAATTCTGCCGTTATGTTGCATATGTTATAAATATAATACAATTATGTTAGCATGGCCCTGTTTTAGCGCAGTACAAATTGCTATTTCTCCAAGGCACGATAGCTATAAACTTTCTTCTAATAAACTGTGGGCCGTGGGTTTCCTTTTCAGGTTATTTCTTCCAGCTGGTTAAGGGACCTTACCTGTACCTTCTTATGGAGATAACAAGGACTAAACTTTACTTAAGTTGCCAAAGAGACTTTTTGGTGAACCCCACAGAATTAAAAAAATTCCTTTCAATGCTCGATTTCGTAACAGTCAACGGGTTCACGGCTTGGTATAAACTGTCACGAAGGAATGTCAGCGCTGGCTGTCAAGCTGCTGTGATGACATTCTCTTGTAGACTTCGCCTGAATCCAAGCTGTACAAACTCCCTCTCCTCTCCTGAGCCGAACGCAAAACCCTTGTAGCGGGTACTATGGTTCCTCAGAAAAGCACCCCCTGTAGCTTCAAGCAGAACTCGGCTAATTTAAATTCCAGACTGGTCCCATACGACATGTGCCCGAACTTATCCTTCTCTATGTGAACAAACTTACGTCGGGAATTTTCGGTTCGACTAACACTGCCGTAATTACAAACCTTGGCTTCAAATCACTATCGCAGATTTAGCCTTGTATCCTAACATTCGCGCCTAATCCCAACGTTCCTCTTTATTTCCGCTTTTATTTGGGCTTCTCCTCTCCTCCTCGGGAATTGCGTCGACTTTTTCCTTCACCTTGCCGAGCCTTTGACACATCCTCCTGATTTCCTACGCTGACGCCACACTCGTCCTCTCTCCCACACCTTCTAGAGAAGCCGCCCATTTTTATGCTTTCTACGGACCAATGACCCCGCGGAGATGCCCTTATCTGGAACTAATAAATATTCCTAATCTCGACCAATCCCAGACCTTAAACATGCGATTGGGATTTTGGGCAATTATATTTTGATGCGCTGTTTCGAGCACACTCAGGAACTAGCTCCAGATTGCGACGGCGTGCTTGAACAAGGATTTCGCTGAAGCTGGCTCACCGCTGACATTTCCGCAGGTATCTTTCCAGCGTAACGCAATACTAGCCCCCATGGGGGTGCCGTAATTTGAGCACCCCTCTTTTTACCCCAGCGTGGACGGCCGTCATTGTTTGTGGTAGAACGATGTCTCAGGTTATAAATTAGAACGCAGCCTAGGGTTATTCTCTTGAGCAGGATAGCTACGAAACGTTACTTAGGCCTGCTGTATGAACAACGAACCCATGAATGCACAGGTGGTCTAACGTCGCGTAAACTAAGCATGAGGACAAACCAGGGGGCTCAAATTGAGCCGGTGTTCTTTCGACCGCCGTCTTCGAAGATGCCACAGGGAGCCGGTCTCAAGCACCTCGTCTCAAGGCCGGCACACCGCGCAAAGGTCGAAATGGGGTCAAAACTCCTAGCGCGAAGGACCGCCATATCCTTGAAGCGGGTCTTCTTCGTTCGCCTCATTCTTATTCTACCCCTAAAAAAGCAAGCTTGTTTCCAGCGATGCGCGCGTCAAAAGCGGCCCCGTGTTCTTCCTGCGATTGATCGGAGCCGGAAATCAAACAATGTTTCCGCCCACGTCCTCGCGGTCAACACAACAGCGGCGCCCTTTGTTTCCCGGCGTGCGGCGGCGGCCGTGTGGCTGCGCCCCGAGGAGCAAGCGCACACAGCGGCCGGGCCACACTCACTCCTCGCAGCAGCAGCAGCAGCAGAGGTGGCGGCGGCAGCAGCAGAAGTGGTCCGCGGGCGCAGCAAATGCCAGCCGAATCTCCGCCGAGTGCCAGTGAGCCGGCCGTCTCTGCCAGGAGCGATAAAAACTCCATTTTATTCTTGTGCGGCGCTGCTTTTCTCGCAAGCTTTACTTCTGTCCACCTTCTGCAAACGTAATCCCCTTCGGACCGGAAGGCTTATCTTCCACAATGGCGGCGGCATTACCCGGGGAACGTGACTGCTGTCTCCCCTACGCGAGCGATAACGGTATCACGCGCGGCGTACACCCGTCGCCAGGAATGCGCTGGGAGCCAAAGGGATGGCCGGGAAAGGGGGCAGAAGAGCACGAAGAAAAGAAGGCCGACGGAAAGGAGCTCGCGATTGAGAGCGGATTTTCCAAAAGGAGTCTCAGGACACCCCTTATTGAATTCTCAATCCGAGAAAGCGACCCCATTTTCTTGTACATTTGTTTTTCCCGGCGGCCTTTTTTTATTGTTTGATTGGGTGATCGACTGGGAACAAGCTCCGGTGCGTGCCTTTCGAATTCATTTCCTTCTTTGGAAGAGCTTTGGTGCCCCAGCAAGAGTTAGCACTGTTTTCTCGCCCGCCCCATATTTTCTTTCCTTTATCCCTGCCCCAGAGGGACAGCGACTTCTCCGCGCACATTAGGGTGTCGGGTTGATAATGTACACACTTTGTGGAATGCCCTGAAAACAAGGACGTTTCCACCGGTTAGCTAAGCAGCACGGCAATGCAGAGAATTATTTCTATTTTCACTGTTAGCGATCACAAAGGAACACTTTTCGCATCTCGACATGAAATGGTGCTGCACTTAAGCGAGCATTCCCTTCGCAACCCGTTGGCCTAGGGCTACACAGTATGCCGTACATTAAAAGCACTAAGGGGCCGAGGATAGTCTTGGCATTCAAAACGAGTACGTTTTTTTTTCTTTTAGACTTCCATGACAATAATTACCAAGTGCTCTCGCATAGTCAGAAACTCTACGATGCCGGCTTCGAAAAATGAAGAAAACTCGAAAACAAGCTGGGATGACCTAAGCGCCATGTTTACCGTAAAAACTAAACGGTTGACTTAACAGCCTTCTGTAAACACCTCTGAAAGAATTTTTCAACCGTACCAAGTAACGCTTTCGCGCTAAAGCGCGCTTGCCTATGGCAATGCGGTGCATATGGAAGAATCGCCGGTGGACTGTTTTATTCTACTATCCTCGATTATCGCTCGCTACATCGACCACACTACAAATTGCAAACCCTAGAGAAATCCTGTGAAATGTCAGTCAATGTGGAATCTTTTTTACCCCGCTTCTCCGTTTCACCAACCTTACGCATCCTCGGGGGCTTTTCTAGTGCATGTGAACACAGCGCCATTTTTTGTGTCCTTTTGTTTCTAAGTCAATTGCATGAGGGCACTGCATATTGAAACGTTTGTGAATGTGTGAATTTATTTTCGTATGTTCATTTTATTGTTTTTTGTTATTCGCGTCAGGGCGCTGGATAAAATACACCATTGTGGTTTCGTTTGTTCATTTTTCAGTTTCGATATTTTTAGCTATGTTAGTTTTATTTATTTTGTTTTTACTTAATCGCATGAGGCCATTTTTTAAGCAGGCATTTGCGCTTTATCTGCTTCAGTTTCACTTTATGGTCATTTATTTCTGCTCTTGTTCTTGCTTTTTTTGTTTTTTCGGCGTACAATAGTTGTCAGATTTGGCTATTAGTAGCTAAATTGGGCAGCTTTTTGTTTCGTGCGTTCCTTTTCTTTTCGTTTTTGTTTGGCTTTCTTTTTAAAGACGATAGCCGTTCGGGGGCTACTTAAGCGTAATATTTTTTCTCTGTCTGTATGCCTGTCTGTACAGGGCGGATCAAAAGAAATGCGAGCAACGGAGCGCACAGCCTCCGACGCATGCTGCACCATCTGGCTGCGAATTCAGTGAACTGCGCGCATGCGCAATTCTTCGAGGGCGTTTGAGAGTGCAGCCTACTTTTATGGGAAATGCTTGGTCAAGAAGCGGCGCCGGTCGTTTATTTTTAGGCGCCTTTCCCCGCTGCGTCTCCACTGAGCAGGGTGATGGTTGAAGGGCAATCATGCTAGCAGCAATCAGCCTGCTGTGCGCTTGGCTCCCGAATATTGTAGATAACAGCCACGCCGGCAAAGCGCTTGTTTGCTGACGCACGTACATTTCAAATTGAAGCACTTGCCCGAGGGAGGAAAACTGCTCATTTTGCTGGCTTCAGCTGTAGTGCCGTTTTCCAATTAGCAGTATAGGTTAGACCAACACGAGCGCTGAGTGTTTATTCAGGCACTGCCTTCACTAAACAGAGGTGTGACGAGTCTGTTGTTTGAACTTAGTGTCTAGTTGTCCTTGTGGTTTAAGAATATTCAATAAATTTCTCCTTCGCCGTACCCGACCATTAGCGTATCCACACTGGTGGTAAACGGGTTACATTAGCCAAGATTGGAAGGGGGTGTTGTTACACGACCTTTGGGTTTTGTAGTGTTAGTTGTCGTACGCGTGGAGGGCCGCTGAACTCTAACTAGGCCAAAAATTTTGGGCCAGTACACTCTCTGAAGGTGAATGACCAGCGAAGATATGATGACACAAAATTTTGAAGATATCTACGATCTCTTGGCGGAAGTCGTGCTGCGACTAGACGCTTTTACCAAGGTGAAAATATCAAGTACTAAGTTGTCTCGGATTGATCGTGTGAACAGCTTTTCACTTTTTTGGGTCATTTGTGCACTTGATACGTGCTGCGCTTTTATAGTTTTTTATCTGTGTTATCACACGATTAATCGCAAAACGGTCACCAGATTAAAGCGAAGCTTCGTACGTCTCACTCACGGCGTTCGTCGCGTCAAAAACGCACTGTGTGAAAGACAACTCTCTCTGGCGAGGAGGATGATCGTGGGTTAAGTGAAAGAAAAAAAATAAACGCTTCGCGTGATCACGATCCAACCTGGGTCCCTCGCATTATGAAACCCCCTCATTCGACTCGATCTTGCTGTGCCCTATTCGACTGTGCCCTTTCTACACGGTCGAAGCAATTCGGATTTGGATAGGGGTGCATAGACGTACAAAATTAGACACAAAATCATGCACCCCTCCATTTGACGACGACGATGGTTGAACGCGAAGCGTTCTTCGTGCGAAATAAAATGGAAAGGGGTCAAAGTAAAAGCCACTGCAATCAATGTGCTAATTTCAGGCGAGTCAAAGTTAAACCTCAACGAGTGCAAGTCCGAACTCAGATGTCAACCAAGGAGTCTCTGAGGATAAAGCGTCACGTTCAACCGTTGCCGTCGTTAGACGAAGGGGTGCATGATATTTTTATAGCTATATACTATTGAATTCCCATGCGTCAGCAAGCCAGCCGCGTGCCAGCGTGCCCATTATCCCCTATATTTGGAAGCCCTTCCCCCCGATCTCCTGTTCAGTGGCAGCAGAGATCCTCTAAACAAATGACCGAACCACCGCGGGGGCCCAGTGGCTAAGGCGTTGCGCTGCTGAGCACGAGGTCGCGGGTTCGATTCCCGGCCGTGGCGGCCGCTTTTCCGATGGAGGCGAAAAGCAAAAACGCCCGTGTGTGCGAGATTTCGGCGCACGTTAAAGATCCCCAGGTGGTCAAAATTAATCCGGAGCACTCCCCTACGGCGCGCCTCATCGCCTGCTTTGCGTCGGCGCGTTAAACCCTCCAATCAATCAATAAACAAATGACCGGAGTCATTCCTTGATCAAGGGTTTCCTCTAACAATAGACCACCCGGTCAAACTCTGTGGTAGAACTGCACATGCGCGCATTTTACTGACTTTGCAGCCAGACGGTGCAGCATGCGTCGAAGGCTGTCTGTCCGTTAATTCAGCCGCACGGCCAAAAGTTAAAGTAATGCTGGAAAGAGATGTTTATATGCGCAAAGCATTTCCGAACAGCTAAATCTGACGGCAAAGTTCAGATTTGTCAACATTATTGAGAAAAAGGAAGTATTTGGCATATTTGAGGCGAGACATCAATACATAAGCATTATTTTCCGTCTTCCTCTAATTAGAAATAGATGGCTGCTTGAGTTTTTCGAAAGCAAATAAAAAACACGGCTTGAAAAAAATATTTTGACCTCAAAGTAGAAAAAGCACCCGCAGCCACCACTTGTGCAGTGTTCTAATTTAAAAAAAAAAAAAAAAAAAACCTCAAGGTTTGAGTAGATTGCGTGAGCAGTGGAACGCGGCAAGACCGAATTGACTTGAGCAAACATCCACCGTGTTTATCGTAGGAGGAGCGAGACGGGAGGGGGAGAGCGTGAGAGGTGGGCGGGAAAGAAAAGAGGGGCATTTACGAGGTATGGGCGGCAGAAGACTATCGTCTTTCGACGACATTTGCAGCGAAGTGAGCAGATGCGCGGCCAGTTTTTTCTTACCGTGGTCTGGATTTACAATATTATCCTGATTAAATGTCTTAATTTTACTAATTACGCATTTCTGTGCAGATAGAAGGAATCACAATGTTCGGGTTGAAGTACTAAAACGCTTATGCTTCGGAATTATAGTAATAATAGCCGTCATGGAATTGACTCTCCCTTCCAAAGCTTCTTCCGCGGCATTGTTTGAGCTGTCTTGAATAAGCGAGAAAAGATTCGCGGGCTAACGCACCACACCTTGGTCGCATCGGCATCAAACAAAGAAAATAAAACGGCGTGCAATTGCATGCTGCGCTGCAAATGCAGTTGAGAGACGATAGTCTTCTTCCACCCCTGCTATGTAACCCACCTCCTCCCTACCGCTCTCACTTTCACGATCTTCCCCTCCTCTCTCGCTCTTCCCTTCGTGAATGCGAGGCAGGTTTGCTCGATTTGTTTCCATTTCCCGCCGTTCGCACTGCTCGCACGCCGTCGCTTGGACGGACGGACAGACAGACAGACAGACAGACAGACAGACAGACAGACCAAAATTTTCCTGCTTCGCCAGCCCAAGAAACACTATCACCTTTAAGCCATTTTTCGCAACGGAAGCAGGGGATCGACCCGGTAGCTGACATGCCCATACCGTCAGCTCCGATTACCCATATAACATGGGCAACCAGCGCTTTCCAGACGATGTCCGCCTGATTGGGCAGAGGAGCAAACCATGAAGAAGACGGTGGGGGATAAGTGCTGCTAGGGGCATCTCATCGTGAGTTCAAGGAGTGAGTGCGTCACTTGTACAGGTCCATGTTCTAAAACATGGCTTATTCGTATAACTTATTCCGTCGAGTCAACGAAAGGGGGCCGCACACGTCCAGAGACATCGGAGTCACGGAAGTAACATACAAGAGTTTTATGCGTAGGCATAGGAGGCTCAAATGGGCCGGATCCGGATCTGTTTGTCGTGATGTACGAAACGACCGGAGCCGCGCGTGCGGAGTGGGGGTGTGTGCCGTCAACGGCGAAAAACGGGTGCGTGGGCCGCGAAGCTGAAGCGTGGCGTGTACAAGAGGATGACGCCGCGTGACGTGTTAGCCTTGGTGTCGGCACATCCGGCGAGATTTCCAAGAAAACGTAGGTGTCTCAACAGAACAAAAAGAAGCATCCTGTGCAAATTCGTTATCCAATTTCGAATACGCTAGAGATCATCTCCAATCTTTTCCGCTTAACTTTAGTGTATGGCTTGATACCTGGGTACCCGCAATTCTTTGTCACGGGTATTTATATCATGGCTGCCGCCATAAATGACATTACAGGGTTATCGTTTTCGGTCGTCTGCCTCCTTAGCAACGTGGCGGTTTAACAACGCGCTCTCTAAACAGCGTGCCGGGGCTTGCAACGGTTGTCTAGCATTCGCAACGGTCAATGTAGAGCAGCAAGATCCTGCACGCACTGTAGCTAGAGGGCAATGTAATGGTGCCCAACAAAGTTGCCGACGGAAAACAAGGCAGGTATTCTAAGGCAAAACACCGGCTCCAAACTTCGAAGTAACGGCCAGCGTAACGGTTCACCCACACCAAAAAACGCAATGGCCAACGAAATAGGCCCCCTGAAGATTCTAGAAGGTTTGCAGCGGTTACCACAGGCGACGCGACAGCAGTCACCATGTTCTATTACCACAACCAATTGCTACAATTCTATGAAGATTATTTAAAGTGATGGTTGTCCGCTGTTTGCTTCCTTAGTCTTACAACCGCGAAACGTTCAAATTTTCAAGTTTTATGTTATACTGCCTTGCAGTATATCCGTTTTCCTTTTCGCCTTGAGTTGTGTCTAGTCGTTGCATTAAAGTTTTTGTTGTTCAGTTCTAGCTATCTCGCAACCCCTGCGCCGCTGCCGGCGAGAACAGGGCACCAAACTACCGATATCAATCAGCACCAAACTACCGATATCCATTGATATCAATTAGATCGATATGAACCAATGATTTCTGACAATTCCTGTACATTTTTTTTTCATTCCCAAAGCATAAACTCCGGGATTTTCGACCCGTAGTTCAACTAGAGCCAGATATTTTATTAAAAACAACAAGTGCTACCCTGCAAACTTGTATTCGAACAGCAGTCTGTATGTTAATGGAGTCGGTCGTACTCTTGCAGAACTTTGTCCCCATTTCACACCGACAGCTGTCAGCCGTTTATTACTGGGGGCACTTTTTCGTGGTGTGTGTCTGTTGTCGTGTGGGCGCCGCCGTGCACCCGTAGTCATTATTTTCATGATAGGCTGAGTCGGCAGCCTCGTCGATCCCGTCCGCATACTTCAGTAAGCCCGCGCTAGCACCCATGAGAAGGGTATTCGCCGTACATACTGATTTATCTGTACGAAGTAGAGCGACTTTGTATGGCATGACCAGTAGTAATGTATTTCCGGCAGCAACCCCCCCCCCCCCCCCCCCCTGCTTTCTAAGAGCATGCCCAAGGAACAACGGCGTTCTCCATCACGCAGTTGTCTTGCATGGTGTGAAAGGAGCTTTCAAACAGCGAATAAATTATTTGTAGGGTTGTAAAATTGATTTAAAATAGTGCAAGCCTTATAGGTTGCTTTTATGGTCGCAACTTTTGATTTATAGTGGGTGCCTTCAGAACATGGTTACGGCCATTATTCGCTACAACAGGTTTACCGCTAAATCCAGTCTAGTAGAAAGCAAACTGCTGTCCAGAAAGTGGAGTGGAAAGAGCGTAGTGTTTCACGCGTGAAAAGAAATTTTACAAATCAATCTGATGGGCTAGTTGGTCTGACATGATGCGAAAACATTGCGCTGAAACGGACAGGTCGTACAGAAGGCAAACACACCACACAGCGCATACTGCGCTGTGTAGTTAGTGGTTTGTCTGCGTTGTGTGATGTGTCTTCTTTCTGTTCGTCCTGTCCTTTCTAGGGCAATTTTTTCCCATTAAAACTTCCAATTACAAGCTCTAACGAAGCTTCTGCCGGTAACAGAATATGAAAGTAGGCGACGACGAACATTAGCCTTCCAGCCCAATAATCGTATCCCCAGTGCTGCCAGTAAGAAATAAAGCAATAATCGCCCTGCGAATTTCAGCTTGAAAGAAAAAGAGTCCATGGACGTTAGAAAAAGAAACACGGACACAATGCTAACTACCACCTGAATTTGCTAACGATAAAGCGCACATATATAGATAAAACATTACGCAACGTTGGGAAAGCACCACATCCCGTCATCCCGCAAAATCAGTGGGAGGCAAAAGGCAAGAAAGGGGGAAGAAGCGAGAGACACCAGACGTAGAACGCACGAAAGGGAATACAATAGTGCTCCCTGCGTACTATCGCGATAAATTGAAATACAAGCAACGGAGTTTCTGCCCAACGTTGATATCGAAACACCATTGTTCGGCTTGTGAGTGTTTTGCTTTGTCTTCCCACCGCGTTCGGCGTCCGCTCACGCAAGCCTTCTGAGCACAAGGACGCGGGTTCGATTCCCGGCCGCGGCGGCCGCTTTTCCGATGGAGGCGAAAAGCAAAACAAAACCGCCGGTGTGTACGAGATTCCGGCGCACGTTAAAGATCCCCAAGGGGTCAAAATTAATCCGAAGCCCTCCACTACGGCGTTTCTCATGGTCTGCGTTGCCGGCGCGTTAAACCCTACAATCAACCAATCAGCTCACGCAAGCTTTATCTAACTTTGTGGCTGCGATGAGTGAAAACGGCGCACGCAGCTATGATTCTTTATTTTTTTTTATTTCGTGCTGAGCGCCCAACAGACGATGGAAATACGATGGTCTTTCCATATCAAGGTTGGTGAAATTACTCTCGTATACGCATTGCGCATACGCGGCCCGTCGGCAGGATGTGCCGCATGAACTGAAAGCCACGCACCCCGTTGTTCGTATTTCAATTTATCACGATAGTACAGTGCTTCACGCACAACCCCAAGAAAATTTCAGCCAGGCAAGGTGCGTTCGTTGCGTGTAGTGGCCCCGACAAGGCGCACCAAATGCGCCGACGCGTAAACAAGGAATCGAGATGCGAGCCATACACAAAAAAAAAAAAAAAAATCATCGAACAAGATACACTGACTGTCAAACCGTAGCCGTATAATATAGCATCCCTTAATCATAGGGTAAAGTCTACGTGGGGCAAACCGGCAGGTGTGTAAACGACAGGGCGCGAGAACACGCCGCCTCACTCCAGAGAAAGCCATCCGGCCACCTTTCATTTGATTGCCGCAATTCCTCATGCACCGCGCGCATCGACGAAATAGACATTATTCCGCAAAAACAGAATCGCCTCGCACCTGAAGTTCTCGCTGCAGTAAATATCAACAAGAAGGGCGACACCTGCGTCAGCACAGCTTCCGTTGAAATGACAAAAAAGAAATGGGCCTGCTCCGGGATTATCCTATGAACGGATCAGGGTTCCTGTTTGCCGGGTCATGAACGAACCGGGGATTGCATTCAAGCTAGCGCACATGCTCGACCATTGCCGCATATGTCAACGTAACCAGGGACCGATCCCGAGTAAAGAGGTACTGAGCGATTAGCTGAATCGAGACAACGCCGTGTTGCAGTTCGCGAGCTCGCCATGTTGAAGTGATGTTCACTACTAGCTTGCTGGTTCTTTTCGGACGTAATAACTGAGATTAGTTGAAATTTTCTTTCTGATAGAACAGACACAACAGCTTTGCAGAGAAACAACAGTGAGGTATTGACTGCATTCAAAGTTTCCTAAACAAACGATCTGCTTGCATAATGAACGCAACAGAATATTGGCTTGTGGCTTCACACGCGTGTAGACGAGAAAAAGAGTAAAAAAAATGATGGTGTGCTGCTCGCACCCCAAGATTACACTAACTGCGCTTGCTAAGCTCTATACTTTTCCATAGAGGCAGTACGCAGTGTTGCGCAATCCTAGAAATGTGTCAACGGGGGGAGGGAGGTTTACTGCCTCTTGGACTTGGTCTACTGCGTCCGGGGTACAAAATATTTTCGAGAAACATTACTCTGCAAACAGTTCTCCTAAACTCTATGTGTATTTCCGAAACTGCACTGATCAAACACTGCCAGACAACCTGTATTTTTTTCTAATAGTTCGGTCTTCAGTAACACATGCTTCATCAGATGTGCCTAGGTTTTATACTTTTCGTTAAAGGCACACTGAACGAGGTTCACCGCGACTGCGTTTATTTGTCAACACAGTGCACTGCCTGAGATATATCTTCCAGCAAGAATTTTAGTTTCAGAGGTTATCTTGAAGAATCCCACATGATTTTACGGCGAAAGCTGGAAGACCCGCCGGTCGGAAAAATTCTTGCAGTTCGCTAAAACAGACCCAGTCCACTTCGCTTTCCACTGTCCCCCTATGTACGGAAGTAACAGACCGACGGATTCGGCGGTGTCCTTCAGGACGTTGGATTCGATGGTGTTTTTTTACTACTACGCGAGGGCGATCGCAGTGGCTAGGGTTCACCGCATGCCGCATGACACGGTGTGCCTCGAAAAACGGGCGGGATGTGTCCAAGGAGTGTGGGAAAAGGGACGAGCCGCCAAGACCCGTTCTGATGCGTGCTTTAATCGAACGTGACCATGATGATGATGATGATGGGCACGAGGGAGGCGAGGCGTCTTCTTTTTCGACATCCTCGCCAGCGCGAAAATGGCTACACGTTTCACTATGCCTTCACAGTGTATGGTGGTAACTCAGTCCACTTGACAAGCAATGTCAGTAATGTCCGTGGAGGCAAGCAGTGTCGGGAACATGGCCGTTTCTGCTTCCACCGATGATAAAGGTACTTCTTACGGCGCCGTAGTGTAGACCCGTTACCTGGCTGAGCAGCCACTGAACCGTTTGTGTAGACGGGAGTCCTGGAACCGAAGAAATTGCTACTGCTTGTGGGTCCAAAACGCTTTGTTCGCCGCCAGGTCTTTTTGTTCCTCCCAGAAGTTCACTTTCTTCGTTTGATTTCGCGCCCGGTAGACTGGAATGAAAGGCACTGTCTCCCTTTTCCTCCTCATTCGCTTTAATCTCTCGGCTGTCTTTGCGCTGTCGACCACTCGGTGCGGGTGTTTTCTGTCCATCCTCACAACCCAAATCCTCTGGTACGGCTTGGGTCTTGAATGAGCCGTGTTGCGTGATGAACCGGTTTCTCTTTTACTTTCTTCTGGTAGGGCAGCTCCTTTTACGCTTTTGTCGCGATATTTGACTGGCTTGATGTGATGTACTGCACCAGGGAAGCCAAATATAAATGGACGATACGGTAACACGGTGGTTCTTTCCCCTCGCTCTTCAAATGGCCCGCTGCCTTCTACTTCATGGCAGTATTCGTTGTCGGTAACAATTGTCGTTTCAACAGAACATGTCAGCATAGTTGTTTCTGATGTCATTTCGCAGTGGTAGGAGGCGTCGACTGTGGTTTCTGGTAGTGCAGGTCTCGCTGTACCCCGAATCAGTCCTACTTTTTTTGTGCAGTTTTTCTCCATCAGATTCCACAAGTTATTTGCGACACAGAAATGAAGACTCTTCCCCTTTAGAGATGGTACACCTTCCGATTTCAATTTTCGTTTGTACTGGCCTGCTTGTTTTTGGATTACCAGACTAATATTTGCGTTTCCGGTTTCCGTATTTTTCCAGGTGCTGTCTCATCTCTGACCTAATTCGGGTTTTGGCGGACATAATGAGTGCTTGCCGGTTAGTTCTGATTTCGGTTATTTTCATTTCCAATTTCACTTTTGCGGATATTACCCTGCCCTCAAATTCAAATGCGTCAGACATCTCGGATTGCAGGTTCTCAATGTCCACGGTATTTTCGACATCTCTGTTAATCTGGGTCAAGCATTCGTTTTGTTCAGTCAAAGTTTCAAACAGGTGAGTCAACTCACGTATCGGTGGATGCTCCAGGCGAAGAAAGTCTTCAACCTTGCCGATGACAAGTGTTAGTCGCTCCCGCACGATCCGCCGTCTTTCGATGAGGGCCTCCATGGTCGAGCCCAGCGTCACAGACGTCAATATGGCTGGGGTTACGCTCACGGGGCAGAAGTCGGCGCCATAGTAGCGGGAGTCACGCAGCCACGAAGGCACAATTTACAAGTCGGCAAAGGCGATGCAGTATGAATGGGTCCGGCCCGCTTCTTCTTCTTTAGCTGGCCCAACCTTTCTCAACGGGTTCGCTGGAACGGCGGCTTCATTTCTGTTCTCCAGAGGTGAGAGAGAAGGCGGTCGAAAGTAAGCCGAAATCCGCTCGGTGTGGCTCACCTCTGGAGGTCCCTTGTTCCCTGTTCTCCCGGCGGTTCATCGCAAGCTCGGAGAACGTCGAACAACGGGTTTTCGGCACCAAAAATGTGGGAAAAGGGACGAGCCGCCAAGACCCGTTCTGATGCGTGCTTTAATCGAACATGATGATGATGATGATGGGCACGAGGGAGGTGAGGCGTCTTCTTTTTCAACAGGGAGGTTGTATAAAACTTCTGGAGTGGAGGCCTCCCAAAACCGGAGACGCGGGGAAGTGAAGCCTGGCAAGCCATCAGCGGCCATATTGCCGTGGGCAGAAAGGGCGCTGAGCTGGTAGGGACGCTGCAATGCTTTCGTGTTTCTTTGGATTTGCATCGGAAAAATACCAATAGCTAAGCTGGCTTTGCCGATGAGGATATTTGACGGCAGCCTTAATTTCGTCTTACGCGCAAGCTACTGACATGATTCGAGCCCCGAGTTAGCGTTTGCATCTCTTTGGGTGGTGAAGATCTTGGTGAAGAGCCGTAGTAAAGAGCAGTGATGACGGCTCCCGAGACCCGCCACAGCGGGAAATAACCTAGTTCTTTGCTGAAAACACCACTCCTGTTTTCGTTTCAATAAACGTTCGGTCGGTGTCGCGGCAGTTATGTTGCACGCCATGGCAAGATATTCCGCTTGAATACGGCTACTAATGCCCGTATATCGCGCTGAAAAGGGCGGGACACCTCTGTTCCAGCGTGATTAGTTGACGGTTGCTTCTTCTAGCAGCAGCGCCAGATTGATTAATGTCAATTACGTAAGCAAGCTTTGTAGGAAAAGTGGACCGAGTCGACTTGTTTTCAAGCAGTGCTTCGAGTTATGAGGATATTGCAGTGTTTATATTTTTTCACACGCAAGTTTTCCGGTTTATACTACATCGCCACTGATTGCACATGCACACGGCCTAATTAAGTAGCATGCTGAAATACTATGAGGCCAAAATTTTACAATGTTCTGTTTCAGTTCATCTCTGCCGTTTCTAGTTTTTACCTGTACTTTTCAAAAGATATAAAGAGTACACTGAAGCAGGTAAACACAGTTTGTTTACCCGAGGTACACAGTCAATATCCTTGGTGTACTTCACAGAAAGTATGAGACAAATTTAATAAATTTCACTTGAACATCAATTAAACACAGTCGGTCGCCGTCTTTCGGCTTCCAGTTATCTCGCCTGACAGCAGGTTCTCACGCAAAACGGAGGGCTTTTATTTTTAGGAAACCTGCGTGCGACAAGAATAAATATGCATATGTTACATATGGATACAAAAGCGCAATACTTCCTACGTTTGACATGTTCATCTCATGTCCGTGCCTCACTCTAGTGGCAAAAAAAACAAAAGAAAAAGAAGAAACAGCACGATCTTGCTGTTTCTTCCTTTTCGCTTTTTCTGGAGGTTACTCAATCACACCCTCAACCTCGTTAACCACGGCACATTCACACGCAAGTAGCCAGGTACTCACAAGAAAACCGCGCGCAGGAGGTTACTAGTGGCGTTCACACCCTAACTAACCACGTACGTTTGCACGCAAATACCTTCTGCTGTTGATAAGAAAACCACGGAGATGAAGAACGCGAAAGAGCATTGCACCAAGGACATGTACAAAGCTAAGCGAAATGGATCGGCTAACTTCGCCTTTACCATTAAACTCCAATAGAAACCGTGTGAGTACTCGCGTAAGGCCGGCTGAGCGCGAATGAAATATTAGACGGCAATGCCTTGGTTTATGTCGGTTGCTATCTGAGCAAACCCACTGCATTTAAATTAGTGCGGAAGCAGCAATTGCGGCACACATATTATACCAACATGTGATTTCGCGTTGTCTAACGACTGCTAGGACCACCGCTAGTGCGAGTGACGACATTTGGATATCTGCGTAAACAAGTGCGTAAACAAGTGGGTGGATGACCAGTGCTACAGCGAATTTTCCCTTAAAGTGCACTACCGGTACCAGCCTGCATATATAGTGGGCAAGTGTTCACTTATAAGGCTGTGATACCCACCAGACACAAAACTAACAAAGCCCGAGGTGATCTCCGGCGTCTTCTTCACGCGATTAGCGCAGCCGAACGCGGCGCATGATCACACCATTGCTGATTTCTGCACCCATGTAGCGCCCAGATAATATTCACGACGAACTAAGTCATAAATACACACTTGGAAGTGTTAGATTTCGGCTAACGTTAAGGATACCCAGGCGGACTAAATTATGCCGCAGTCCTACGCGACAGTGCCGCTCATGGTCCAAGTGTAGCTACTGTGCGTAAAGCCACATTTTATTATTAGTGAGTAGCCAGCTTTTTCTATAACAGGCGGCCTAGCATCACATGTCCTTCATTACTACCCCACTTCCTCCCCAACTTTCTGAGCCCTGATACTAATCTGTGGACATTCAATACGGTGATCGCCGGGGCTTCGTAGTCACGCTTTTGCTTCCATTTGAGCTTGAACCAATTGACGTCTTTCACAAATATCAGCGGGTTTCTTGCCGACGCCCGCCTCAAACTATGCAGCGTGGCGACCGTGATCCCTGTTGGAGACTTCGGAGTTGACGTATCCAGAAAACAATTCCCCTGGTTCATTCAAATTAGCGCGTATTGCAGGAAGCGTCACTATGAAGATCCTGAAGACCAAGTACCATACATTGGAAATCAATTTGACGACGTACAGTGCCATGCACGTTGCGTGTAAGGGGGCAACCATTTTTTAGGCGTCAATTTTCTTGTGTTACATTTTGAGGCCGATTTAAGCCCGTGAAGCACTGATGTTGCAATATAATCTATGAGTGAGCAATACACGTTGCATTAACTTCAAGAAATACTACGTTTATTAATGCAAGGAACTGCCTGCTGACGTCTCCTTCCAGTCTGGCGCTCCTAACGGCGTTGCGGAAGATGCCGATCAAGTTGATGGCGCTTCTAACGTGGCACTGTGAAAAGACAGTTGACGGCCCTTTTAAAGCTTCAGAAACCTGCAAATCCTGGTGTAGAGGCTTTATACAAGACACGTACAGAAATCAAGGCCCAAGAAACACGATGAGGCATGGCTGGGAGGGAGGAGTAGTTTCAGGTGAGCATCCACGCCGGAATTGGCGCTGCAGCTGTACAGAACGTTGCAGCAACGGAAACAGAAGGAGCGGTGCGAATTCCAAGGGGGAGAAGAGATTTGGTGCCCTTCCACTCTTTGAAGAGGGATGACCAGCTAAGTCAGGCGAAGACCAGGGCGCGCACTAAAGAGAACACGTTTGTTTGTCGTTTTCGAGTAAGCGTACTTCCCAGCTAATTAGCTGAATGGGATGTGGAAGGAGCACCGTTTGTTTTATTCTAGCGGACAAACATGGGGCTGTCCGTTTCCCTCCCACGTCGTAGGCATTTACCGTCTGCGTGTAGCAAACCAGCCCAAACCGATCGACTACGGAGGACAGCAGTCAGACCGCATCGGCCGTGAGACGTCCACGTTTAAATCTCCCACCAGCACAACGGGCATGTCATCGGTGAGCGCGTGAAACCTGTGCGTGCACGCCGCCTACCCCCAACCTGCAAACCCCCGCCACCCATGCATGCATAATCGATAACCAGTGATGTGCGCGTGCTTAGACGTGCGACATCGGACAAAGTTTCACTCTAGAAGCACTGCACGCTGGACTGAGAAAACACCGGCAAAACCGTCACACCAGGAGCCCTTCAAAAAGCAAATACCCAATACTAGCCCTCCGGAGCGAAAAAAAAAAAAAAATCCCGGGCCATCTCCACTAACGTGAAATCTGAGGATTGGCGAAGCATGCAGTGTATAACTGTATTCAAAGACTGTAAGTCTCTCTCTTGCCACACGGCGTGTGCTGATAGGGCGCCGGTGAAGCGCCGTTTGCAGGAGCAACCGCGCGCTTGCTGAGGCGGTGGCGCGCTCTCTTGCGTTGAACTAGCTTTAAACAATTTTCGTACCCCATATGCCCCAGTTTGGGGCAGTGGCAGGGGTCAACGCGAGCGCAGTGCAATGCCCGCGCCTCGTCCTTCCTCGCTGATCAACGAGGCCCCGGCACCAAGTAAGCATGCCTTTTCTTCCTCTCGACGCTAGACCCGATCAGGCCTAGCGTCGAGAGCCGGTAGGTACTTGAGTGTAACGCAAATTATAACCCGTCTACAAACAGCTTCTGCTTGTGCTTGACGATTGCTGAAGCGGACAGGGCACGTTCCACAAATCTTTAAATCACGTTAGTTTATTATGAACCGGTTTTATCCACTGTACACTTTTCTTTTAGTACGTGTTACGTTCTAGCGCGAGGCGTTGGAAAACGAGTGACCCGGTGTTTTAGTACCGTGCCTACATGAGACGGCGACGACAGGAGACGCCGATATCCAGAGCACCTAAGGGATTCGCCTCTAAAATTTCCGGTCTACGCTGATTTATGAACGAACTCTACAAGCGGAAACGGAGGTATTTACAGCTTCGCTGTAAAACCAGTCGTAACCCTTGATATAATGCAGTAGTCGCTCCAGGATATATTACATTACGGATATCGGTACGAACTCTTTCGTAAGCATGCGATTCTCCCTTGGAAAAGAATCGCATGCACTCTGCGTTAGAAAGGCCTTTGTTTGCCGCTTTAGAAACAACGCTTCCGTTCGTAGTGAACATCGGCCTTCCCTGCACATGTCAAAACACCGAGCAGTATAGGGCTCGGGATGCTGATCGAAAAAAAATGTTACTGGTCTTCCCCCACAGACTGTTTTTTGTAAAGGCAACGATGCAAGGTTACAATTACGCAGAGAAAGCGAGTAATCGTTGCGGCATTGAACGAAAATGCGCTTTGCATCATTTCCGTACCCCCAGACGGATCATCTTGCCAAGTTTTTCCCAAGATTCAACTATTATCTGGGTAGAAAAGATAAAAAAAAATGCTCCGATAGCATCCACGCCTTTTTGTTACGTTTCAATTCTGTAGTGCACGTTAAAAGATTCGCATCATTCCCGCGCTACTTCCTGAAAGGGGTAGGCACGCTGGTAGTGGACGGAAGCACAGAGTTTGTGCTGATAAATACTGGAGAGATAATGTTCGCGGCCGCCATAGTGGCTCACAGTATTCCCTTCTTGCTCGGTCAATTGAGTTTCCGACATGGTTTCTTATGCCACATGACGAGAAACGCAACAACAGGGGAAATATTTTATTTCTTGTTAGCGCACCACGCAGGTCTGAAAAAATTCCTCACAGAGAAGTCTTTTATAGCCATGCTTTTCTATTGATAAAACAATTATAAATACTCTTTCAGTTACAGCAATCATACGGTGTTTTTCTGCCACAGGCAACCTTTGAGCTTACTCGCGCTCCGTGTCCAGTATAAATGGACCGTGATGCCGCAGTATAAATGGACCGCAGTATAAATGGACCTCAGCGGCTCGTGATGCCTCGTTTACTGTAATGCTGCTCAGTTTGCCATACTAGCGCGATATTTTCCTGCGGTATATCATAGTATGAAACTCTGTGGTGCTAAGCTCTATACACGTGACGTACATAACGTCACCGTTCTGGGCCTTACTCCTTTCTCCCCACTTTTTTTGTAGGGAGAACTTCAGTGCTGCTTAGATCACCACGCTTTTGCACTCGTGAGTAAGGCGTCATATCGGGCTTCTCCCAGAGTTTCTCACTACACGACGCGTGCTTGCTATGACACTTTCCGCAGAAAATAAATACCTCACAGTATGTTCAGCTGGAGGCGATGGCTGCATAGAAACGATGACAAAGGATGGCACTTCAAAGCGCGATGACAAGGTTCGCTCGCAACAGAAGTGTGAAATCGACGCTATTTTTTGCGTAGACACAAACGGGGACAAAAATGAAAACACGAACAAGCTCTTGTCCGTGTTTTCCTTTCTTGCCGGCGTTTTTGCGCGCCAAGTATCAAAGATGAATCAGTTCCAACTAGGCCGACTTGTGATTTTCCCAATACTCTCACCAGGACACCGTAATGTTGATTTTTTTTCAATGTTATCATTCTACTTATGACCCCATTTGTTGTTACAAACAGTGACGTTAACCCGCTATGGTCCAAAGAACACTTTAGGATGACGTGAAATCAGTGTCCCAACAATATGTAGCGCTTAAACAAAACGAAGGTAATGTGTGGCAAATTTTGGCACCTGCACATAAACGTTAAACACGTATTTGGTTCATATGTTCATGGACGCGCAATCTAAAGGCTACTTTGACCTACTTGAGTGTCAGAGAAGTTATTCAGGGCTCCATTCAAAGAAATTACACTGCGTGCGTTTTCTTTGGTAGTATTACATAGAAATAAGCATTTAAGGTAACCGGGAGTCTAAATATTACACAAAATGGGAGCCCTAGCCCTTTAAAAAAAGTACCGCCTGCTTTTCAACATGCACCTGGATACCAGGTTACCGCGTTAAAAATACCAAATGTGACAAATGACCGCTACGGACTCGGGACAAAACTAAAAAGCGGTGTCTGCGATATCACATCACGCAGTGCAGAACATCAAACTTGCACTGCGCGATATCATCCCCCAGATTACATTTTTCGGGCTGAGTCATGTACTGGGCATTATCATTGGTCGTCTTTACTCATTTAGTCGCGGTCAGTCAGCATTCAGGTGCATAGCAGCAAAACAGACCCACTAAAAGTTTTGAGTGTAGTGGGTCCGCCGGAGCCCCCTGGCTAAGGAAACACGGACAAGCTAAAAAACACGCCTGTTACCGCGCTGTGGCTCGTACTGAGCTTTTGTGCATCGGCTGCGCTTGACGTTGAGTTTGTCGCGTAGGTAACCAGATAAGTTACGAAAACTCTCGCACGCGTCCTTGCCTATCGCACTTAGTCAGCGGCCAACTTGTTTTGTTTATTGTTCAACAAAACACATAGTAAAAAACTTACAGCGTTAGAATTTAGGTTTATATTTAAAATTGGTATGGGTCTCCCAATACGGGAACAGTAATTATTATGCTGTTTCTTGTGGGAAAAAAGCAGCACATAGGTACCCATTCAAATCTGGTATCAGTAACGGGAACTGGAACAAAGCAAATAACATTTGCGGAGAAGCAGCCACTGGCTTGGGTATATTCTGGCTGACCGGTGCATACAGTACTGGAAATGTTCCGGTGGTCAGTCTTGTGAGCTAGCAAGATCTTTAGCGAGACGTACTTCTTCCCCCCTCCACCTCAACCCCCCCCCCCTCCAACGCAACCAAAAATAGCACAGGCAGCTAGCTGATGGTACACCCCATACTTGGAAACTTGGAATGTGCCTAATAGGTATCTTGCGAAGCGGCTTCAAAATGAGTGGGTGACACTGCTTTCATGAAAGACGCCTCTGCTAAGCTTCCCGCGCTGAAGAAACACATGAGACTCGTAAAAAAACGTGTTACACTGGAACAGTGCTGCATGCAACTGAAGTTTCGGCACTGCAACGTCAAGTTGAACTTATCCACAGCTTAATAGATGCAGCAGTTAGGTTCCGTTCCACGCGGCTACATAATTGAAATGGAGCTTATACTAGCGAAGCAAGACTGACGGTTATACTCTGATGCACTGTACAAAGAGCCTTGTCTTAAATCGACGACGCGGTTAGTGCGATGTCGTGGCAAAGAGCCGTGGCCGTGATGGTGATTGAGAAAAATGACTTCAGTGGGTCGCATGGCTGCTCCTTGCGGTACTAGGCTTCTTCTCGACATCGCCGTGTTATAGGTTCCTCCTTGTCGACGCCGCTTGCGGAACCCTCTGCCTTATGCAGAGTGCGCTCTTGCCCCTCCGCCTCACCGCGAAAGAATTTGCCGCTGGAGGCAAGGCGTGGGCGGTAGGCTATACTCACTTGAATCAAGCGGCGAACTGGATATCATGGGGTAAGAGACTGTGGGTGGGGTGCTGTGGCCTGATACACAACCTTATATCAGGCCTCAGAAGCCGCCGTATTCGCAGCACATTTGAGTTGTCGTCCATACTTGTAATGCGAAATGATTAAATGGTTCATTGAAAGGCGAAGCGGCGTCTGAAGCGGCGTCTGTAGCAGCGAAACGGCTTCTCAGATATACTACGCCGCAGAAAGGATAAAAACAAATCAATTGATTCATACAAAATTTCCGGTTTGGAAGGGAATCGAACTAAGGCCCCTGGAATGCGAGTCAAGCACGCATTCCACCACATCACCTTGACCCCCTGACTGCAGCTTATTAGAAGTGGACCACGTGCATACGCTACAGACATCGACTTATAAAAACTTTACCATCCCTCCCTAAACAAAGTTGAGGGAAGCACGAAAGCTTCCTCCCATTAAATGTCCGTCAAACCCCTCGCTAAAAGGAGGCCAACCTTCGCTGAAAGTGCGTCCTATTGTTCGTCAAACCTTCAAGATCCAAATCGCAAATGACGAACGAATGCAGGCGACGATTTTTCGTGCACTAAGTAAACTCGCGAACTATCTAAATGTATACCGATACGATAAAGGTATACTATTGTACTCCTCCTTCATGGTCGATGCGTGTATTGTTTTATGTTTTATCTAGAACCGCTCCTTTTTCGCGATTTTCAAGCAACCGTTTTGGCGCAATGGAAGCCCGGTTTCACGCACGCGCCGTGTGTCCAGGGATCTTATCAGGGCGTTTCAGTCAACCCACTCGTCTATGGGGAAATGAATTACGTTTTTAACAGGACGCCATTTGCCCGACTAAGAAAGTTTCGCTTTAAAAAGTTCGACAACCGATATGTATACGCAGCTCGACGCACGGCGAGTTTCACATTTCTAGTCGCGTAGGTAGGCTAGACAATAAGGCTAAAGCGGCATACAAGCAAAACAACATAGACATCACGCGGACTGCCCAATGACGATGCCTGCTGCCGTAGAAAAAAAAAAAAAAAACAGCTGTTCCAAAACTTGCCATCTGGTTGCGATGTCAACGTACCCACTCACTACCTACTCAAAAGTGCGTGTCAGTGACGATGACAACTGCCTTTTGAACCTTGCCGCTGAACTCGGTTCTATCAATTCCTCCTTCACTGCTGGCATGTCTACTAAATTAAATATTTTTTCGTGACCTATAAATGCTAAGTAAGGCGGTAAATTTTGCCTGTTTCCTCAGAATAGTTCGATATCTGGGGCGTCAGTTATGAGGTTAGCTCATATATTTTGCCGAACTTGCTTACAACAGAGTAGACAATAGTTCGGCGTTTTATATGCCCTTTGGCCTCAGCCTTTGTGTAGATCAGAATTATTTGGTCATTTTTTCAACTCAGTAACTCAGAATACCTCAGTAACCTCAGATTTGCTGATGACGTTGCCTTGCTAAGTAACTCGGGGGACGAATTGCAAAGCATGCTTTTCGCACTGGACGAACAGAGTAGAACCGTGGGCCTGAAAATTAATATGCAGAAAACCAAAGTAATGATCAATAACCTTGGAACAGCACAGCAGTTTGGGATAGGGGGCGAGGTTGTGGAAGTGGTAAGCGAATATATCTACTTAGGCCAAGTTATGACCCCGGATCTCAACCGTGAGGCAGAGATAATTAGAAGGATCATAATGGGGTGGAGTGCATACGCAGACATTTTCAGATGAATAGCAGCCTACCATTGTCCCCGAAGAAGAAAGTGTATGACAGCTGCATCTTACCGGTACTCACCTACGGGGCAGAAACCTGGAGGCTCACTAAGAGGGTTCAACTTAAATTGAGAACGACTCAGCGTGCAATGGAGCGGAAAATGATAGGTGTAACATTAAGGGACAAGAAGAGAGCGGAGTGGGTCAGGGAACAAACACGTGTTAAGGACATATAAGAGATTAAGAAAAAGAAATGGACGTGGGTAGGGGATGTAATGCGAAGGCAAGATAACCGCTGGTCATTAAGGGTAACAGAGTGGATCCCTAGAGAAGGCAAGCGTTGCAGGGGGCGGCAGAAAGTTAGATAGGCAGATGAGATCAAGAAGTTTGCGGGGATAAATTGGTCACAGTTGGCACAGGACCGAGGTAATTGGAGAATAATGGCTTTTGCCCTGCAGTGGGCGTAGATAGGCTGATGATGATGATGATGATGATGATTTCCAACTCGGTGGTGTCTTTAGTGCCATGGGCCATTCTGAGAATAATTGCTAGATTTTCTGTTACAACATTATCAGCACACTTTTGTAGATCCGTTGTCATTCTGGCATCACCTGCGGCTTTGCCGCTCTTTCTTCTCTTAAGCGCCTTTTCCACGTCGTTCTGAATAATGCATTAGTTAGTACGTATTTAATTAGGACCTTGCTTAAAGGTGTCATGTCCAATACAAGCAAGTCAGTGCATGCGCATCTTATCGAATCTGCGAGTGGCAGTTGCTGTGACCCTTTTGTTTTCAGCTGATCATCGTGTGGGTGGATCAGGAGTAAACCTCAGAAAGTGCCCATGTGACATGCACATAAAGTGAATACCGACATCGGTCATTCATAGCTTCGGGATATCAGATTTGATTTTGGTTGATTGGTTACGAGGTTTAACGCGCCGACTCTACACAGGTGATGAAGCGCGCCGTATACAGTGGAGGGCTCCGGATTAATTTTGACCCCCTGGGGACCTTTAACGTGCGCCGAAATCTCGGACACACGGGCGTTTTAGCTTTTCACCTCCATCAGAAAAGCGGCCGCCACGGCCAGGAACCGAACCCGCGACCTTGCGCTTGCGGGGATATTAGGCACCCAGCGGATTCTTTTCACACCCGTCTCAGTTTCGCAGTGCCAGAGGCCCCGTTTTACATTCTTCGCCTCTTCTTCATGTCGTAAAGATACGCTGTGGAAACGACTGGAACTGCTGCTATTCCTGAACCCACGTTCCTTCTTGCGAAAGGGAGTGAGATCAATTTCGGTAAGTGGCGTCATTGAGTAGTGCAACTCGTATACTACGCCGACCTGTTCTGCTTCTTCAGAGTAACCTAGCCGTAAGGTCACACCAATACTTCGTGCATTGCGGACTTTTGTAAAATACAGCAACGAAGTTACAGGTTCTCATCTCTCAAGGCCCCTCATGAGACTTGATCTGCTTTTAATCAATCGCGGATTAGATGCAGGTTATCCTCTTCTTTGTTCTGGTATGCGAGTTTCCAGAAAGTTCCAACTGCCATTCTCGCGAATACGGGTCTTATAACTTCCATTTCCGGCCACCGAGGGTCAATACGATCTCATTTTCCTGCGTTTTGGTGGGGCGCCCCTTTAAAGCGACGTCCTTGGGAGCCACGTATTGCACAGCTGCCGGCACAACAGAAGACGAATCGGCGTCGGCCCCGCTGCCTTGCTCGTTTTCGCCATTCCCAGAAAAAAAAACGGTGAGGAAGACGCGCCCAATTCTCCTCGAAGAGTTTCTTCGGCTCACAGGAGGCCTGAAGTATGACCGGCCTTGCTTCGTCATTTCGGAAGCCGCCATGCATCGGGCTGGCCTCTGACGGCTGCCAGCTACGGGCGCCGTTGATCTATGGGTCTATCCGGTGTCGCCTATTCCGGCTCAGTTGATCTGCAGCGACCCAGGAGGAACGCTGTTCGAAGGGCGCCACCATCGATTCATCCTCGTCTCGCGGGATATTGGATATTTGTCGCCTCCCTTCCCAGCTGGCCGCGCTCCGGTGCCCCTCCGCCGCGCGCTGTGGTTCCCCACGACGTGTGCATCGAGCCGTCGCGCGGGCCGCACCGGCTGGCTGCTTTGTGTTCGCAGCTAGCCGGCCGCGCTGCTGTTCAAACTTTTAGCTTCGTCCGGAATTCGTTTGCAAAGAGCATCTGATCTTTCTTGCGGCTTTTGCTTCCTCTTGTGCGTGTCGGCGTACCAGACCTACGATTCCGCGTAGTCGTTCTGAGTTAGTTCGATGGCAAAGGGCCTGCGTGTCTCTCTCTTTCTAAGCGGCGCTGTATAGCTTATGTCAAGTTAAATGCATGATCCTTTTTAAATCATGTGTGCCGGGCCAACCCATCAATATATGGCTGGTCATACATATCGACTTAATGTTTACTCCCCACAACACTACAGAAAATCAGTTATAAGCGGCTCTGCCAACGAAACCTTTTGTCAGTTTGGTGGGGCAGTCAAGAATTTGGGTTTTCTTTATTACATGCTCTGTAAAACTTAGGGCATGACACAGAATACTTGCCGACGCTGCTTAATTAACATCAATTCTGCGAGTCTTTTAAGTCGACAGTATTACATCACCTGTTCTGCGAAAGTCCGGCGTCGGCGTTGTGTGCGTGGCTAAGGTGGTGCCAAAACTCCCATTGGCTGAGATGTCACCATGCCGAGCCACAATTCTCATCCTATTGGCTGCTAATGGGAGTATGCACCAGCCTGACGACCCCGTTGGTTGCAAAGCGTCATGTGGCAGCGAACGTGGTTATGCGGCTGTCTGGTGTCCCCAGTAGGTATTGTGCTTTGAAACGTTGCGCTTTGAAGTCCAACGTCGTCAACCGTTACCCGCAGGTTCAGGCACTAGTTTTCCATTACTTGGCCCATCGTTTTGCTCAACGGTAAGGTTACGTAACGTTTTGGGAGAAAGTTTTAACTTGGGAGGGAAGACTCAAGGTGAACTAGGAGGAAGGAGTGCAGAAAGTAGGGGGCGTTTGGAACCCGGGGAATACGGGTGTCCGTGGGGTCCTAGAAGTGATCCTGGGGGATGAAAATGCAGGATAGGTTTTGTGAGTACAGGATGGGATGAAATAGGTAGACTCATGGATCTACACAGCTCGTGCGAGACTTCTTTCACCACCAACTCCTGTCTCGATACTTCAAGCGGTGCCACTCCTACGGTACAAAAACGAAATACTAGACTCCTTAGGCGCTCACCCCACTGGCTTTCGATCCAATATCTCACCACTGCAATGATCATGATAAGAGGAAAATTCGCAACAAATACTTTTCCTACCCTACACATTTTTGAAAAAGGTACATCCAGTCACTCTCACCTCTATATTCCTACTGCTCATCCTCCACACCGCCGATCTGCAGCATCTCATCTTTCACTGTCCAAAATACACCTGCTATGGATATTTCCTCCATCTTCCCAGCACCCCTATTCATACATCGAAAGCCATACGCTGGATCCCCCCCCTCTCCCCGCTGTCTTACATTGCACCTAACGTTCAGGATGAATATATAAGCTATTACAAGATGAACATTCCCACTTCGGTTGATTGGCAAGTGACGATCACACCTGCCATGAGAAAATAAAGGCCGACTTATTAATCCATCCAGACTTCTCACATACCCACTCCTGGGTTTGGACAGTGACGATGACAGCTGCCGTCAGAAGTACACGCCCTATTCACAGACTTCCCATTGGCTGCGGGGTCAACAGACAATACCCACAATTCTCGCATACCTACTCAAGTTAATTGGCTGATAACAGGAGGCTCCTGGCGATGGCGAGCGACCGGAACAGGCCTCGGAAGGGGCTGTCCAGAGGACTGGTCAAGGGCTGACTGGCGCGGACGCTAAACTCCACAGAAAGTTCAACAGCAGATCAACGGGAGGTTCAACTATATGCTGTCACCTTCACATTCTGAGAAGGAAGGAAGGAAGAATGTAGAAGAAAGGCAGGAAAGTTAACCTGGCTAGAGCCTAGTTTGCTATCCTGCACGTGGGAAAGGGGAAATGGGCAAAAAAGAGAGCGGAAAAAAAGAGGAAAAGTTGGACCAGACACGTATGCCCAGCACTGAGGCACTGACAGTGATTGACACTGGAAGCTCTCAGTCTATAGCCTAGTGTTCAAGTTCGTCGCCCGTAGAAAACGTAATAGTTCCTTAGTCGCCTTCTGAGCGGATGACTGAGAAGGCCAGTGGCACAGAATCTTTCCCTCCGAAAATGGCCGCCGAGAGTCCAGGTTCCTCAGCGCTGACGACAGCTTTTTTCTTTCAGCCGAGTAGCGTGGGCACTCGCATAAAACGTGGCGTATCGTCTCCGATGTGCCGCACGTTTCGCACTCCGCCCTTGCTGCCATTCCTATTAAGTACGAGTAAGCATTTGTGAATGCCACCCCCAGCCAGAGACGGCAAAGAAGAGTTGCGTCAGACCGTGGGAGGCCTAGTGGAAGGGGACGTTGCAGGTGCGGGTCAAAGGCACCAATGCGTGCGCATGTGGAATCTTCTGGAGACCATTGGGAGATAGCTGTTTCCCGGGCAAGAATGCGGAGGACCCTAGCTGCGTCCGTCCTAGACAATGGGATGAGTACAGTTGTCGCTGTTTGATGCGCCAGCCGGGCGGCAGCGTCCGCACTTTCGTTGCCGACAATGCCGCAGTGGCTAGGAAGCCACTGTAGGGTGACATCATGACCCGCCTGGGCAGCACGGTCGTATACCATTCTTATTTCTGTCAGGAGCTGTTCGTGAGGTCCCCGGCACAGCGCTGACTGGAGTGACTGAAGTGCAGGCTTCGAATCACAGAAGATAGCCCATCTGCGGCACGAACTTTGCTCGATGGTGTGAAGAGCGCTACGGATGGCCGTAAGTTCTGTAGCCGTGGATGTCGTAAGATTGGCTATCTTGAATTTGCTGCACAGTGACAGTCGTGGTATAACGACAGCTCCGGCAGAACCCGAAAGTTCTAAGCATCCCCCGTAACGTAGAGTTAATGAATTCACTGACTATAAGAGAAAGCAAACTACTCCGCCGGTACATCGGAATGCTCGATAGCCACGAGGTATCGCCGCTAGAAGGCCGAACCGAGCTGTCATCGTTCCCATGAGCTCTGTGATTTCCCTGCATTAGCGCCGACAATTCTTTGTTTCAACTGTTCCTGATCATCGGTCAAGCTTCCTAAAGTCGAGATCTACCTGAGGAGACCACCCGCATGAAGATCCATCCATCTGCTGCCGTTTAATCAGCGAATGCAGCCCCGGCCGCGCCGCCCCCGGCGGTAACCCTAGTGGTGGCTGCGGCGAAGCATCATCTCGCGGTGATGACGTCACCCAGCGGGAGTGTGCTCACGGGCGAGGCGAAAAGCCCAGCGCCTGCCCAGGGGAGTGCCGCATACGCTGCGGGAACAGCAGTGCGGATGATTATCACGGTTGAAGGCGAGACTATCTCGGCACAGGAATACCAAGACGACAGCGGATGGCTTCCTAGCCATCGGCAAAAGTTCGGTCGTGCCTTGGCGCAACTCAAGCAAGACGCCAAGTGTCTGGCAGATATCTCGGTCCAGGAGCCAGGCTCATCATCGCGCCAGTCACGTGAACGCATGAGGAAACAACCTCCGCAACACCGGCCGAAGTACCCTCGCCTACCCAAGGACGACATCAAAGTCGTCATTCATCCTCGAGAGAGTCCGAATGTCGCAGAAGTGAGCGACGCTCAGCTGCACGACAGAATTCTGCAGTCTGCGGGCTTCACATCGGCCCAAGCGGAAAAATATGCAAAGATCTCCGAGTTGAGAATAAGAGAAGCCCAGTAGGCTGCTGTGGCTTATGCCACGTTCCCTGAGGATGCAGTGAAAGGAGTCATCCATAACTTACCAAGCTACGCCACGGCAGAAGATATAGCAAGAATCCTAATTTACTCGAGCAACCCCACAGCGTTGCACACCAGAAGAATGGGGAAGACGAACTCGGTAATTATAGCATTTGCGGGAACAAAAGTGCCGTACTCTGTGTGCTACCGCGGAGCAGAATACCGGTGTTTCTTGCAGAAAAAGAAACAGGAAGTATGCGCAGCGTGCAGCAAAGTTGGACATTGCATGGACGTCTGCCCGTACCCAGACAAGTCCTTCTGCGGCGCATGTGGTCTCACAAATCCCATGGAGGAACACGACTGTGGTGAAGTGTGGCTTGTGTGGGAAAGGACATCCTACAGGGGACGAAAAGTGCAAACAGCGCTACAAGACACCTTACGTGTTCAGGCAGCGCCAATGGCTCCCACAGCAACAAGGCCTCCAGTATCAACGACGTGGCAGTGGAGCCGAAGAAACCAGGGGGCAAGAGACAGAGCACTCAAAGCCTTTCCGCTGTTGCCTTCTCCGCACAACACGGAGGGAGCTGGACGACGCTCACGCTCCCAATTCAGAAGGGGAATAGAACAATGCACCGCCTCCCACTCAGCATCTCACAAAAACAAGAACAAGATAGAAGGCAGCCTCGACGTTAAGGTAAGTTGAGCAAAGGCGGCCTCTCAGGGTAACACCGCCCGCAACGAAACAAGTACGAAGAGAAATGATACCCCACCTCTTGCAAGCGAGGAAATCACTCGCATTCGGCAAACCCTAGAATTGGTTCTAAAAGAAAACAGGCAGCGCAAAGCTGAAATTGTGATACTGAAGGGTAACCAGAAACCAGACAACTGCAGCTAACGTAACTTCTCGCACCCCCTCTCCACCAACTGCCAACATCGTGTGAGCCTCCAAAAACACCCCTCCTCCGATTGAAAGGAAAGACGCGAATGTTCCTCAGGGCACCGCCCAGCAGCTAGACCTCTTGAATCTGGAAAATAACCTTGTAGGCCAAATGAACAAAATTGGCAGCATGGTTACGGCCTCAGCCGACACCTTCACTAAGCAGCAGGAAGCCTGAGACGCCAAATTTGCCGCCATAGAAGACACCGTCACGCGTATGCAGCAGACTACATCCAGCGCGGGCCCACAAAGGACAACAAAAATGTACATGCAACCTCTTAATCTTGTAGCGGAAGCACCCAAGAATTCTGAGTCTACTGGCAACCGTCATGGAGCAGAACTGCAATAAAAGATATCGAATTTGGCAATGGAACTGTTGAGGTTTCAAAACCAAACGAGGAATATTGCAACTATACATCAACTTGGTCACACCTAACAATCATCACACCTAACAAGCCCCTCAAGAAACTAATGACCAGGCGAAGCTTCCGAGCTTCTTAGCCCACGCAGTTCTACCCCCTCGGTGGCGTACAGGAAAAAGCGTGTGGGAGTTACAACCCTCATCCGACGAAACATCCCGGTCATCCAGCATTCGCCGCACATTGAGGAACCAGGAAATCTTTTACCTGAAATTATTTCTGGGCGGAAACAAAAAGAAGGTAGTCTCTTTGTTTTTAATGTATATAGCAGCCATAGTAAGACACACTCCTCCGAACTTATAAAAAAAACTACGGGCCTAGACAAACTGCAACCTGTGGTTGTCCTTGGTGACTTTAATTCCCCACACCCGGCGTGAGGACACCCCAGAGAGGTCAAGAAAGGAAGAATATTATGGGAAGATGCGCAGTCATTAAGATTGACCCTGCTCACTGACCCTACATACCCCACAAGAGCGGGTAACAGTGTCAAAAGAGACACCACCCCGGACCTCACTTCCACCAAAAATATCAAGGAGGCCATCTGGAACAACGCGCGTAGAAACCTCGGGAGTGATCATTACATAATCGAAACGATGATCCAGACCGGACCAGCTAAACCAACGGGCAGATGACATATGATTACCAAATGGGACACACTCCGGAAATTTCGAGACGCAAATGTCTAACCAGATGGGGCAGAGATGGAAGACTTGAATGCGTGTATTTCAGAGCTACAAAGCCATGTTGACCTGGCCACACACATACCCGAAGAGGCAGACTTATGGCAGGTGGGCTCCAGACTTCTACACATGTGGGAAGCTAAAGCCAGCATCCGGGCGCGGCTCCACAAGCAGAAACTGAATCGCCCCCTTCGCAGGAGATTAGCAAGACTGAATAGGGAGATTGAAGCACACGCTATCTCACCAATCAGCAATGGCATACTGTATTCGCCCGCATGGATTGCCAAGTGGGGAAAGTCGGCACGTGGAATACGTTAAGAAGCCTCCTAGACCCAAACGGAGGTAAAACGGTACAGCAAAATAACCTGCTCGCTCTCCTACATACATATGGCGGTGATGAGCAGCAACTTTTGCAAACCATTAAGGACCGCTACATTAAAGAGGGAGACCCATAGCCGTTGCCTGAATACACTGGGCCTGAAAACGCCGAATTCGACAGGCGTCCAACGGAGGCTGAAATTCGAGTTGCACTAACAAACCTCCGGGCCAAATCGGCGCCTGGCCCGGATGGAGTCACGAATAAACTGCTGACTAAATTGTACGATTGCTCCATAGCCGCCCTCACACGGTACATGAACCAGTGCGGGGAACGAGCGCAAATCCCGCCCGCCTGGAAAACAGCGAAGATCTCCATGATACCGAAACCGGGCAAGGAACTGAAGTTGGAGAACTTACGGCCTATTTCTCTTACGTCTTGCCTGGGCAAGCTTCTGGAACACGTGGCGTTGAATAGGTTGTACAAGCACATGGAAACAAACCACTTGTTTCCTCACACGATGGTGGGTTTCAGGCCCAAGCTTTCCAAGCAAGACGTTATGCTGCAACTAAAAAACCAGATTTTAGACAACGTGCAAGGTTCGGACCTTGACACGAGAGTTATACTTGGACTGGACCTCACCAAGGCATTTGACAACGCCAGACACGATGCCATTCTATACAATCTGGCTGAGCCGGGAGCCGGGCGTCGCGCCTATGTATACATTAAGGACTTTCT
This sequence comes from Haemaphysalis longicornis, assembly GCF_048455015.1. Taxonomy (NCBI): domain Eukaryota; kingdom Metazoa; phylum Arthropoda; class Arachnida; order Ixodida; family Ixodidae; genus Haemaphysalis; species Haemaphysalis longicornis. Next base: position 375,752,523 of record NW_027526203.1, on the reverse strand, counting down.
GTCTCATCGCACGGCACGTCTCATGGGAGGATTGCAGTTGGAGCTCATTCAAATGTGGAGTCAGAGCACAACACAGGGATCCGTACTGTCGCCCTTCATCTTCAACGTTGCCATGATCAAGCTGCCTCCACTTCTAGAGGCCATCCCGGGAATCCAACATAGCCTCTACGCCGATGATATTACAATCTGGGCGACTGGAGGCAGTGATGGGGACCTGGAGGAAAGGCTGCAGCAAGCTGCCGATGCAGTCCACGCCTACATCACCCCGAGAGGTTTTGCCTGCTCACCTCAAAAATCGGAGATGCTTTTCTGACAACCTCCCAAACAGGGAAGAAGAAAGAAAGACGTCCCGAACATTCAAGTGTATATACAGGGCGACCCCATCCCACGCGTCGAGTGCATTCACGTCCCTGGCCTTCATGTTCCAGCAAATGGAGCCAACACAGCTACTATATCGATGTTGAGATCTAGTGCGGAGCAAATCAGCCGACTTATAGCCCGCATAGGAAACAAGCATCACGGCCTCAAGAAGGCAAATTTACTGCGGCTCGTTCATGCTTTCATTATAAGTCGCATCATATACGTGGCTCCTTTTCTGGACTTCAAAAGGACAGAAATAGAGAAGATTCAGTGCATCATCTGGAAAGCCTACAAGCAAGCTGTAGGAATACCCGTCATGGCATCCACGGAGCGCTTCCAAGCAATGGGGGTGCACTAGCCTGGAAGAGCTAGTGGAAGCACAAAGGATGGTGCAGCTGCACAGGTTTTCGTGCAGCGAGACTGGCCGCGCAATTATAAGGTTCCTGCGCATCTCCTTCGCCTCTCAACACGGTATCAAATTGTCTCTGGATGACAGCACTCAATCATACATCCATGGTTCTCCCATACCACGAAATAGGCACCCGGATCATCACCAAGACAGAAGAACCGGCAGAGCTTCGGCACTTCACCGGTAGCTGTGCGGGAACCCACGTCCTCTATGTGGATGCTGCGGATTATCACGACCGGGAAGAAGCGGCTGTTGCGCTCGCAATAGCTAGCACGGAAGCCAAAATTATTGTGGCTGACTCCAAGACGGCAATAAGAAACTTCCTGGCGGTGCGAATATCCCTGCCAGCGGCCAAAATCCTTTCGACGTTTATTGGCGACAGATGCAGGCATGTTCGCCTTCTATGGACACCAGCAGACTCTTCCCTGCCGGAGAATGAACTTGCTCACGAGGCAGCCCGAGATTTCGGCAATCAGGCTGACCTCGACGGAGACATAGGGCCTACATTCATGGGGAGCAGAGACAGGCTGGTCACGTACAGGGAGATTTCGCACCACTACAGGTTGAGCCGCGTCAAGTACCCTGCACCACACTCTTCCCTCAACAGATGGCAGTCGGTTGGGTGGAGACGACTACAGTCAAACACCTTCCCAAACCCCGTTCTCTATAACAGATATTTCCCAGACACATATACCGACAGATGCAAGTGGTGTGAAGACAAAGCCACCCTACAACACATCATAAGGGAATGCTCACACAAACCTCGTTTACCTAATCGAGCATTAAATATCAGGACTCAAGAGCAGTGGCAGGCCGCCTTGCTCAGCTCTCACCCAGACTCACAACAACTACTCGTCCAGCTGGCGGAAGATGCCGCTAGGGCCCACGGGCTCATGGCCGCCATCTAACGGGGAAGGCCAGGTGACTTTTCCCCTGTCACCCCCTTCCCTCCACCAGTTTGGGCTCAAATAAAGTTGCGTCTCTCTCTCTCTCTCTCTCTCTCTCTCTCTCTCTCTCTCTCTCTCTCTCTCTCGCTAGCCAATATGATCATTAATCCGGTTGTTGTGGCTGCTGTGGTGAGAACTGCTTGTACGAACCAATTGTTAAATGGCAGTCCGCTGTGACGGCTGGAGGCTCGGAATTTTTTGCTGGCGGCGGCGTTGTTTATATCCGGTGATTGGGTATGCCACACCTGTGTTCGTTTTAACGTGCACCATCTACTGTATTACAGGCGTTTCAGAAACAATTGGCGACGTCGACAGTCCCACAGCATTTGCGGGTCAGTTCGAATACGCTGGGTTGTTGGTGGGAGCATGCAATACACACCCTGGAATCAGCTGATCCCAACTTAGAGACGCGGAAGAAAACCTGCGTGCAGCTTTAGGGTCTTTGTGCTATCCGTTTCTTTAGTCCTCTGTTCTAAATTTAAGCGCGAATAAATGAGCAGCTTCAAAATTGGTTATTCGTGGCTTTATTCGAAGTTTCATGTTTTCGTTATGCTGTGTTACACTCTTCTTAGCTCTGTAAAATTATGATGAACAGATATTCTCTTATAAATAACGCTGTGCTGCTCCGCAGGTTCTAAATATAATCCTTGTAGTTTGGGAGCAAAATATTAAAGAGCACAAATGCAGTACACAAATTAAATGAGGCCACCTGTCTTTAGTTTCAGTTTTTAGCTAGTCTAACTAGGTTGAATGCGGAAAATTACAGTCGAAACAATGTATTTTTACGCAGCTCTCTTAAGCGCGCACGCAGAAGTGTTTCACAGCTAAACGTATACGTCAAGTATCTAAGAGGATTGCCCAAATTTTTAAATTATAAACGATAAAAGATTTTTTGAGTTTGCTTCACTGCAGTACTCACAAATGCTCAAAATTACATCGTCGCTGTGGCATCACGGAATTCGAAAAGCCATGTTCTTAACTGTGTAATGTCACAGCGCTGGCCATATTAGAACTAAACCTTAAGCCGTGTTTGGCCATTGACATACGTCACCCCCTTGATCGCATGTGATAGGTCATCAAGTTGGATTATTGCGGAGCACATGCATGAGCATTTTTTTAAGAGAGCAGACCAACAGGCCAGAAACTGACTGAAATATTTTACTGCAAAGAAGTACACCTCTACTAGCCAAGAAAATTTCGTGTCCGCATCAGCACAAAACGCCAGGATAAAGAAAGAAATTACTGGCAACGCCAGGAATCGAACCTGGACTAGAATAGAGAAATGGAGCGACAGCCCTTCGTTTTGCCGACTAAGCTACGCCCACACGAGGAGACGGGGAGGTTGACGGTGTACTCAACGAGCACAGCGGCGGGTCTACCATCTGCGCCATTCAAAGCCCTCGTGTGAAGTGCAAACCACATAATGTATGATATCGTCGTTCACGTGGTTTGCATTAGCGACGAACGGAACAGCGCCTGAGGAGGGAAAAGGCGCTCCTTGGCGGCTGTGCATAAAACAAGAGTGAAGAGGAGGCAGTGAGAGAGATGACGCCGTAACCGAGCCTTCTTACTCTTCCTTTCTCCTTACTCCTCCTTCTCCTCGGCTTTCTTTCAGCCATTGCTGCTTCATTCGCTACTCAGTTACGCCGACGTCGACCCCGCGAAACCAAGTAACGGCTGCCAAAGTCTTTGGTTTCACTCTTTGTAGAGCCACGTGTGTGAATTCAGGTGACGCCCCATGGGTAATCGTTGCGAGTGTCGTTTACGGCTTCGCAGTCCAAACACCTTCACAGCGTGAATTGGAGCCAAAGTTTTTTTTTTTTTTTTTTTTTTTCCCCACGAAATTTTACAAAAACTTGAGTGTACAACATGCGCTCCAAGACAATCCTGAGGTTCATTCCCAAAGCAATTCACCCGATTTACCCATCCGTGCAGCCAGCAAAGCAAACTAGGCAAATGACAACAAAGTCCGTACCATTCAACTCAAAAATTTATTCTGCTTTGTGGCGCTGCGCAATGCAGAACGTCGTGCTTTCATTGTGTGATGCTACGACGCAGACCGAACGCTTGAGTCAAATCGTATGCACGACGTCGTCATTCGCCGACATTTGATTTTTCAGCCGCCTGGACCGGTCAATTCAATGCATTGCGTTGAAGATAAAAAATACGATTATTTTAGATTGTGGCTGCTCATTGTGGCAAATAAAATTCCCCACCTTTGGAACCATTTTAATTTTATTACAGGTGGATGGAAGGCATAATATAGACACATTTTATACTTTAGACAAGGTGCATTCAGCACGCCGCTATTACCTTAGCTTAAATCACCTGGAAAAATGCAAACTGCTCAGAAAAAAAGAATTTATAGGGTTAACAATACCATTACAAAGATATGAGGTCACAAATACGTACCTGGAGGTTGAACGGGATGAGAAACAAGCATTCATTTTCCTGGGACGGCAAATATCCGGGCCTTTAGAAACCTCTTTCTTTCATAGAATGAACGAAAGTGTCATCAACCTAGAATGTTGCCTCAGGCGATGTGATTCGGGCGCCTGTAAAAAGGTGAACAGCGCAAAAAAAAAAAAAAAAAAAAAAGAGTACCGGAAGAAACACGATTCAGCTACTCTAGCGAAGAGACTTGTTCGAGGAGCACACTATAGCTGCAGCTCTTTTTTCTGGGCGCTCCGCACTGTCAGGAAATTCAGCGAGCTCTCTAACTGTCTTTGAACCTTTTTGTTAACCCGTCAAAAAGAAATTGCCATCCCTGTATCGCTGCACACTCGTGCACGTTTTGAGACCCAGGATCGGGAAACGCATTGGAAACAACTGCGCACGAACGACAGGTAGACAATGGAGCGGAGCTATGTGGGCACGCGTCATGATGTTTCATTGCGCCACTTAGTACTGGAATGGTGGACTATACACAGAGGGTGCATAACAGCTTAGCTTTGAATGAAATGGTTTGTGTGATTAGCAATACAGTTACGTTTTACAGGACCACAAAAAAACCTCTCTCTACGAACGTCATGTGTTTCTGCAGTTCGACATTTCTCTTTCCGCGGTTTGTAGCAAAAACTGTTGTTTAGATTGAGTACGGCCGTGAAGCTCCGTCAGACAAATTTCTGCAGCATGTGGTTACCAAATAAGCGTCGTAGCAAAGTAACACTGAAAAAGTCTCTTTCAGCGACATTATGAGGTTCGTCGCGATTGCGGCGCAGAACCGCGTTAGCTTTAAAGCCTGCCTAGGTGTGCGAATGTCGGCTCTATATGTCCCGCATCGAGCGTCCGCAGCGTCCGAACAACTCAGCAGGTGCCATCTGCATCTTGTTGGCACTGTAGCTGCGTAGGAGAACTGAGGCCTTCCATCCTTCTCATACGGTGTGACGCGTATCACCCCATGGGCTGCGGCCTTATTTTGCGTGCAACACGTGAGATTGATCTGCATTCTCAACTGCCTACAAAGGCACCTAGTTAGGCAAGCTGCTTGGGATGTTTATTCGCTGCGACATAGAGTGCCAAGTAAAGGAAAAAAATTAAAGCCGTTCCACTCAATGTGAAAGCTGTCGGACGTGCAGAGTGGTGATTCACTATAATGGGCTGTACCGCCGTTATCCGCTTACTGCTACCACCACATGCAATTCAAATTTCCCGCCTTCGCAGTGCTAGCGCGCCCCCTGCCTGAAACTGCGCCAGCGGGAGTTCTGTTCCCTTTGTGCTTTTCTCCCCGCACGCGCCGGCGCTGTACTGCTACATTTTGCGTTTACTGTCGTAAAAACCAACCCAACGAGCGTCCTCAACGAAAGGAACGCGAGCGCTGCCGGTTAATTACGTATATTTTTCCTCAAATGCATCTATGTTTTCTTCGCGCTAAAAAACGGGAAGATGTATGACAAGCGCCAGCGTTTCAAGAGTTCCGAACGCTTATGACAATATAAGCCGCTTGGCTTTCGAAGCCTCTGGGGTACGCCGCGAACAACAGCGTTACCCCGAACGCCGCTTTGGTGATCTATATACTTGGGTCGAGCGAGCGAGCTAGGACGACAAGGTGAGCGCCTAAAGTGCTCTGCACTTAAAAGTACCGTACGAATCTTTGGCGACCGGCACTGCGGTGGGCATTTTCTGGGGCCAAGGCAGCCTACCCGCCGCAGTGGCTCGGTGGCTAAGGCGTTATGCTGCTGAGCACGAGGACGCGCGTTCGATTCCCGGCCGCGGCGGCCACTTTTCTGATGGACGCGAAAAGCAAAAACGCCGTGTTTTCGAGATTTCGGCTCACGTTAAAAACCCCCAGGTGGTTTATGACCAGAAATTGCTATGGTTTAGCTTTGCTTAACCCTAGTTGATAGCGAAAGCTTCACTGCCCTGGCTAGGGCCATTGTCGAGTGTGGTCAAGGTGTGGTTTCTCAATGATATATAGACATGTTTGCAATGAATACAATGATTATTAATCATCTCTTTTCGTCTCAGGGTGTTTTTTTAAGCCTCGCCCCTGTACGAGCGACCACAGCTGGATGTTCGTTTTCCTCCGTCGCACATGGCTCAGCACCACCCGTGGCCTCCTGGCCTTCCTTCGTGGCGCGCGCTTATTTATGCGGCGGCGGCCTCCTCGCCTTCCTCCGGCAGGTGACGACACGGGTTCCGCGCACGTCTCAGTTCTGTTCTCGCCTATCTCTCTCATGCCGCCTATCTCTCCCCGCCATCAGGCCACCGCTCCGTGCCAGGCGCTCCGCCAGGAGGCGAACGGGTTCCCCGCATGTGTCCGTTCCATCCTCGCCTGTCTCTCGCCAGAAGGTTTGCAAGCTGGGGTAGTTGGAAACATTCTTGGATGAAATCAGCTCGAACTTAAACAAAGACAAAGGAAGTGGAACACAATTTGAATCAACGGGCGTTTGCGAGAGCATGAATTGTCATTAAAGGCCTCCCCATCATACCATCTTTCTTTACATTGCATTAACTGCCGCGAATGCAAACCTAAATTTCCAACTCCAGACAATTTATTTATGCACGCTTAACATACGCCTCACGAAATTATAGAAGCGTTCCGCATAGAAGAAAGACTATACAAGTGTGTCAGCCAAGCAAAGTGTGTCTCAATCCCAAAGACATCGCATATGTGCGTAGGCCTTGACTGTAGCCGGTGTCATTGTAGTTGCCTTATCACCATGGCTTTTGTAAACTTGTTTTGCTCATGCGCACTGGTTTTCATTGTTATGTGTTAGGTGTTTATATTCACACTTTATTTTTTGTGACAGACTGCCCTACGGCATAAGAAAAAGTTTTCATATGTAGAACATTGCACCCGTAACGCGCAAAGAGACCGGTGCTGGGGCCGCATATCCAATGCAACGCTTGAGATGTGGGGGTCCGCCAGGATGGAGCCCTGTGCCTCGGAGGTGTTCCGTTGAGGCGTCTCTAAGGCCTGGGCAAGTCCACAGCAAATGTTAAACATCAGCTTCTGAGGCAGGAAGCACAATGAAGGGGCAAGTGTCCCCAAACGGCGCGTGATAACGGGCAGGCGAAGCGTGAATAACTGCTGGGGATAACGCCAACCCAACCCCAAAGCCTCCGCAGCACGACCTCCTCTCAACGAGCGAGCCACTGGGGAGGTCAGTTCCATGCTTAGGAAGTAAAGCACGCGTGGCGCGACGGAGGGTTTCCTTTTCCACCAGCAGTTCTTCTATGGTAGATACTGGGAGAAGTGATAGCGGCCGTGGGAGGTCCCTGTGGCAGACACGATCCACCGCTGTGTGGGCAGGACGCATGTCCAAGCGAATCCACAAAACGCGGACAGGGCATGGATAAGTGCCCATAATCTCGTGAATGCGTGCGGCCAGGCTTGTACAACGCGCAACGCCACGCAAATCCAGAATCGCTGCCGTTGAGTCAGTATGAAGTTCCAGCTTTTCCCCAGTAGTCAAAGTCGATGCAAGCGCCTGCAGGCCATCCCGAATGGCAGTAAATTCTGCTAGGAGGCTTGGGAGTTCACAGAGGGACTCGTACGCACAGCTTTCATTTTGGGCAGGGCAAGAGGGACAAGTCAAGGCAGTAGTGACGAAGCAGTCGTAAGCCCCGGCGTCCACAAAAGCCTGGACAACCAGTGGTTGCGTCTCAGGCGCCCAGTCAGCGACATGAAGGACGGCCATTGGAGGTTGGTGAAAGCCCGAGGTACGGACGTGTAGCATTGTCAGAGGCTTGTTATCCGTCACCTGATGGTAGTGCCAGGGCGGCCTTGCGGCGGAAAAGGCTGGCATCGTATTCGGCGGCTGGCCCATGTACGCGGCGAGAGCTACTGCCTCTGGAACCAGTCCACATTTCAGCAGGCGTGCGGAACGACGCTGATGAATGAGTTCATGTAGCGTGTTTAGCCGGGCTTCTTCTTGGAACTGTGGAATTGGTGTTAGGCGGGGGAGGCCAGCAATATTGCGCATGGCGGCCCCGTTAATAGCCTTCAGCCAGTCCCAGTCACTCGCGTCATGAGCTGGAACTGTGCCTGGTACACGAGCCTTGGTTGTAGTACGGAGCGTAATAGGAGACGGACAATCGTCCAGCAGGCCCCGCCAGACTTTTGAGAGATATGCGGCGAACGAGGTGCAGCATTTGTCCGGCTTTCTGCCGAGCAGATAGGAGCCACTGAGCCGCTGAACCTAAAGCCGATATCTACAATCCCAGAACCCGAAGGTGTCCAGCAATGTGAATGGCGGACCCATTCAGCTGCAGTACGATCGGAGATAATGCAAGGGAGCGACGGCCCCAAGCGTTCGCGACGGGAAGCGCAGCAGTCTTCTCTTGAGAGAGGGTGAGGCCCGCATACTCGCACCATTTCTTGCAGTCTGTTAAGGCTTGCTGGAGGCACTCTGCTTGTCGGGACAGGTAATGTCAACCGCGTACATGAGGAAATACAAATCTTGGATAGTGGAAAGTTGCCAAGCTAGCGTCAACAAGACAATGTTAAAAAGTAGCAGAGACAGAACAGAGGCTTGCGGTACACCGCGTACTGGTGTAAACGAGCCGAAGCTTCCATTATGGATGCGTATAGAAAAAGATCGGTGTTGAAGAAAGTGTCGGATAAAGTCACAAACTTCATCCGACACTTTCACCCTTCTTGATATTAAACTTTAGTTTTTCAACCAGCACCTGTTCTTGCGTTCAACTTCCCCAGTCTTTGGTCAGGTCCGCGCCGGTTTCAACCAAGAATAAGCCTATCTCTCCCATTCCACCTATCTCTACCATGCTGCCTATATCTCCCATACCGCCTATCTCTCCCCGCCATTGGGCTGCTGCTCCGTGCCGAGCGCTTGCGGAAGGGGGTGTGATTTGACGTCTAGCTCTCAAGGTGAAAACTGGTCATCCCGTGTAGAGCGCTCGAGGTAGCGTAATGTAGCTTTCGCTACAAAAAGAGTGGCAATGTTGGAGCGAGATATGGTGCTTCTATGTGACGAAAAAAGAATTAGTACGAAATGGGCGGGCAACCAACGCGAGTTCCGGAGGTATTCTGTCGTCACTGCGCGCTTTAGTAGAAAGCGTGTAGTCCAACATTACAGTGTTGCGCACATCCCAGCGCGCAAGTCCTGTTTGTATAACATATATAGGCTCTCGGTGCTTAGGTACAGGGCTCCCTTTTCCTAAGAACTGGTCAACCATGCATTTAGTTAGGCATCTGTAAAAAAAAAAAAAAACTTAAAACTTTTAATGCGGGAAACCAATCGAAAGTGCACGACCGAAGTGACCAGCTGGTTTAATTAAGGTGTGTGCATGCTTGGGCGTCACGCGCGGTCCGCACGTCATTTTAAGTCGATAACCAAGCGCACCCAGCATTGACGTGTATAAAACCACAAGGCATGCTCTACTGATATTACTCTTGTTCATAGTTTGCACTATGAACTAAATGCGCAGAGCCCTTCTTCAACCCGTCTGTATGCGGAAGCAGCACCTTGCCGGCCGCTGTTTTTCAGAGGATTTGAGTCGCCCACTGTTCGCGAATGTCAGGGTCAGACATCATCCCTAACAGTTTTTCGTATCTCAGGCATGGTGATGCGGTTTAGCGCGCAGCAGCACATTCTTTACATTTAACGAATGTGAAGAAATTGAAGCTACAACGAATCATGTTCAGTGCCACGAAAGCGGAAAACTCTTCATATTCGTTAGAATCTACTCTCGCAAACAGGACGCGCCATCGCGCTCTGTATGATCTGCACACAACGCGCCAATGCGTACTTGCGCGCACTGAAAGGTTGTACAGTCATGGACAAATGAAGTGACAACGCGTAATAACAACCGAAAAACGCAAAATTCAAAAATACTGCTCGTTGAGGTCCAGTAATGTCGAGTTAGCTATATTCGGAAAGCCACATTTCCCAACTTTGTTTTTGTAACTAAGCCACGCGTCATTTAGACTTGCTTGGAAAGAAATCGCGCTATTTATGTGTTCTCGTTCAGATTATCGTGTTCGCGTTTATTTGTCCATGACTGTACAGTGGCGTCGATCAGCGCAATTGTGTGTCTAAGGTTTTATTGTTCCAGGATCGCTCAAAATTTCATGCGCGCTTCCCATGCGTGCTGAGTGCGGAAAATTTCCGTAGCCGGCACGCAGGTACGCTATTCACGCATCCATTGGGTAGCGGACGAACACAGTAGAAAGCGCTACCATTTGGAATCGAAGATATTAGGCACCAGGAGTTACTGGGCGCAGTCCTATTCGTGAACATCAATACACTCTACTTCTCATTGATATGCTCGGCGATCATCAAAACTGCTATACAACTTGCGAGCGCGCACCCGCACGCGCTTGCTTGTTGTGTGTCCTACTGAGCATGACTGCACAACACACTGAATCATAACTTCGAAATAGTATCCACCGGCTGACTTGTTTGCTTCGTTATTTACAGCATTTTGAACATTATACGTAGATCTACAGGTTTTCAATATTTGCACAAGGCAAGGGCGAGTGAATTTCAGTTCCCACAAACAATTCCGACACCTTAGTGCAACAGCAGTGCTAGGATCAAGAAGCTATAATTTGAGTCATCTATGCGTTCTACGTTTTACTCATAAGTACACATGTAGTGCCAACAGCGATGGCCGCAATTCTCACCACTAATGTTTGTAGGTTTGTCGGGAAGACTTGCGTGCAAGAAATGTCAGCGAATGTTGTGCATAGCAAAAATGGTCATCAATAGTTTTATGTTTAATGGACGCTAAAATAAAACATTGTTCTCAATGTATGTGTTCATATTAAGAAGGCTCCGATTCTGCATTGCATATGATATGCGTTATCAGCAAGCGCCGAAATGACAAACGTGCAAGGATAATTGAGGAGGGCAGCACCCCAAAAAAATTTGAAAAAAAAGTTGCCGGGTAGTCATGGTGTTCTGGAACTGACATCCAGTCTCATTTCACATGAGTTCTTAAAGTGACAATAAAATGTAAAAGCAAGTTGGCCTACGTCGGTAGAATAGAGTAGTCGAGAATAGATATTGCCGCGAACCATACATTGGGTTTGTTTATTTGCTTTTACCGCCCGGCTGCGCCGGTCTGCGTTATCTCTGCGCCAAGGGAAGCGCGTGTTCCATTCTTTCTTTCTGTGCCGCATGTGTTATCTGTTGTGATAGGGAGAGCATTCCGATCTTACGTGAACAGCCCAGAATAATCTTCTTGGATCTACTATGTTCTCGATGCGAATCGACGTTTCGAGAACCACGCGCGCCGAAAGATAAAAAGCCTGCAGTGTGGACGCCGGGGCATTCGATTCTGCGACGCTCGCTGACGCAAGTCACTTTGTTGACCGCTGCTTCGCCGCCTCTGTATTCTTTTGAGTTGTTAGGGGAGCACAAGTTCGCTCCAATAAACTTGTTTCTCCTGCAAGACAACTGCGTCGTCCTTGGCTACGTGACAATATTTTGAACATAAGACTTGGGACGAAGTGCTCCCGTATGTCACGTTTGCGTACAACACGGCTATCCAGGAGACGACGCAGCTGACGCCGTTCGAGCTTGTCTACGGTAGAAGGCCGACTACGATGCTCGACGCCATGCTTCCGCACGTAGAAGACGACGATCTCAACGCCGACGTCCACGAATATCTTCAACGTGCGGAGGAGGCCCGCCAGCTCGCTCGAGTTCGTGTAACGGACCAGCAGCTGGTGGATGCGAGCCGCTACAACCTCCGACGCCGAGACGCCGAGTACCAACCAGGGGATCGTGTGTGGGTTTGGACTCCCATCCGACGACGCGGACTCAGTGAGAAGCTCCTGCGACGCTATTTCGGACCCTACCAGATTCTACGACGTGTTGGCCAACTTACCTACGAAGTGATCCCTGATGGTGACTCCGGCACATCACGACAACGCAGGCGGCCTGAAGTCGTCCACGTGGTTCGCCTAAAACCTTTCTACGGACGATGACAAACTTTTATTTTCATTGGTTCGGACTGTCGCTTATGTTAGCATCGGGTCGATGCACTCTTAGAGGGGGGGTAATGCCGCGAACCATACATTGGGTTTGTTTATTTGCTTTTACCGCCCGGCTGCGCCGGTCTGCGTTATCTCTGCGCCAAGGGAAGCGCGTGTTCCATTCTTTCTTTCTGTGCCGCATGTGTTATCTGTTGTGATAGGGAGAGCATTCCGATCTTACGTGAACAGCCCAGAATAATCTTCTTGGATCTACTATGTTCTCGATGCGAATCGACGTTTCGAGAACCACGCGCGCCGAAAGATAAAAAGCCTGCAGTGTGGACGCCGGGGCATTCGATTCTGCGACGCTCGCTGACGCAAGTCACTTTGTTGACCGCTGCTTCGCCGCCTCTGTATTCTTTTGAGTTGTTAGGGGAGCACAAGTTCGCTCCAATAAACTTGTTTCTCCTGCAAGACAACTGCGTCGTCCTTGGCTTCGTGACAATATGTTACTCGCAGCAGCAGCAGAACCTCCTCGTCGACGCACAAAATACCAAAAGCGTAGAAAGAAGAAAGAAGTATCACCGCACCATACACTTTCCCGTACTACAATTTGGAACACCACAAATCTCGAATGCGGGGTGAAGCGGGATTTCTGGGGCTTGCCTAAGCGTTTTTCAAAAACAAACACTTCAGCAGGGACATGTAAAAATAAAACAAATGTGTGCGGGAAATTTTTTGCCCGTCACGCAATTTTTAAAAGACCCAAACCTCAGTTAGCAAATATAATGCTAACTATAATACTAATGCCGAGGCCGTGGACTATGTTCACCTTCGATTTCATTGAAAGGTTTTCCCTTGTGCACAAGCGTCTTGAAATTTTCAAGTAGGTGCACGCCCAGTGTACATACTGACCCCAGGCGTATTTATATGAAACAGTCAGTGGCAAAGAGGGTATTATTAGCGCAATCGATTTGAAAAGACACGGCCGTCAACTTCTTTGTAAATCGCAGGTGTAATTTTAACACCTCCTCCCGCTTACCCCTGGGCATTCCCGTGAAAGACTCGCCGGCGTCTTCAAGCCCCGCCCGTAAAGCGCGGATATTGGTGGCCGACTTCTGTACGCCGCCACCAAAAGAACCTGTTAAAAAGACCCTTTCTGATTGGCTGCGACGAAAGCGAAAGCCCACGAGAACAAGCTTTTAGGAAGATGGCGACGCTCGAGTAAAGTACGCTTCCCTCGCTCTAGGCGCCTTGTGATGTTCTCTGAATCGTCACGAAAAAATGGAAGAGAAGCAGCAAAGAGAAATGCGAGGTTTAATTTATTATTTCTCAGCAAACAAAGCATCGCTGGCCGTCAAACAAAAGCCTAAAGAGCTAAGAAACGCGTGATATTTTAGTTAAAAGAAAAAGTCATTCCCCCGTTAGTGTCGTTTTAAAGGAAAGAATTGTTACCGACAGTGGTCACAAAGTAGCAATTAAAAGCGCTAAAACAAATCGCCGGAAAGAAACCAGGCTGAAACGCCTGTTTTATCGCAGTTGGTAATTAATCGTGTCATACCAACTCGACCAAATCTCACCCCAGCTTTCGTCATAGACGAGTTTGACCTTTTGATTTGTGCCGACCACAACCAGCGAGCTGACTCAGCGAGTGTAACGAGTCGCGTAAATTTAAAAACGGCCCGCTGAACTAAAGCCAATTCAACAATAGTTAGGAGAGCAAAGAGCTTGTACAGCTATTGCTGATTTTGCGCGTCTGAAAGTAGTTCTATGTGGATTTGCGTCGGGTCGAGAAAAAAACGAAGAAAAAAGAAGGTCTCAAATGCCCGAACAGTCAACTCTGAAGGCAACAAGCAAGTCGGTTTCAAACGAAAGTCTTACTTTCCCATGCTCATTTTAGCGTTGATTCGGTGCAGAAATGTGCCTTAATTGCCGAGGCATCCCTAATGAAACAACGTGTTTCCCTGCCTCGTTCCTGCCGCAGCGAATCACCCGCTGCTTTCGCCACGATACACCGAAAGCAGGCAAGGTAGCGGTAACGTGTAGCGGTACAGAAGCAACCGAATAGAACGCTACCACGTGGCGAGCAGCTGAGCGAGTTTCCTTCATGGTTTGGGTCAAATCTGTTGTGCTTTCTCGAACTCTCAGGTACTTTGCTGCTTCGTGCGACTAAGCAGAATGTTTCTTCATGGGACGCGTTATCAGTATTGAACGCTTTGTTTAAGGGAGCCATGAAGAGAAAACACAAGTTTGGTTCATTCGAAAGATCGCCTCGTTAGAACCATACTGACACCACTTTTAACACAAACTTCGCTCAAATTAGCTACATAATTAGGAAAAAAGGGAATGACCATGCGACCCACCACCTCATTTCCCGCAACAGAACCTATGATGTCACACGAGAATGCGCTGCAATTGGCGGAGGCCGGCAAAAGCGAACGCAAGTTAGGCAGGGCTTACCAGTTCGCATAGTGAGCTATATGCCCGTTAAACATACTGCACATTCCTTTTGTGACACTAAGAACGGTTGAGTAAACGGTTGAAGTTCCGAATAAACACGCAAGCGTGTATGCCAATGCGTACGAAATTACCGCCAGCCGAACTCGACATCTCGCCGTCGCCACCGTCGCGCAGATGAATTTTCGGGTTCGAGGCTCTTCGGGGCCAACGAACCGTCCCAGCACGCACAGCCGCGACCTCGCTTGGTATCGTAATCCCTTCATAGGAGGTTGGCCGTCATATCGCCAGCCAGCAAAGGTAAAAATAGAAACGAGCGGAGTAAGGAACAGCAAGCAGCGACGAGATAGTGACAGTCGTCGCAGAAGTTTCGGAATGGTGTTGGCTTGCTGCTGTTGTTAGGAGCTCGTTTCCAGTTTACAACCACTGAAAACTTCAGTTTGTTCGAGTACTTTAGAATCAAATTTCGTTGCTGTGTTTTGAAATGCCCATGTAGTACGGGCAAATCGTCGAGGAGTGCGACATCCCCGCCGGTGAGGAGATCTCCTTTCATGTGCTGCCCAACGACGAACCTAGGCGAAGCAAGTGGCTACGTTTTGTGAACTTTGCAAACGGAGGAGAAAGGGAGCTAAAGGAAGTACGAGTGTGCTCGCTTCATTTCCGAGGAAGTGATTACGGCAGGGACCCTTAGTTTAGCTCACTCCTGGGACATGCTGGCGCTCGTAACCGACTTCGTCGAATCGCCGTCAAAGCGCTCTGACCTTGGGGGAAAAAAATGCCGTACACACCGCGCATTGACGCTCGTCTCTTTCTGGTCGGAGCAGAGAGCTCGCGCGAACGGCTTTCCATACACGACACCGGCCAACTGGCATAAGCGATACTGTATACTGAAATTGAACTATTATTAACCGTAATAAAAATACGGCACATACGTACCTGTCTGTATTCGTCCGTCACGACGGGGCTGACGAGGCAGCGGTGCCGACGGCTGGGCGTTCGTCTGTTGTGGCAATCGCGGAATGGTCGCCGGATCCGGTCCATCCGCGTATCCCACAACTCCTGCCGCTCGTGCAATTAGAAGCATTGAGCGTTCAAGTGGTGTGAGGTTGTTAAATGCAAGCCCGAGCTTCTCGGCGAGAGTTTTGTTCTCCGGATCAGGCGATTCCATGACTAGGGCTGCGGGTACACTAGGTTTTACTAGTATTTTTAAAATGGCCGCCGTCTCGGCTTCGGCACGAGTTCCGGTTCCTGTTTGACTCCCGCGTGTGGGTGCTATATGGAGTCGACATACTAAGTATCTGTTTCATGGACCGGCTCGTATGATGCCATTGTTCACGTCACAAAATGTGCAATTTAGCGGGAGATTTAAATTTTTGGCTTAAATTGCCTTATTTCTCAGTGAATAAACATAATTTGCTTCCGGGAAAGCGCTTAGGGTACTATGAAACACCTAATCTCTCGAATAAAACAAACTTTTGTTTTCTCTTCATGGCTCCTTTAAGATGAGCCTGTTCTCCTTTTTAGGCCGCGCGAGTGTTGGCGTCGAACCAACCGCTAGTGCGTAGCTCACGGACGCCTCCTCGCATAGCCCAACTGCCCCAAGTGTGGACGAGTAGCGCCATCCAGCAGGAGCTAGGGAAGACGTTGCACGCCAGTTGTTGCGTACACTTGAAAATGCTGACCTTAGCCAAAATAAGCGTTCCCGTGTATTCCTTAGCGCAACAAAAGCACGCAGAGGGTCATAAGAAATGTGACTATGCCCACACGGTGCTACAAGGGTCGCACAATTATCTGGCCGAGTATTGCACCAGATATTGCACCGAAACCGAAACGAACCTGTTGGCGTTTTTGGTAGCCACGTGATCTATCGACTGTGCTCTGACGATATTATTTCTAGCGTTCTCTTTGTTCTTCGACATTAGAACACGACATTACAAAAACTTCCAGTTCAGCTTTAACAGTAGAGATGTTTAAGCTTTTAGATCCGCCGTCGAGTGTTTCCAGGAAAAAATTACCAAGAAAAAATACCGAGCGCACGTGAGCATGCGTCTCGTGAGGAGCGCCGGCGTCAGCCAGATCGACCGTCGAGAACACTCAGCCCATCGTTCATGGCGTGATCTCTCATGCTGTTCTCTTCGCCCGTTCACGTGCGTTCGCGCCTAAAGGGGGGAGCACAGATGCCGAGTTCGCGCTACAGAAGCCGAGTTCGCGAAGCCTGTTGCTCCGGATTCCAGCGCGTGCTTACGCGGTCCACTCTGGGAGAGATGTGAAAGCCTGCGTACAAAACGATCCGGTGCTGCCAGTAGTGGAAAACTTTCAGCGGCAAGTTCGGAAATCTATGTGAGGTGTGACAGGCGGGTCTCCGACGAAGGAAGAGGAGCCACCAGCTCTGCTGCATCTCTAGTCTTACACCCCTAGTGCAAGCTGTGCTAATTTTTTTATACTTCTGGAGGTGTATTGTTAAAATATTCGTCATGCCATTTTAACCACTTCCGGTGTAAGTTCGTGGTATAGCCAGGGGCGGCGACAATTGTCTTCACGTTTTCGCTATTTTCTACCGTCTTTTAGAAAATCTATGCGTATAAGGGTGGTATATTCGTGTTCTCGGTGCGCTAAGCTATCGATCCAGGGCCACTTGTATTTTGTCTTTAGGGTCCCTTTAAGTGACGGAAGTCGGCTGTATAGCTACATAGCCAATTGTTTTGATTTTCACTCCGTAATAAACCGACTTTTCAGTCATGTTAAAGCAATTCAAACATCACCACTTCCTGATAGCCCTTTGAAAACTTTTGCTGTTGTTGTTGAGCACGCTCAAGACTTTATACGGGCTCGCAACGGTATGTGACGGATCTTGAGATTTGAACAAAACCAACCTGGCTGTTTATTTTCTAACCTATCTTTCTTCTGCAGCCTTTATTAAAATTTTTCGTCCCTTCCTAAAGAAAGTTCAGAGAAGCACGAAAGCTTCGTCCAAATGCAAGGAAAGTGCGTCCAATCGATCGTCAAACCTTCGAACACCCAAATCGCAAAGGAAGGACAAACTCATGCGACGATTTTTCGCGCACTAAGTAAACGCATATACCAACGACCTTAACGTGTACCGATATGTGGTTTATAAGATAAAGTGGGTGGGTGGTGAAAACATTTATTGAACATTTGTTAGCCGAAGAGCAGCCTCTATGAGTGGGGTCCTCAGTCCAGGACTCCAATGGCGCACGCTATCCTTCTTCATCGCCGATGGGTGTATTTTCTTATCTAGAACCGTTCCTTCTTGGCGATTTTCAAGAAACCGTTTTGACACAATGGAATCCCGGTTTCACGCACGCGCAGTGTGTAAGGAGATTTTATCAGAGCTTTTCGGTTGATCTCCCGGTCTATGGGAAACTGCATTAGCTTTTTGACAGGACGCCATCGGTTCCACTAAGAAGGTTATGCCTTTAGAAAGCTTTCGCTTTAATAGAATGTATAGAAAGAGAGGTTGCTGCTGGTTGTAATCCACAGAAAACCCTTTAGCCCCCTATAACTACAGCAACAAAACACCACGGTGTAACAGCGTAACTGTTATTACCACTCAGTTAAAACAATCCAAACACACACAATTCACACGAGAAAAGGCAAATGACAAGAAATGCATTTGCAAAACGGCTCGCCAAACAGCTCGCCAAAATAAGCAAGTATACGTCCAGCATTAAGGACTTAATGACCACTAGGATAAGAGCGACTAAGAAGTACGGATACTCACTCGCAGCGAAGACTGACTCCTTCAAATATTATTGTTGCGCTCGTGTTCTGCTTCCATTTAAAAGAAATTATATTGCGCACCTAACGCTCGTCCCTGTAGGGTAACCGTCGACCATGGCTTCAATATTTCAGCCACTCTACTGTCCACTTAAGAACGTGTCGTGCCGCACAAGCATGAGCACTTCACAACGTTCTTGCCAAAAAGCGTGACCGTTGGCTGGGGTGTTGGGATGCCGGTGTGCGGGGGTTTGTAATGCTTCCCAACGATTCTCATTAGTCAACATAGGCTCTAAATCATTCGCAACAGAAAACTGTAGTGCAATAGAATGGTGTCCCAAAAAATCCCTACGGGAGGAGGAAAAACTCCAGATCACCTCAAGGTGGCGTGTACGTAAAGACAACGGTCAGATGAGCGGGCTACCTAGACGACGCAGAAAAATGGACAACAGAACAGTCGTGCCAGAGTATCTAGAGAAAGCGAATAAGGTTACCAATGTGCGGCACGACAGCTCTAGCCACGGTTGAATCATCGCAACAGGTCGCTGTACTGCGAATACATGTTTTTTACTCTTGACACGTGCAACATAGCGTGCCGCCTGATGGCACGCTATTCGCCGCTTATAGTCTATGCAGCTGTAGCCAGCCTAGAGGGCGGCTGAAGATGACGCTTCTATCCGTGGACACGCACCCGTCAAAGAGAACCTCATGCCTCTGTATAAAAGCGTCTGGTCGCTCACTCCACGCATGCCGCCATCAGAAATGAAGACGTACTGCATTGTTCACTTTGTCGGCCTTCTTGTTCTTGCAGCGGTGGTCTTCTGTCACGCGGACGGTGAGTCGGCAGGTAATGAGCCTGGCGTCGTAAGCGGGGCATCAAATCTTTAGACGTGCTGCCCTGGCTTTTCCTTATTTCCCGAGCCGGCTACGGGTCAGCTGTAGACACCAGCGTATATATACCTGCTCGAAATATGCGCAGGTGCTTCTATAGCTTAGCTTGTTCTGAACATGGCTAGCATAACCAAAACTCATGCACTAAATTTTGCCATGACAGTGTTCCAGTTTACCGCTTATGAAGATTCATTTCTCCAGGGCCTTGGCATGAGTTACATCAGATGTTTTTACTTTGTGTGAAGAAGTTCAGCTGGTTTACTCTGAGGTTACTGGGGATAGAAACTAAAAGCCACTCGGGTGTCACAAGAAAGTAATACGCGCTTACGGACACTTGGCTTGAAATGCATCATAGTTTTCTTGTGCGTGATGAATTTGTATTATTCTCTTTAAGCTTGCGGTGTTGGGAACTAAAAGCCGTTCGTTGTTAAAAAAAGTGTAAAAGTGGCTTCTACGTCGATGTCTGTAATCATAGTTGAACAAAAAAGTACATCTTTGTCTAAGAGCAGGAGTCCTCAATTCAACGTTTATATGCGGAAGTCTTGATGCAAGACTCTTATCATATTTTTATATTGGAACAAGTAATCCTACTGCGGTAGGTAAAAGCAACAGCGTAAAAAAGGAAAGCACACTGACTACACAGATTAGATACAGAGGCAGACGTCAACACCTAATTTAAAGTAGGGAGCGTACATGCCGCCGTGCGGCATGTAGGCTCCCTTATTTGGAGCAGGAGTGGAAATATTGCAGCAAAAGGTGGAAGTGATGCATTGGTGTCTTTAAAGCACGCAGGAAAACGTCCATCCGAACATGTTCACACAGCCCTCCATCCCTGTCCTGCTTATCACTGACTGAATATTTCCAATCCGGAGAGTGGAGAATACAAAACGCGTCTTTTCATGGGCACAATATTCTTGCATTAATTACACAGCATGGAAGCTCCAAGTGTGGTATAACGTGATATCTGAACTTAATTAATAATTACCTGATTTTGATTTGACCAAACCGAGCCGGACAAATATATTTGTTGGCTGCACTTATTTGGCTGTATAAACGAATTATACATGATACTAGACAATTCCCGAATTGTGTGTTTTACCGTCCCGTTTATGAAGTTATACTGGATGTAGATTTATGTAATGTGATGTGACGTTATTCTGCGTGTAGGAGCCATTTTAGACTACGGTTTACGGTCTAACAAGACGGCAGCTTTGTGGGGAACGTTGTAAAACGTACCACTCAGAACCAATTTGTACCCTCTGGGGCTGTGGGCAGAAATTTCAGCTGTCCGGCGTCATTGGCAGTTTCTAAAGGCGGGGGCGATGCTAGTGATGTAATTCTCCTTTATTAAACTCCATGTAACCACTGTGTAATATTACGGCCATCACATCACATACCACTGCCTTACCTCTCCTGACACCACTGCGCGGAACCCTTTCTGCGCGCATTCCCAAACGCAAAGAGCATGCTGCGGCATACTCTTTCCACGTGTTTTTTCAGCTAAGAGTCAAAAATAAAGAGCAAAAAAATTCATATTTTGCGCCACAACACCCACTGCAGGGGATATATGGTGCAACAAGTGAGTATATATATATTGAAAGACCATGGTTCGGAGCGACGTTTAGTGAAGAACTCCAGCCGCTAGAATGGCCAACACACCATGATGGTGAGTATGTACAGGAATGAAGATGATGACGAGCTAGTATTGATGGTTATGTACAGGTCCGCGCAGAAGTAAACGGAGCACGGGAGATGTGGCCGAACTGCATCGCCGCGCCGCGTGTGGGCGCTGTTGCGACCGGGCGGGGGCACCCGATCCGTTCTCCGTGGCCTCCAACATACGATGGGTAGCGTGTATGATGCGAGCGGCCAGCCGCTGTTGCAGCCGTGAAGAAGTCCAGAGCAGTAGGATAACGTAACTGTTTAATTCATAGCGAGAGGTGAGCCGAAGCCAAAATAACATACAATGCCCTGACGGGCGAGGTTACAATAGAGGACTCGAGCAGAGCGACCGCATGGATTCGCTGCTCAGACAGGAATGAATTTCAGCGTTTGGGCTGCTTCTGTTTATACCCAAAAGCAACAAAGGTCAAACGCCCCCAAGAGTAACACGCCACGAACATCACAGACACACACAACGCTCTTTCCACAGTTCTTGAGTCATTCATAGCCTCGCCGCACGTGGCGTCCGAGAGAGGGGAGAGAGTGTCCTTGAAAGGTGCCGGGGCCGCGCTATGGAATGTTGATTGCGCCGATAGCGAAGCGTCTGAGCCGGGGATGTCAAGGCGTGACTCACCGACGCGCTGGCACCTGAAGGGTGTGGCGAACGTCGTGGCTTCGCACGTGGAAGCTGATGCGGGAAAACACGTGGCGGCTGATGCGGGAAAACACGTGGCGTTGGCCGATTCGTAACAGCGCCGACGGGAATCAAGGAGCGCCGGTCTACGAGTATTTTCGCACTGTCCCCACCGCCCTATCTGATATGCTTAATCGCCGCTCTGCTGGCGTGTCATCCTGGGCGCGACGGTTTTCAAAAGGCAACGCTGGTCTATAGAGAGGCGCTGGTTGCATTGCGCTCGCCGGCATGAGGGGCGACCGAATCCGCCGCTGTTGAGCTGGACGAAGCTGCGCGCGCGGAAGCGTGCCTTGTTGCGCGCTGTTATTGGTGGCATAAAATTGTAGACCGCTGCAATTTCCCATAGCATGCCACTGCGATAAAATTTATTTTAAGCCGACAACAAAATTGCCTTGGACAATATAGAAAGGATAATCCCAGAAATTTTGGTTATTCGAAAAAAAGATCTCGCTTCCAACATTGTTTTTGTTTTAACTTTGGGTTTCTCCCGAGTTACTGCTGCCACTGAGTTCAGGTCCGTTCTGAAAAGAGGAAAATACAAAATGCCCATGTGGTGGAAATTTTGTGGATAAAGAGCGCTGTAAAAAAAAATTACACCAAATTCCCGTAGGGGAACCCTGAGTAGTATGCGAAGCAGCCATGGGGTCGACTGAAGTTCCCATTAGTTTTCAGTTCGTCGTTTCCGTTGACGTTCAGCTTCGCGTGCCTTCGTTGTATCAGTAGCTTTATGACGTAGTTTGAATGAGTGAAGGACATAAGGCGCGTTCGTAGCACATGCTCCCGTCTTGGTTTGTAGAACAGTGGGAAGAGCGCCACGTACCTCCCGTTGCGGGCAGAGAGTCGTGGGATCGAAACCGGGCGCCGCGTAACTATTTCTTTTTATAGTGAACTGCGATGACGCCAGCCCAAACGCTGACGGGGCTGAAGAGACGCGCATGTGCAGTAGAGTGCGGACGGCGGACGACAAGGGAGGGAGGTACACAGCCCCGAGCATGAGATGCTCCGCATCTAAAATAGATACAATCGTTGTCATCTACTACAGCGGGCCTATAGGCCGCATATTGTGTTGTCGCTATAAAACCGACGTTGTTATTTTTAACGAGAACCGATGACGAGCGTAGTCGTCATGCCCGATGACCATACTCGACATCGGTCATTTTGGTACAAAATCTTATGACGGCTATACTTGCAACGGGAGCGAATGGGTTAATGCGACAACAAAATATGCGCCCTATGAGGCCCGCTGTAATAGAAAACAACCATTGTATCTAATCTTTGCGGCGTTCTCCAATACAGAATTTCCACCGCATGGACATTTTTTATTTCCGTGTCTTCAGAACAGACCCAGGACTGAGTGGCAGCAATAACTTGGGACAAACCTAAAAGTAGAAAAAAAAATGTCGGAAGAGAAATTTCTTTTTTCCGAACAACGAAAAAGTCAGTGAAATTTCTTTCTATATTGTCCAGGGCAATTTTGTTGTCGGCTTACAATGCCTTATATCGCAAGGAAATGCTGTGCCAGACCACAGCGGTTTACAATTTCATGCCACCCTCTACAGCGCGCAAGAAGGCACGTTTCCAAGCGCGCGTAAGCTTCGTCCAGCAGAAGTCCAGCTCAACAGCGGCGGATTCGGTCGGCCCTCATGCCGGCGAGCGGCAACGCAGCCTGCGCCCCGGCTAGCGCTGCCTTTAGAAGACCGTCGCACCCAGCATGACACGCCAGAAGAGCGGCGATTAAACATATCATTTAGGGTGGCGGGGGCTGTGTGGACACACTTATAGACCGGCGCTCCTTGGTTCCCGTCGGCGCCCATACGCGGGGCATAGCGATTCAGTTCGGCCACCGCTCCCGTGCTCCGTTTACTTCTGCGCGGACCTGTACATATGAAGATAAAGCACTAGTATCTGTCCATAGTCCAGTGGCTTGTCACCACTCGTAGTATAGTAAAACAACGTTCACATTAATCCCCCCCCCCCCCCCCCCCTGCCCCCCCCCCAACGCGTGATGATGGCGGCCGCCGGGAAGCAAATCAGTCTGGGTTACGACGCCTGAAGGGCTTTAGTCTCGACACGCGGACATCGATGCCATGCCGACGGTGGTCAATGGGATGATTCACAGGAGTGACGCCGTAGTTTACAGGGGAAGTTTCTTCGGGTATTACGTATGGACCAATAAAACAATGAAAAAATGTTTCACACAGATCCGGCGTACGAGCGGGAGTCCAAAAGGAGCACCTCGCCTCCCGGACAAAAACGAACACAGAGATGGGTCAAGTCGTAGCGGATTTTGCGGTCTAGTTGCTGAGCTTCAGTGCGGGAACACAAATTTGTCGGCAGTGTTTGAAGCGCGAAATGCATTGTTCGGGGGCTGCTGCACCAGAGGAGAGATCGGCCAAGAAGAAAGTTGAATCGAAGGTGTAGGATGGAAAGCTGCCAAAGATGAGGTAGAACGGCGAGTATCCGGTGCTGCGCTGTACTAGACGAAGGTACCACACGGCAGTATAGTAGGTCCAAATTTGGAATGTTAGGGCTAATGGACATACATGGAAATCATGTTTTAGAGGGTTTGAAGAAACCGTTCGGTTAAGCCGTTCGTCTGAGGGCGATAACCATACGCTGTTTTGCGCACAGTGTCGGAAGCACGAAGGAGCTCTTCCAGGAGGTTGGATAGAAAGGCCCGACTACGGACGCCGAGGAGGACGCGTGGCGCCTCCTATCGCAAAATGATGTGATGCAGGAAAAAGTCTGCCACTTCTATAGCCGCGCCGGAGCGTACTGGCGCTCTCTCTGCGTGTCGGGTAAAAGGGTCAACGGCTGTAACACTCTACCGGTGGCCCGATTGTGTCAAGGCAAGGGCCCATACAAATCAATGCCAACAGCCTTGAAGGGCGCAGACGGACAAGGAACGGGCTGCAGAAAGCCGGCAGGCGGCGCTGTCGAGTGCTCGCGGTGCTGGCAAGACGAGCAGGAGCTGACGTATCAGCAGAGTATTAGCAACACTCGTAGAAACGCCAGGCCAGAAGTAGCGGCTTCTGGTTCGGTCGTATGTCTTTTCGTATCCGAAGTTCCCAGCGGTTGTGCACCGTGATACACTTCAAGGACGGAGCGGGGAAGTGACCGAGGCACGACATGGGCCCACTTGTGGCCAGTGTGGAGGTAATTGCGCCGGTAAAGTGCGCCTTGCAGGAGCTGGAAGTTTTGTAATTCACGAGGAGAGCGGCTGTTTGGAGGTGGAACATGGCCGGTGAGTGGCCACTGATGGGGCTACAATATGTGTCTGCCCTTTGCACAGATGGCAAATCTGGTAGTCCGACGACATCAGGATAGGTGATGGGTGCTATTGCAAACGTTGTTAAGTGGTTCAGTACAGCTGGAGGCGAAGGAGCGGTCAAAGGGTATCGCGACAGGACATCCGCATCGAGGTATTACTTGCCTGACTTGTAAGTCATTGCAAAGTTGTACTGTTGGAGGCACGAAATCCAATGGCCTACGCGTGCGGTCAAGTTTTTGAGAGAGGATAGCCAGCAAGGGCATGGTGATCGGTTACCACCGTAAAGTGACGGCCGCGCGGGTACGGACGAAACTTCTGCACAGGCCAAACGACGGCAAGACATTCCTGTTCGGTTATCGTGTGGTTTCTCTCAGCTGGTGTCATGGAGCGGCTTGTGTAAGAATTGTCGGGCAGGACCTACAATTCTTTGAGTACGATTAGCATTGATTTGTAAGAATACCATTGCGTTGCTAAACTACGGCGAACGAAAAATTAAACTAGAAATTCAACTATTTGCCTTTAGGGAAGACGGAACTTGAGGATTATATTTCTAACTCGGCGCCCACATGATTTTTTTTAGCCCCACCACAACACCACCGCCTGAATTGCAAAATTTTTGAAAATGTGTTCGGGCTTCCAAACCTCCGATCGAGACGTTACAAAGCATGCGCGCTCAAAGTATACCTTTGGGTCTTACCACTTCCTCCACTTTACCGATTGTCCCCTCTTCGTCAACCATGACGTCTAAAAAGATGTATACTAACTGGACACTGTTCATCTTCGCCATGACGGTAGTTTTAGTATGGAGGAGTAAGCCGGAAACATCAGTGCGTCGACATTTCGGCGCAGTTTAACGATCGCCAGGCGGTCTAAATTAATGCGTAGCTTTCCATTGCGACGCGTCTCATGGCCCACTGCAGCTGTACGTAAAACGCCAAAATGTGAACTTGTGTCCGTCTAAACAGTGCCCGCCCATGTCTCCATTACCTTTATAAACGTCTAATTGGGACCGTGTGGCGCTTGGAACGCTCAGTTACTTGCATAATGCGTGTTGCTCATGGTTACACGAAAGTACATGGCCTGGAATGTCAACGTTAGCCTCTTACGTTTGAACTTCCGGGACATCGAAATGGACGTTGAAGGTGCCTTTTTATAGCTCCACTAGCGGCGGTGTTGAGGAGGAGCGAAAGTTCGGCACACGCGGCAGCTGAAGTTCTGAAGGTATCGTAGAAAAGGTATTACGTGTGCCTTGACGCTTGACTCGTATCCTTCGACAGCGCCTTTTCCTCGAAAAGGATTGGGTTCCCCTAAGCATTTTTATCCTACGTTTTCATGACAAAAACATGAAACATAAATAGGAGACAACACATGCTCCGGCTTGCCAATTCCCATTCGTATAATGGGAATTAGGTAGGGCCTGGAGCAAGCTTCCTGAACTTGCAATTTTCCGCCTTTGCAACTACCACACTTCGCTATATCCAAATGTATTTAATGAATTTGCAGGCATCAGGTTACCGAAGGTTACCTTCATTCTGTCTTCATCTAACACCGGATCATGGCGGTTTTCTAAACAAAAGGAAGATGACCCGGTGAAGGAAATTGCAAGGAAGAACGCTATTTTATAGAAGGCATAAATCTAAAAGAATCTAAAAAAAAGATCGATGATAAGCAGGTTGCGGGGCGAGATATATAACTTTGCGTGTACCTTAAAACTTCGATTGTGGGCTCACCCTCGTGCGTTACTTAGCTCTCATGCGTGGTGTCTGCGAGTCGTTCAACTTGGGGACAAACGAGTTCCACCGTTCATTGCGTGTTACTGGGGTAAACAACCAAGTACACAACAGCCAAAATGTAACTTACATACAAAATTAGCACTTAAGCTTAGTTTAATAGCAAAAATACGCCTTCTGAATGCATTGATTCATTACATCACATAGCACAAAGGATGCATCAACTGCCCCTGTGCGTATCTGCAAAAGGCCTCTAACTCTGACGTGAATGTAAGGCATAAAATAATCATTTATTTCCAAAAATGGCCGTATTTAACTTCACGGTTGAAGGTTAGCGAAACGCTATGCTATCGAATATTGATAAGTATTTTAAAGGGCCTCATACGTGAGTTGAAGACTCTCCCACGATAACGAAACCTTCGCGCCCAAACTTGCATAAGGAAAATTTATCTATCGGACGCCCGCGTGGTTCTAAGCGCCGTTTTTTTAAAGCCAAATTCAACTAATGGGTCTGCCTGAGCATTTAAAACAGTGACGTTCAGTGGCGATCTGTACCCTTTGCAGCTTGTATTTCGACACAAAATTACCTTTAACATCGGTTACGCGGCAACACAGCCCCCAAGTACATACGTCGCATTGTTTTAAACGAAAAGAATAAAGCTGGAGCTCCTCCGTTGATATAAACGTTTCGAAAGTGATAAGGGTTTACAACATACAAGTTGTGGGTGGGGCATTCCTCGATAAAGCCATTTTCTTACAAGCGCGTGGAGTTGCAGACAGTCTTCTATGAAGGAATCGGGGGAATCGACTAAATGGCAGCGGTGCATTCTGATTGTCGATTGGTTTCTTGTTCGTTGCACTAGGGATAGGGTCATTGGCATTACTGGGTGTTGTAGGTACACTATCGTCTCTGTTTAAATTTGCTCTGCAATCACGGCAAGTTTTGTTTATCCCATCCAGCTAGCAATTCCCTTCGATACGCGTTCCTTTTGCGTTAGATGGTACAGCGATTTCAGGATGTTCGGACCAGCGCACGGTTTCTACCTCGGATGCCATGCCAAAAGCCCTCGTCATTCATCTCGTAGGAATGCGCAAGCATAATGTTGTACAGAAAAATGGGGCGTGGGAACTTCCTCCGAGTAAATTACAGCTACGCATGATGATACATAGTCAGTAACTGGAACCAAGATGCCAGCATTTTTATTTACCTCTTGAGACCATGAAATATATTTGAATAAATGGTTTGTATGTACCTTTTCGCAATGTCGTGATCAATCAAGTGTCCTAGAATAACTAGCAGTTTACTTAGCAACTCACCACGCTTTGTTTTCAGAAACATGGATACGCTTAAGAAATATTGCAAACTCGAATTCTACAATGATATCGACATTTGCAGGAAAGGTAAATATGCACTAGGACGAAGGGACTTCCGCCTCAGCAGCACATAGAGTGCTCCGTAAGAATTATTTCTGGCGGACATGTTAACTCTCAATAAAACATAATCATCTTGTTTTCAGGCTACAACTCTGTCCCATGCTTGGAGAGGATTTTCATTTTTCAAGTAGGCAGGCAGCAAAATTTGGGAGCCGTTTCATGATATTAAGTGAAGGCAAAAACGAGAGAATATCTGAACGTACAGCAAAAAGCGCGAAGAAAGACAGTGAGAAGGACAACCACGAGCACTGTGATCGGGAGTGCACCGTCCGTCTTCGCGTGGTTTTTCAGTACCGTCAGTTCAAGCCAGCAAACTCAGCTTCATACCTCAGTAGAGAGGAGATCTTTTCAAGGATTGTTGAAAAAATTGTAACATATTTGTTTAGCCGCGTGAAGAGGAAATAAAGTGAGTCTGCGTGATCCCATGGGTCATGTTTTTAACCCGTAAACATTTCTTGGTGACACAAATTTGTCAGTCCGTTCGCCCGTAACGCATGGCAACCTGCACTCCGTAAGTATACCTGGGCCATGTAGGTATTTCAAGGCAGACCTACGTGGAGGTCTGTACACTGAGAAAACCCCCAGGAAAGATTGTTTACGCGCCATATGACAAGTCCTGCTCGGGGGCTTCTGCCAAATTTTCAATTGCGTTTTGGTTATTATTTCAGGGGAAGATAAGCCCAAACCACAATCTTGCTCGCAATAGCCATTTCATTGATTGATTGTAGGGTTTAACGCGCCAACGTAGCGCAGGAGATGAGGCACGCCGTAGCCTCCGGATTAATTTTGACCACCTGGGGATCTTTAACGAGCGCCGAAATCTCGAACACACGGGCGGTTTGCTTTTCGCCTCAATAGCCAATTCATTTCAGCTCTAAAGGAAAAGTTATCGGTAACTACTTAACCAATACGAATAGATTCTTTTGACAATTTAAACAAACAGGAGGATGCCCTATGCGGCTACAACACTTTCTTGTTTGGTCACAATGTAGAAAAAAAATCAATAAGGAACGACAAAGATGTAGAAGTTCAAGAACTTTCAAAACTAATTGAATAAAGCTGTAAATTCAAGACCAAATAGGCAACTGTTGAGCAGTTTAAAGCTTCCACAATAAATAACCTAATATTGCCCATCCTGATACAGTCAAACCCGGCTATAACGAACCCGGATAGAGCGAATTATGTTGTATATCGAGCAAAAATAATTCAGTTACGGAAACACATGGGAAACTTATTCCTTATAACGAAGTTCACATCCGCTATATCGAACTCTGCGCGCCTAGAATGGCCGCCGAAATGCATGGTCTTGGAGCGGCGATTGAGATCTGGATTGGCCGCGACTACGCAGCAAGAGTTGCGACTGAGACATTGCGCCTTGCACGGAGCGACGTGACGCCCGACACTTGCCGTGACTGTTTCCGACGTGCGGGACTCCCGACGGAAGCCGCGCAGTCAGCGAGTCCAGACCAAGACAGCAGCATCGGTGAACTGTGGGATGAGCTCCCCCACGTTCCCGATGATGTCGCGAGTGAAAGCCGTCCGAAGCTTATAATGAAGCCCTTTCGGCAGTCGATGTGATCCGCCAATGCTTCTTAGATTTTGGAGGACGCGGACTTGAACTGGTGAAAACAATGTTTCGTGTAGAGAATGCTATGCTAGTTGAAGCCGCCAAAACGAAAGTGAAAACAAAAATCACCGCTTTTTTCTTTGCAAAGTAGGCAGTTCAGACTGAAAGTAGCTTTATTACTTGCAATAAATGGATTATTTTGGGTATTGTAATGGCTACTTTACTGTGTTCGTTTCTGCATGCGGGGATGGTGGAGTTAAGGAGGGGGGGGGGGCTCCCGCGGATTGCGAACTTGTAACGATAAGTTCGCTATAGGCGGGTTCGGCTATATCGAACCATTGGATATATCGAACTAATCGTGGTGCATATTGCAATTCGCTATAAACGGGTTTGACTGTAATTTAGAGTTTACGTTAAATTATGACGCGGAAATTTTCTGAATGTACCGAACTTGTATTCTGCCTTCATGGTCCCTCTAGCAACTATGAGATAACTGAAAATACTATGATGGTCATTCACCAAGTTTCGATGTTTTATGAAACGCAACAAACTGAATCTGCATAATTGTATGGGGACATGTCAACAAAGGCTCTTGCGGTTTCAGTGATATGCGATTCCTGTGAGGCACGGCAGTTAACGATTTCTGTTGTAGTTAAACACATCGTGTTTCTGGTTGCAGAAGGAGCCGCCCACGGAAGGTACGACCAAATGAGACTGCGCAGGTCTGGTGATGAATCAAGCACAGTTGGTGGCAAGATGGCGCCCGCGATGTCGGGAGGAAGTTTTACGTATGTGTCTACCAGCATCATGTTTCTTCCCGTGTCGTGTCATTTACTTCGGGTCTCCTCATCCATTTAAACGTATACAGCTTAGGCTTCCGACGTAGCTCAATCTCTACTGCACACCACCGAATAAATGTTGGTGCGCTACTTTTCTTTATTGGTTTTATGTTGTATTTCTAGTGTCCTAACTACGCACTATTTTGGATCGAAGCAGGACAGTGCATCAATACGCACTTTCTTTATACTACTGCAGTTGGATCGCGTACAAACAGGTGACGACCAACAGCAGTCCCAGGACGACATAAGAAAAAAATGTACAACGTTTAGGAACAGATATTGGAGTGTGCCACAAAGCCCAACGGATTGACGAGTGAAAGGCTGCTGCCCTTGGCAAGCCCCGCGGCTAACACATAAATTGTTTTTAGGGGCGAAGCCCCTAAGGCGCTCGGGCTGTCGACGTCTCCTGTAGTGGTCGTCGTCGTCTCGTAGTCACGGTACTAAAACACCGGGACACTCGTTTTCCAACGCCTCGCGCTAGAATGCTTCGACCCTGGGAAGTCAGGCCAAGTCCTAACCACCTCCCGGGCCCTGGCGGTCGCGGCGGCCCTCTGGGCCTCCTCCTGATACCTGATCCCGATGGACGATAAAATGCATTCCTTCCTTCGTGCTTCAACGACATGATACTTTTACATCAAAGCGGCATACCTCTACCCACCAATGATTTCATCTCAGTGGGCAAAAACACTATCGCACCAAGGATACACGCTTATACACTTCATACTTCGCCCCTCCCTATGTTTTACGTTAGTGGAGGTGGCCCGGGATTTTTCTTTTTTTTGGTCGACGCGACTGGCCATTGACGCCGCATGGCCTACGAATTATGTTGCTTACAGCCAGGCAGGAGTGTCACGCGAACACTGAGATACGGACCGGAACGTCCAAAATTTTTAAAAAATATCGGGTAGAAAATACAAACTAGAAGTTGGTTCTTATACAAAAATGAACTTTAGTTATTGCACTTTCTAAATAGACGAAAACCAGGTAATCTGCCAACGACGTGGATCAAGATATTCAAATTTGTGCCTTGTGTGTGTGTTTCCCTTAAATCCGATTACACACTATCCCCTACAAGCAGTTCGACGTCCTCTCCCCGGAATTGAAAAGTGGGATGAGGAGGCTCTGGATTTAAACACTCTGGTCAAAGAATAAGATAAAACCTTTCAAGAATTCGTGGCATACTTATGAGCGAAAACATAAAAATAGGACCGCGGGCGTGAAACGAAACAAATCATTGAGGGGCGCAAATAGCACTTAAAGGAAATCCCTCAAAATACATCAAATCACTACAATACAAAAACCTCAAATAGAAATCTACAGGGTTTTTCTTTACAGTATCCGGTGGCATGGTCGTCGAGTCCCCCCTCCTCTTTTTGCGTTTTTTATCCCCCACTGCACAAAGCATTCAGTCCAGAACATGTGTTTTACGCTCAGCGTTAAGCCCACTGTTGCAGAAATTCAGTGAGCATGGTAAAACAAACAAACAAACAAACAAACAAGCACGTTCGCACGAACACCCACCCACCAACTCACCCACCCTCTCCATCCATCCATCCATCCATCCATCCATCCATCCATCCATCCATCCATCCATCCATCCATCCATCCATCCATCCATATGCATATCCATATCCATATCCATATCTATATCTATATCTATATCCAATGTTGCGGAAAGCGACGGAGAAAGGAGCGAAGCAGCCGATCGCCCGATTCCTGGGGCAGAACACGAGCCACTGCCACGAGCGCGAGGAGCGAGCTATGCTCGTGCCCCCGTGCCCGTGCGAGCCGCCTCTTTATTATCATCAGCACACTCCCGCCGCCGCGAAGTTGCGATGGTCGAGCAGGAGGAAACAGCTAGCAGGCGGTTGCGGCCAATACACAAAGGCACCCAGGTACGATGATAAAACCGGCAGTCATAGCAATACGAAAGTCAGTTGTGAAACCGCGGAGAAGCGGCAGAAGTCACACGGAAGGAAGAGTGCTTCTAGAGATACGATCTCGTTGTGTACCCCGAGTCCACCGGCACAATTGAGGACGCGCTGATAGTAGTAGCAGGAACAATGTTCTCGGGAATCCTAGGTATACGATCATGTCGAGCACCCTACGATAGCAGATACTTCATTCAATTCGGAGCAGCGGACATCAAAGGCACCACTCTCAACGTGGAAAACCGTCCGTGTGGCAACATTAAGGCGAGAGAGAGAGAGAAACACTTTATTGGGGCCAACAAGTAGGCGTGGGATATGGGCCGCGCAGGGCCGATCCCCGCCTCACGCGGTTATCGCGTCCCGATGACTAAAGCCCCGCGCCGGCGTCGGCGGGTTCGGCGCGCGTCGGATCCCCGAGGCGTCCTGCCCCCGAGGGTCCCCCGCTGCGTCTCCCCCCGCGTCTGCCGCGCGAGAGCAGCCTCGAGTTGCTGAACGACGGCTGTCTGCGTGTCCAGGTCTGCGGACCTCACGGCGTTCGTGATGCTAGCGGGCAGCGGCCCGTACGGGTCCGCCGCCTCTTTCGGTCGCACTTCACAATCTTACATGATGTGGGCTAGGGCTGCTGGCACCGCACCGCACATACTGCACTTTTCACTGGCGTATAGCTCTGGACACACGTGGCGCGCCAGTGCCGGCGTTAATACTGAATTTGTCTGTAACTGCCGGAGCAGCACCGCCTGGTGTCTCGTGAGGTCCTTGTGGGGCGGCGGCATGGTGCGCCGGTTGTACCGGTACCACCCTAGCACTTCACTGTATGTTACGATGGGGTCCGGTCCTTCGTCGTCGTCCCCGTCACCCACAATCGAGTTCGGCCGGCGCCCGGGACCCCAGCTCAGGGTTCCCTGGCCTGTCGCCGCGCGGTCGGTGAGTGCGCGCGCGGCGGCGTCCGCCGTCTCATTGCGGTTGGGGTGGCCGCTGCCGTTGTTGCTGATGTCGACGTGCGCCGGGAACCATCGAAGGTAGGTGGCCGGCGTCGTTTCACTGCACACTGCACTGCACTTCGCTATTTTCACTGCACTTTCACACACCGCGTTCCGCGCGAAACCTGTGATGGCTGTCTTTGAGTCACTGATGACGGTTGTACATCCGGGATCTTGGAGCGCCAGGGCGATCGCCGCCTCCTCTGCCTGTCGCGCCGACCTGACTCGAACGCTGCAGGCGTTGACCACCTCGCCCGTCGTCGCTCGAACAGCCACCGCCACGTAGGTCCCGGGCATTCCCGGGTACGCCGCGGCGTCAACGTACCTGGCGCCCGTGTCGGTGGCGTGGACGTCCGTGATTGCCCGTGCTCGTGCTGTCCGCCGATCCTGGTGGTGGCCCGGGTGCATGTTCCGGGATAGCGGTAGGACCCGGAGTCGTCGTAGCGTCTCTTGTGGGAGCGATGGGACGTCCCCCGCTTGCGCCGTCTCGTTCGGTGATCGTTGCAGGCCGAGCCTGGCCAGGATATCCCGGCCCGTCCGCGTCGCTTGCAGCCGCTCGAGCTGCGCCGTGCGTTGCGCTTCGCTGATCTCCTCCAGGGTGTTGTGCACCCCTAAGGAGAGCAGCCGGTCGGTGCTGGTGCTTTGTAGGAGACCGAGGGCCGTCTTATACGCTTTTCGGATTGCGGCGTTGATGCGATCGCGTTCTTGCGTGAGCCAACTGTGAAACGCTCCTACGTACGCCACGTGGCTTATAGCGAACGATTGTAGCAGTCGTAGCAAGCTGGCCTCTCGCATACCTTGGTGTTTGGTGGCCACACGTCGGATGAGACGCGCCGCCGTGCCGATTTTGGTGAGGAGTCGATCCACCGTGGTCTTATTGCTGCCACTCGCCTCCAGGTACATACCCAGGACTCGGAGGGTGGCTACTTGCGGGATGGGGATGCCGTCTTTCGAGCGAACCGTGATGTTGGGCTTGTCGTTGCTGTTCTTGCTGCGTCTGCCCGGGGGAGCGACGATCAGGAGCTCGGACTTCTGAGGCGCACATCGGAGGCCCGTGTCGGCGAGGTGATCTTCGATCGCCGTTACCGCTTCCTGCAGTGCATTCTCGATGTGCCCGTCGCTGCCGCCGGGCACCCATAACGTGATATCGTCGGCGTATATCGTATGCCGGACTTGCGGGATCCCTTCGAGCCGTCTCGCCACCCCGATCATTACGAGATTGAAGAGGAGCGGCGAGATGACCGATCCCTGCGGGGTGCCGACGCTGCCGAGCTGTTTCTCCGGCAGTTGGAGGTCGCCCGCGCATATCTCGACCGTCCGCTCGGACAGAAAGTCCCTGATGTAGTCGTAGGACCGTTTCCCGAGGTTGAGGCGGGACACTTGGACCAGGATGGCGGAGTGTTTAACGTTATCGAATGCGCCCTGAAGGTCTAGGCCGAGTACCGCCTTGGCGTCTCGGGTGCGTTCCGACTTGTCGTTGATGTCTTGGTAGAGTTGGATCATGGCGTCTTGCGTACTCAATTGCGCCCTGAAGCCCAGCATGGAGTTGGGGTACAGGCCCTGCGTCTCGAGGTACCGTTGCCAGCGGTTGTTGAGCACGTGTTCCAACACCTTGCCGACGCACGACGTCAGCGATATTGGTCGGAGGTTGTCGATGTTCGGGGGCTTGCCCGGTTTCGGAATGAGGACGGTCCGAGCTGCCTTCCACTGCTTCGGTAGCCGGCCAGCCCGCCAGCGCTCGTTGTAGAATTTCGTGAGTGACGCGATGGCTGCGTCTCCGAGGTTTCGCAGCGGCTTGTTTGCGACGCGGTCGGGGCCGGCCGCCGACTTGCAGTTGATGGCTTGCAGCACCGCTCGGACCTCCCATTCCTCGATGTCCCTATCGAGCTCGGCGTTGGCTTCGCCGGCGTAGTCGTGGTGTTGTTCCCCGGGGGTGCTCGGGAGGTACTTGGCGTTCAGGCGTCGTACCGTCTCGTCTCGCCCGAGCTCTTTGACGGCGCGGTGTACGATTTGCGCTAGGCGATGCTGCTGGTACCCCTTCGTCGAAGTGTCGTCGAGGAGGCAGCGCAGGAGCTTCCACGTTCGCCCCTTGTGTAGTTGTCCGTCCGCCTCGCTGCACACCTCGTGCCAGCGCTGCGTGCAGAGCTTCGTGCTGTAGCTTGCAATCTCCCGACCGAGCTTCGCGATCTTCGTGCGGAGCCTATGGTTGGTCTTGCGCCCTTTTTTCCACCGTTCTTGGAGTGACCGGCGCGCCTCCAGTAAGTGTGCGAGGCGGCTATCGAGTTGGGGCGTTTCCTCGTCGGCTTCGTGTTCGGTGGTTGCGTCGGCGATCGTCCGCACGAGCGCTTTCGTCCACGCGTCTATGTCCTTGATGTCGTCTTCCTGCTCCTCATCCGCTCGCGTTCGGAAAAGGGTCCAGTCGGTGATGCGTTGCTTGTACTTGTTCGCTGCCGCGGGTGCCGCCGAGACGGGTAATGCGATCTCCAGGACGTAATGGTCGCTCCCGAGATTCTCCCCGGTGTTGATCCAGCTCACCCGTCCCCTCGCCTTTCGCGACAGTCGTACGAACGTCAGGTCGGGGTTGGTGTCTCTCGTCACCGACGTGCCGATGCGGGTGGGAGCTGACGGGTCGTTCAGTATCGTGAAACCCGCTTCTTCTGCCTCCTCCAACAGCTCCTTCCCCTTGGCCGTCGTATTCGTGTACCCGATTTCCTTGTGCGGTGCGTTGAAGTCGCCGCCGATCACGACCGTGTTGTTTGCCGCCTCGTTCAGCGCTTTGCGGAGGGTCGTCTTGAAGCGCTGGTGACTGTGCGCCGGATTACTGTATACGTTAGCGAGGAAGATGGACTCCTTGCTCTTCTTCCCCACCAGCACTTCGGTAACGCAGTACTCGAGCGCGCCCTCGCCGAAGAGGCTCCCGCACTTGACGAAAGGGATCCCCTTCCGCACGAAGGTGCACACCCCCTGTGCCGCTCCTTTGCCTTTCGTGCGTGCGCTCGGGGGGCTGGCGTGCGCTCGGTACCCCGTGAGGTGCTGCTCGAGCTCGGCGTGTGTCTCCTGTATGAAAATTACGTCGGGGGGTCTCTGCTTGCTTTGTATCAATTGCGTTAGTGCCGCTTTCCTATAGTTGTAGCCATTAGAGTTCCACTGCCATATTAACAGGTTGGGTCTCGATTTGGTTCGTCGCGTCATGGTGCGTTGCGGGTTGGTCCGGTCTCGCGGTCGCCGCTCTCCTGGCCGAATTTGCGTTGGAGGAGGTTCTGAATTTGTGTTTGCGTTACTTGCATTTGGGCTAGGATCGTCTGCATGTGCGCTTGCGACTCCTGTACCTTCTGTACGTCCTGTTTGAGCGTGTGAACGTCGTGCTCCACTGCATCGAAGCGCCTGTTGACGTACTCGTCGAACTTGTCACGGCAGCTCGTGAGGCGTCGCATCCTCAGGCTTTCGAGGGTGCGCCGCTGCGCCACCGTCTTCTGCTTGGCACGTTGTTCGTTCACGCTTTCCGTGTCGTCTGCGTCGTCGTCTTGCTGCGTGTCGTTTGCCTGGGAGGGTGTCGCCACCTCCATACTTCTCGGAGGGCTCGCCTCCCTTTGCGGTGGGGGTGGTGGCGTGCGTGGCCGCTGCCGTTCAGCCGCCATCGTGCGCAGAGTGGAGGTGATTTCGCTAAGCTGTCTTCTTAGCTGAGCGTTCTCCTCTCGTAGGAACTGTATCGTTTCGTAGAGCATGGCGTACTTCGGTTCGTGCGGCGTCTGGCTTCGCTTGCTCGGTGCGGGCACGCGCGCTTCTTCTCTATTGTCTCGCCTTCGCGATTGTTATCTCTGTCGACGCGGCGTCTTGGAGCGAGAGCGGCGCGCGGCGGCGGCGGCAGCGGCAGGTGGCGGCGGCGGCGGCGGCGTTGACGCACGCAGTGACGCACGGGCAACGGCGGCCCACGCCACTCTCTCGCGTGAGCGCGACGCGTTCCTGCTTCGGCTCCGCCCCTTTGCGCTCCTGCTCCGCCCCTTTGCTCCTCCGCCCGAGGCACGGCTGCGGCTGCGCCCTCTGCTTTGGCTGCGCCCACTTGACTGCAGCGCGGGGAAGCCGCTGTCGCCATCTTGACGCTCGAGGTCCGCCATGTTCTTGCGCTCCCATTGGCGTCTCTTAACGAGATATGGCGTCTTAAATTTGTTAGTGCATAATTGCGCGCCGGTCGGGTGCGGGCCGCCGCATAGTTTGCACTTCGGTTTGCAGTGATTTTCGTGGTCCGAGTTCGGGTTTGGCGTTCCGCATGCGAGGCATACTTGTGCGTGCGGGCGCGGGCAAACGTCTCGGCGGTGTCCTATGTCGCCGCACGTGGTGCACACTTCGTTGTGCTGCCTATACAGGCTGCAGCGGAGCAGCACCGCGCCGTACTTCACCGTCGACGGCACTTTGAGGCCTTGAAACAGGACCACCACTGCCGTCGACTTGCCGATTCGGTGGGCGTCGAGCACCGTGGGGTTGTACTCGTTGACTAGATATTCTCTTATCTCCTCGAGCGTATCGTCTTTCGAAATGCCGTGTATTACGCCTTTCGCAGTGCCTTCGGGGGCTGCCCGATATGCAAACACCTCGTAGTCCTGCCCATTCATTCGTAGCGTTTGTACGCGTGCGTATCGCGCCGCTCGCTTCTCGTCGGGCGTGCTTATTACAATTATATTTTGGCGCATGTTCGGGCATATGGTGTCCCTCAACGCCTCGTTCTTGGGGGTGCCTGTAGCATTCGTAATGGCTTGCATTAGTTCGGATGCTCGAATCCTCCCTACGTGCAGTCCGCCACGCGGTCGGACGATAACTTTGTGTTCTTCCCTCGGTAGGCTGGCGGGCATGCGTGCCGATTTCGACAGTGCGGCGTTAACTCTCCCGGCAAAGTGCTTGCGTGCGTTGGGGGACGATGAAACCGTTGAAACAGACTCACCGCTCGTTGAGGTTTGCGTTGTCGGTCGTTGCGCTTGAGCTGCTCGTTTCCTCGGCACGATCCAGCCCGCGGTGTCGCCGTCGTCGAGGCGCTCCCCCGGTACGGCGATCGCGGTGCGGCCGGTCGATCGGTCGAGGGTTGCTTGCGGCGTAATGTCGTCGTCTTCCTCGCGTTGAAAATCACCACTCACCTCCATAGCGGTGGCCATCGTGGGTCCGGCCATCACGAGCGAGGCGAGCGAGCGCGCCTCGCCGGGGCTGGTTGTAACAGCCGGGAGCCGCCGCACGTGCGGCCACGTACTGAGCCGAGGCGCGGCGGTTCGGTTAGGCTTAGCGCAGCTTCCTCGTTGGCGAGAAGAAAGTTCGCAAAAATCGTCTGAAAATCACTCACTATCCGGGTAAAAGTGGTACCGGTCGATGCCTGGCACACTCCCGCACACGGTGGTGACAAAATCGCTGCGATCCGAAGTGATTATTTCGGCAAAATCGGGCATATCACCGGGAGCCGATGTGAACACGTTCGCTCCCTGCGGCGATCGCAGCGCCCTCCCATTAAGGCGCTGTTGTACATCCAGTCGCTACTTTACCGCCAGTCGCTACTTTACCGCGTTAAACTCAGAAACATGAAGTCACAAAAGCTTCCACCGCGACTGTTAACGGACGGATGCTTCATCCAATTCTTCGTACTTGGTACGCACCTGAACTCTAGAATGCGTACGACATAATGTTCCCATACATGACCATCACTGCCCAGGGCATCTTGTTGCAGACTGGCGTCGACCGAGGGATACTGTTCTTAGGTTCCAAATGGGGGAATTCCGAGCATTACAAACGTATGTATACCTCACGAAGTAGACTGACGCGCACGCGTTCATCAATCTCGGGTCGACGTAATCTCGTCAGCCGCGTCTGATGTGCTGACGCCTTATCACGCAGAGCACTGGGAACAGCAGGGAGAGGCCGGTCACCTTCATATCATTCGGAGCCACTCGACTCGCTCGCTCGAGCTTGCTGCGGCAG
Source organism: Haemaphysalis longicornis (assembly GCF_048455015.1). Classification (NCBI taxonomy): domain Eukaryota; kingdom Metazoa; phylum Arthropoda; class Arachnida; order Ixodida; family Ixodidae; genus Haemaphysalis; species Haemaphysalis longicornis. The sequence continues at coordinate 375,713,271 of NW_027526203.1, read as the reverse complement.
GCCTCCTTGGCGACTGCTGACTCCCATGCGCCCTCCTCATTGCCCATCCTGAAGTGGCTGATGGCGTACTTTCGCGGGTCCGCAAGCTGCGCCTCTTGGTCGTGGCCGGCGTGAGGGTGCCTCGATCGCCTCCCTGGTCGCCTCGCTATCCGCCGTAACCACCGGGGTCATAAGGGAATCCGCCCTGCTCGGGATGGAGCATCATATCTACGAACTCGGTCCTGGTTATCCCCTGAAAGACCCGCGTGTAGCCAGGGCAGTTTGCTATCGCTGGTAGTTGGTCACAGCTGACCACTTGTCGCGGTGAGTTTTGCAGACCGGGATAGTGAGCTGCGCCACAATGTTTCCGTGACGACGATCGCAGCAACCGACAGGGGATCTTCCAGGCCCTTTTCGGGGGTCCGTCGAGCGCGGTCATGGTAGCTGCCGGGTATCCTTTCATGAGCCCTCCACAACCAGGTTCATCTGGTAGTTCGCGCAATGCAGGTCGGGACGCCGTTGCTCCGGCCAGGGGTGGAGATACCAGCAAGCGTAAACGCCAGCGGAGGTGCCCGTAGAAATTCCAGCGCCGGGAAAAACACGACCACCGTCTTTCAAGTGGCAACGGCGCCCACTCGCGACGGTCACCCACGCGATGTTTTAGCAGGAAACGTCCACCTGCGCCCGCGGCGTCCGAACCGCCGAAGAAAATCAAGTTGGGTGGTTCCGGGACGGCCGCAACCTTGCACGTCGTGGTCATCAGGTCTGGGCGACCGGGTGGCTCCAGCACGAGCACGAGCGGCAAACAGCGTTCGAGGACGAGGCGTCTCAAATGAGCTGGATCCCAAGGAATCCCTAGCCTAGCGTACCTCGGCGTCTGCGCCGCGTCAAGTCCCGTCTGCTCGTGGGTCGATCTCCCCGGTTTCGGCACCAGAATATCGCGCAAAGCGACGGAGAAAAGAGCCAAGCAGCCGATCGCCCGGTTCCTGCGGCAGAACATGAGCCACTGCCACGAGCGCGAGGAGCGAGCTACGCCCATGCCCCCGTGCCCGTGCGAGCCGCCTCTTTATTATCATTATTATTATCATCCATATCTATATCCATATCCATTTGCATATCCATATCCATGTTTATATCCATATTCATATCCATATCTATCTATCTATCTATCTATCTATCTATCTATCTATCTATCTATCTATCTATCTATCTATCTATCTATCTATCTATCTATCTATCTATCTATCTATCTATCTATCTATCTATCTATCTATCTATCTATCTATCTCTCTCTCTCTCTCTCTCTCTCTCTCTCACACACACACACACACACACACGCACACACGCGAACACGCACACGCACAAAGACTGCAGTATCTGGAAGCAGTGTTGCCATCGCTGGGCGTCAGACATCCGCTAAAAAGCAATGAGAAATCCGCCAGATTCCGCTAGATTCTAAAACATATCCGCTGAATTCCCCGCTAGGGCCTATTTTATTTAAAATAACAGTGCAATTTCGTATGATAAATACCTTTATCATTCCTAAAAGCCCCCAAAACTACGAGAGCTGAAATAATATATAAAAGAGTCTTCCAAGGAGTCTAACAGAACACTTCAGGTTGCACTGCTGCGGTGGTCGTCATTGGTCAACCTCATCACAGAAGAGGCTAAAAGTTATAAACGTTCACACTGATTAAAAAAAAAGAACTCACAGGTCAACGAAAAACACATCGAGGTCTTCGTCGCTGCTGTCGTCGTCTGACACCATCTCCACAGGACCACTGGCAATTGTTGAGGAACCAGAAAGGTGACTTGGTTGCACATACGTTGCAGATGTCCCGACTGCACTAACAACTGCTGCGAGAAGTTCGTAATCAAAACAACTTTTCTGGTGTCACTTCAGTCCCGCTCTTACGACGAGGATGGCGTTTGTTGTTTCAGGCTTCAGCTTGTTCGTCATCTTGGATTTTACTATGTTAAGCTGACTAAACCTCATCTCGACTTCGGCATTTGAATACGGCAGCACGAGCATCGACATGGCAAATCCGGCCAGCTCGTCGAACGGGTTTTCGCCGCAGGCGTCCTTATAGGAGTGAACTTCACACCAGAACGACTGCGTGGACGATATTTGCTTCCAGTCCAGGAGGGTGATTTTGCTCCACTGGCTTTGAATTTTTTCGATTGTCTCAGAGCCGTTTTGAAACCTCACGGATTTGTTTGTCTGAGATAGGCGGAGCAAGTGAACAGGAGCCCTCCTAACCTCTGAAGTTAACCAATTTCTGCATTTTTAGAGGACACGGAAATGGTTTCTTGCAGGGCAATTTTGAATCGGTGCACTGCGTGAGGTATCTGCCAGAAATCCACGATGTATGAAAATGGGCCGCCAAAAAATCCACTAGCCGCTAGACTAATTTTTCCCCGTCAGAATAAAATGAAATCCGCTAGATTTAGCGGAAAATGCGCTAAATTGGCATCACTGTCTGGAAGTAACCGAAAAGGTAAACTTCGCACATAAAAGAATGCAAGGGGAAGAAAATAGACCCAACGGGATAGTTTCGAATAAAACGTACAAACAAACTTCAAGTTGACGTTTGGACAAATGAAAGCCCAGCGAAACTTTCAATTTTGCGATCGCCGGTTCACGGCACTTCAAGGCGGAATATTGTGACGCTGTAAAACAAGTTGGTCCTATTAAACCTCGTCTGGAGTGGCCGCACAAGCGCTCGATCTGCGAAACAATGAACGTGTGCACACGAATAAATGCACAACCGGCACTCATTATCGCGGCCATTGCAGCCAGTCCGCATTTCTCACAAATTCTGTGGTCACTGCCAGGGGGTAACAGTACCTCAGGCCTCACATCTATGTGCGTAACTTGTCGAGGATCTCCAGCAGCGAGCGTGCCTGCAAGATTTGTTTCTGGGGGGCCTTGACCCCCTCTATCCAGACGTCACCTCATAACAATCGAGTGATGCGATTTTCGTAAATGGCCATAACGCACCTCTCCACGGGCGCTGACGTAGTCTTGACGCGCTTAATAAACGAGCAGAAGACGTGAGCAGAAAAGGGAACGATAGTCGAAGAATGCCTATACCTCATTTGAAGACGTACGCATGGGTGTGCACCGCCACAATTCACCTCGATGACCAGCCATTGAGCAACGGAGCAAATCGCACGAATGACAAGGCCTTGCCAGAGGCGTAGTTCGTGAACGTGATCTGCGTTGGGGCAGTCGCTTGCAGCGCACACATTCCTTTATCGTTGATAGCGGAGTGGTTTATGCTTGAGTTCCATCCATGCATGGCGTCGCTCAAATCTCGTCGGAGCAAAGTGGAGAGAAGGAAAATGCTAGACCAAGAAGTATGAGGAAAAGTGACGAGGAGGCAAGGAGATGACGAGAAGGTGTGGGGAGTGCGCTCCTCAAGGCAAAAAAATATTTCCCGTGGTGGTAATCGCACCAGGGTCCCTCGTGTTAAGAAACCGGCGTCTGTCCCATTGCGCTATCGTCGCATTCGGGGCACTCAGCATTTCCTTTGGGTTCGTAGCGCGGGCATAACTTGGCCGTGGACGACTTCGGCTGAGTTCAAGTTAATTTGAATTCGGGCTTTGGCAGTTTGGATGTTGGACTTTAGGAGGGTGGATTGCGGCCTCTTATTTGACTTGGTTTGCATAGAGAACACTTCGCTTTTTAGCCGCCTTTATCTTAACAAAGGTGCTTTGTTTGACGGCGGAGGTGTTTAAGCTCGGGTTCCACCCGGGCCGGGCGTCGCTCAAAAGTCGGTGCAGGAAAATGGAGAGGAGGAAAATGCTAGGCCAAGAGATGTGAGGGAAAGTTGCGGGGAGGCAAGGAGCCGACGAGCAGCGAGGATTGACTGCGCCTAGTGATGATGTAAGCTCTGAATTGCAGGTGTTTTCCTAGACGTTGTGCGCTCGGCGGCATCAGTGTCCCCTCTACCGATAAGATGGGAATACCTAAGAAAATCCAAGTTAAAGTTAGGGAAGACCGTCAGCTCGGCTGTTTCCTCAGTCTTCGCAAGCCAATTGCAAGGGCGGCCGAATTTTTATTGTAATTTTTGAATTTAACGCATTGATGTTACTCCGGGACTGTGAAGTACGCCGTGGAGGAAGACTACGGAATAATTTTGAGAGCCTGGAAATCTTTAACGCACGCCGAAATATCCACACGCGGAGTTCTCGTTTCTCCACCCTATCAGAAAAGCGGCCGCGGATGCCGTGATCACATTTGCGCCCTTCGGCTAAGCACAACGCCTTGGCCACTCATCACACCTCAGCGGGGACATTTTTGAACTAAGTTTAATGCTTGGTAGTGTATGTGCTTACTGAACTTGCTCCTCTGCTCACAGCGATTAGTCGTAACACTGCATTGCGGTGAAGAATAGCCATGCCAGTGTCCTATTGGCCATCCGCACCGCGAGTGCTACGCCACCTGTTGCCGTCTTTCCGCGGCGTGTATGGGTATGTTGGAAATGAAATCTGGTTTATTACATATAGGCCGCTTACAGCGGCGGTGCCCTGGGCGCGGCCATGTTGGCCTACGTGACGTCATTAGGCATGGCTGGCCTTTTCGAACGCGTTTTCTCGCTGTGGCCTTCACTGGTGGCCGTGCCCATCGGCAAACGCTGGCACGGCTCGATGGGCGAATTTGACAATTGTTTTGGAGTGTTACTATGAATGGGGGATTGTTGTCCAACTAGGTAGGGTGTGCCAACTTTCAGAAATAGCTTAGTCCCAAGAAAAAGCTCGCACAAAGGTTGTTTGAGTGCTGTTTTGATTGACGCGTTCGTCGCCTAGATTCCTGCTGACACGTTTTGTCGAAATAAAGCTGTCAGATGGCCTTAGTTTTTTTACTATTGCGACGTACTTTTTTATAATAACAAAATAAAAGCCTAAGGGCTGTAACATCGTCTAATAAAACACAACTTTGCATGTATTAATAATGTTCTAAAGCTTGTTTTTAAAGCTCTCCTTTCCGGCCTACGCTAAGACTGTTGGCTGTGGACGCATTATATTATGAATATGAAGGGCTGTAAAACAAATAACCCTGTATGGGTGTGGAAGTTGTATATTACTCTTTTGCCGCTTCGTCATGTTTTGACGTGCGATGAAAAAGCTGCAGTGCTCAGCGCTGTAATTGTCTACTGACTAGCAGCCAACGGTGTCTAAATTGTATACCTGTTCCGCATTATCAGCTGTTGCCTGTTCGTTATGTGCAAACTTGCGGCTATGGAAACACACATGTTGAAACTGCCATATGGCGCATACAGTGGATAAAAAAATCTCATATGCGGGGCTATTGACGTTAGGTGCGCTCGCGCGCAAATCGCGAAGATATACTAAGCGCGTACAGTGAAGTTCAAAACGCTCGAGTCGGGGTATCAAGCTTTGTTAACACATACAAATATTTCCCGAACTGGCACATAAGGCTGCGAATGTCCGCATTTTTTTTATTTTTATATTGATTGATTGATTGATTGATTGATTGATTGATTGATTGATTGATTGATTGATTGATTGATTGATTGATTGATTGATTGATTGATTGATTGATTGATTGTGAGGTTTAACGTGCCGACGCTACACAGACGATGAGGCGCGCCGTAGTGGAGGGCTCCGGATTAGTTTCGACCACCTGGGAATCCTTAACGTGCGCCGAAATCTCGAACACATGGGCGTTTTCGCTTTTCGCCTCCATCAGAAAAGAGCCATCCGTGGCCGGGAATCGAGCCCACGTCCTTGGGATCAAGTTTACATAATTTGTTTGGTAGCAGCACATGCGACATGTCAATTTGTGGATAGGTCCTTAGTTTTTATTCTTCCTTATGTATTTGTGCGTTAATTTTTGCCATAGTTGCTGCAGCAAGTTTTATCTAATCGTGGACTAATGGCTTGACTGCGATAACCATGTATGCCGCCGATTGGAACCCTACGTATGATTTAATTACAGAGAGTTAAAGTGGTGAACTTCCATTTTGTGTAGCTTCAGTTGTGGGTCTGCATCCGACTACACTTAAAATGCACCGCTAGAACAATCACTTCAACGACATCCGCAGCGATATGCATCGCGCAAGATATCAGTTACTGGTGCCCTCGAGAGTGCCGTCCGCAAGGTACGTGATGCTCGCTGAGGGCGCAGACTGAGCATATATGTTCTGAGCCACTAATCGATAATGTTTTTTTTTTCTGCTTTTCTGCACTTCGCATGATCTACCTGTCGTAGTAATCACGATATATGGGGCCTATGGAGGGAACCTGAACTGTTAGTAGCGAATGACAGAATCACGCTTGGTGGTGCCGCGCCGGAGACGTCACATGCTTTCGGGTACATTGGAGTGCTACCGCAAACGTCCCGTTCCATATCGCGACGACCAACATAAGCTCCGACTGTGCCCACAATATTAAATTATGACTTTTCTTCGTGCCTAACCCATTTTGCTAACGACGCACTTCGAGCGGGCAACGGAAGTCCACGGCGAAACTGAAATTGGAAAAGGCGAGTAGTGGCGTGTGCCGGGCTGGTGCCATCTGGGTATGGCCGGCCGAACTTCTCGCTGTAAACGGTCTATAAAGAAGGTTCCCGCTCGAAAGCGGGAGCTGCCTGGTTAACAAGCGCCTATGCACTTCCTTGGCTCTCTCTCACTTGTTTTTGCTTGACCGCGCCATACACATCTCGTTATCGCCCCGTCTGCAAGAAAATAACACTTTTCGGACGCGTAAAAAAGGACCAATGGGGATCGGTAGGGTTCTGCAACACCAACAAAAGCTGTCCAAGAACGCGGTTCTGTTTGTTTCCTGGACGCCCTTTCGGTCGCGGGAGACTATAACGGGGGAACACCATGCACTGTCGGGCTTCACACGCGACTACGTTATACTGTCACTCCCTCTAGACCTGATAATTGGATGTTGGTACCGCTACTGTGACAGGTTGGTTCAGCCCTGCAATACATACGTGCTCCTGTCGTAACGATTTCTGCCTCGTTTAGAACATAAACGTTATAGAAAATTGCATGTTAGGGTTGAGATGCGCCGACAGCCACGTGTGCCCTTCTGGGATTGACAGTTACGCTCAAAGGTTTGTACAAGGCTGTAGATTGTTATTACGGGCGCACTGAGTAAATAGGTGCCCAGTAAAGCACAAGAGCAAAAACTTACAAACGTTTTTGCTGTTAATAAAAAGTTTTACGCAATAACAAAGTGTCGGCTAGCCAGAACGAAGCAGTAAAACTACTTCGTGTTCCGAAAAAGCTCACGAACCATCAGAGGTGCTTATGCTCTTTCGGCTCAACTTAAGCCAAGTGGGGCACAGCGTAACGAACTCGACGCGACTCGCACGGCAATTTCACAGAACAGACCCGGGTGCTTAGCTATCGCTGCGTCCAAATGCAAAGCGAAATCGAAGAATAAATGTTTTCGCGGCAACCATCAGAAGCTGTGCGCTTTCCTTACTTTTTCGCCTTAAACCAACAGCTCATCTAATTGAGGACGAAGTTTAAGAGCACGGTGTAAGCGCACGCTGTTGGGTAACTGCTAGAAAATATCCCACCTGTGATTGATTTCTCGGCTATATTCAGGGTGTCCCAGCTATCATGCACCAAGATTTAAAAAAAAAAGCAATGGCGTTACTCGAAGAAAGCCTAGTGCATAATGTTCCCAGTACTGTGGAGAAGCGTACAGTTTTTTTTGTTAATGAGATTTAGTTAATTAATTGTAATTAATTATATAACTCGTAAGCACCAAATGCCGACTCCTGCCTAAGGCCTTGTAACAAGGCTGGCAATCCTTGCAAAATAAAATAAAGAAATAAATAAAATAAGTACTCTCCTAAACATCCAAGTGTAAATGAGGCACATGTGGGTACCCACGAGAGGCATCTAACTGCGGTATCTTCAGCGACGAACTAATTGCGTACTCGTTTATTTTGACTGATAGAGAAACCACGCGAAATATGAACAATACCACGTGACAGCGTGAGGCAGAAACTTCTTCATCTTTTTTTCTTTTCTTTATTTTATTCGGGCTAACTGAGAGGTAGCCTATTTTAGGGAATTGCTTTACGAGGCGGGCCGGAGCACTGTCACGTGGTATTTTTCATATATCGCGTGGTTTCTTAATCAGTAAGAATAATCGAGTACGCAATCAGTTCGTCGCTGAAAATACCGCAGTTAGATGCCTATCGCGGGGACCTACAAGTGCCTCATTGGCACTTTAATGATTGAGAGAACTTCTCGAGTTAGATAATTAATTACACTAAATTAACTAAGTCTAACGAGAAAATTGCTGCCCGCTTCGCTACAGTACTGCAAACATTATGCTGTAGGTTTTCTTTGAGTAACATTGCTCTTTTTTGAGTAACATTGCTCTTTTTTTACGCCTATGTAAAAAGCGGTATCGGCACAGAAGAAACGAGAAGAAAAAATAAGGAAACCTGAAACTTGAGGGCAAAGCTCTTTTATTTCACTCATTAGCCAGGATTGCGAATATGCTGAATATTCTTGGTGAGATGAGCAGTTCAAACGAAAGGCTTCGTTCTATAAATGCGGGTGCATAAGTTCAAGCTTGGACAAACACCGTTTATTGACCGACAGTGTGTTTCCACATCCAGAAAAAGCGCGTTATTCTTGATTTACAGCACCCCGCGCCCAGCGTTTAAGCTGCATGAACCTCATTTTTCAGTTTCTCTTTGCCTCCCAGTTTTGCTGCCGCTCATAGTTCTCTAGATATATCCCAATCCTTTGATGACACTACTGCTCATGATTAAATAAGAACCCTTCAATGCCATTTGCGGGCTGGGGGATCAAAGCGAAGCAGTAATAGTAGAAGTGGCATCTAAATTTCGGTATGCTCTGTCGGGGGTTTGTCGCTGGAATTATATAGGTAACCCGCAGAAAACAGAGCTGAGGTTTGGCTGTACAGTACTGCAGTCAGCACCAGAAGACGCTTACATCACCCGCTGTATCAGTGCGCGATGAACAAGAAGGGTAACAATTATCGATAACCGAGGAAAAAGCGCCATAAATCTAGCCTTTGCTCACAAGCGACCGTCCTTGCGGGATTAGAGTGAAGCCCTTTCCTTAACGGGGCCGTTCCAGCAGCTCAGCGGGGTTAAAAAATAGTAAAAATTGAACGGTGAACAAATTTAGGGTGGTTTTACGCGCACAAGCTGCACCTGCGCTACCAGGCGCGCCGCAGAGGTCGTCTCTGGTTTAATTCAGGCCCCACTGGGGATCCTCAACGTGCACCAAAATCGCGACCCACGGAAGTTTTTATTTTTCGCTTGCATAAAAAAACGGCCAATGCTGCCGGGATCGAACGCACGTACTTGGGTTCATCAGAACAACCCCTTAGCCACTAAGCCATCACAGTAGGTTGTATTGACTACTAAATTGCACAGAAATTCTGAAGCGTTTTGCGTAGCACCATTATTACAATGGTGCTACGCAGAACGCTTCAGAATTTCGGTGCAATTTTTTTCGAAGGTTTTCATTGATGGCGTGACGTCCCGGTTGGCGTCTATCCCTTTGGGACGGGATAGCAACATTTTTTAAACGGGACACTGCACAGACAGCAACGTGCGAGAAGGCTTTGCAAGGACTTTCGAGCAATTCGCGGGAACTCCATTCGACGTGGCTTTGATGAAGCGCTCTCACATCAACGAATTTTTTACGGTCTTTTATAAATGAAGAATATGGCCGCAATCTTTAAAGGCGAAAAAGCACGGGGGCGAGATTTAGCTTTTAAAGGCGCTTTGCGGTTTAATGATGTTTTGCACGTATTTTAGTGATTGGCTTGGGTGGGCTCCCAAACAACATGGGCGAAAGCCCGGTTATACAGGTATTTCTACGCTCCCAGATTTATAACGCCATGATGTAATGTGTCATATTCGACTCCCAACACCCACCTTCCGCCTATCACCCCACTGCGAGTTTGGCAGCTTTGGTGGCCTCAAAACCCACCTTACAACTTTGCAATGAGCAATACCAGCTATTAGCAGCCTTCCTCTGTCTTTTCAATGTCCATGTTTGTAGGTACCTACAAAACTTACGGAAATTCCGAACCACTGCTGATGATGTAGTGGTCGCGAAAGCTCGAGATCGGCAAACTTGTCCTCTCATTATTATCATTGTAGTTTTACTTTTTTTTTAAATCCCTTCCCCAACCTCAATGAAGTCTTACTGAACCGAACTGCTGTTGGACGGTGTGAATGGGCGCATACCCGCCTTCGCATCTGCAAGCAAATGGGATATTTATCTGGCGCGTGCATTGCTAGTCCCATAATTGCTACTTCTGTAATTAAAATTCTCGAATTACTTATTTGGGACCCAGTACATGTCTCTAACCCACTCGAAAGCCAGTACGCGTTCGGTAGGTTTACCCCAATCAGTTCCGCGTTTGCATTTCTCGCTTCTTCGCTCCGCTGCTATGACCGGAAAATACCCGCGTTAGCGACGTCAAGTAAAGAAGACATTTAGCGGGTCCTTGCTCAGCCACTCACCTAAATGCAGCCGTTGTGATTTGCACAGTCAAATTACTCACGTAAGCCTTAGTAGCTTCAGAATAGGTGTCTAGCGCGCTATCAGTGGAAGGCCACAGCGCAATCAATACGTCCTTGTCGCCGAATTGGGGTGGCGCGTGTAATGAGGGCTAACCTCGTATTCCGGAGTTCCCTTGCTCAAATCTCATCTTTCCCTTTTAACTATCTTTCCTTTTTAACTATCAAGCTTTCCTTTTTAACTACCTTGTTTTTAATCTTTGAGCCATCGGCCATTTTGTATGACATTCGTCTGCCGTTTTGAGAGGAGGCTGTTTGCCACGGACGACGGAATATCTACCTACCGAGGTAACTAATGCTTTCGACTTATAAATGTCGCGTGGCTTTTAATTATACCGGTACGTCAGCACATGATGAAGCTCGCAAGTGGCAACGTTGGAACAAAACCACAGTAAAATTAACACACGTATTCTTAAGCTTTGTTTATAATATGCTCGCTCACCCTGCCCGTACAATTCTGTTTACAAAGTAGGATAAAAAGGAAACAGCAGGAGAGGTGGTGGAAGGGTGAGAAATTCCGCAAGACACACCCAATGATAGCGTACGTGTTTTCGGGGCCCTGCCTTTTCCTCTGTGTGCTGTATTCGTTATTCTACGCACCCAGGAGGACCACGGCTAGTTTAATGCCAAGTAAGGACTACGCATGCTCACTACCAGCTTCTTGAAACGGCGTAAAACGCCAAATTATGGAGCGGCGCATACGAAAAATCAAAGCTAATTACTGCCCTCAGGCAGGACGTAAAAGTACGCCAGATTTTCCGCGCTTTCCGTACCGAGGTACCCTCTTCATATTCAGTCTTGACAAGTATTTTCGCCCACGAGTTCCTTTCTTTACCCTTAAAACGAGTGGGGCGGAAAAAATAAATGCTAACTTGCGGAGTTGGTCGAGGAAAACTAATTATATTAAATTTCAGCCCGCTCTGCAAATGTCCGGCTCCTTTGAAGGATAGTCTAACGAAGCATGCTTTTCCGAAGGGCTCGGGCTAAAAAAAGAAAATCGGAGTCCAGCAATTCGAGATCGGTCCTAGCTCGTACGTCAATATCTACAATTAAAGGCCGCCCGCTTCTTTTTGTCTGATCTTTCAATATTTAATTTTTGCCGCGTGAGCGCGTTGTTTGACTAAAGTTCTCCGCTCCGCTTACTTACTATTCCGGTGGGATTGAGCCCGGTCGGGTTCGTCTCAAGCCGGAAAAATTCGAGCGTTCTTTATCGCAAGAAATGCCCGATTGCCACTGGAACCATTTTTGCCTTGGAAGCTAATTAGTAGAGTCAAATGCGTGAATAGGCACGTCGGGGGTTAGGAATGGCCTGAAAAATCTACTTTGAACCAACTTCAGTCTTACAAAATGATGACCTACCTGCCGGCGCCGCTACTGAGTACGAAGAAAACGTCCGCTGCTCGGCTTGCTCCGCTTAGAATTGCATCAAAAAGAGGCCAAATTCGTGACCTGTTGGTCGTATATCGGCTGACGAAGCAGTGACCTGTCGTGAGGCCTTTTACACTGCTAAAAAAACCACGAAGTGTCGCCGCACGTCATGAGATCACCCTCTTTATTTTCAGCCTTCAGCTTTGAACCATGCAAGACTTCGTATACGCCTCACCAACGCCGAGCGTGGGGTTCGAACCGGCGGCGTTCGCGCCCGTCCCGCATAAGAAGCGAGCTCTATTTTCCCGCTGCCTCACAATTTTTTTCTTCTTCGGAGGTGAGAAAGCAAGGTCCCCCTTTCATGTGCACCTTTAGCTGATACAATTCGGCCCATGTGTTACTGAAGGGGAGAACAAGTTTTAATTAGAAACAAAGAATAGCAATAACGCACTGGTAAAAATCACCACCCCCCGTCATACAGCACAGGCGGACGGGATACCTACTCCGCACCCCACCGCATACGTGTGTCTAACTCGTTCAACAACAACAAAAAAAAGAGCCAGAGGATGGCACGAAGATAAAATTAATGAAGCTCGCTGAAGAAACAGTGGGACGACTTGCGAGGGGGGCGACGTGGACGACCGACAGTGTCAAGCCAACGCTCATTAGCGGCGGGTCATATATAGCAAAAAAGACGGACATGCTACCGATTTTGGACGTAGTTTGTAGTGAAGCAAGTAAAGTTAGGCTCATTTTTTGTTATTTAAAGGAATTCAAAAACCAGAAGAAAAAAACAGGCCGGAATTTTCTGGGGAAGTTCCTGACGAGGTGGTCGCTGAAAGAATTGTGCGTGAGCACGCAAGAGTAATTTAAGCGTTCCCTAGAGTTATTTATTTATTCATACGAAACTTGTAGGCCTCCTGCAGGGACAAAGAGGAAGGGGGTCATCTAAAGCAAGTAAATTCTCTTCTCAAAACAAAAAGAACAAGTTTCAGGCAAGGTAAATAAGAAATTGGTACATAACAAAGCAGAGACGCAATTTAAATTATACAAAGTGCAAAATAACCAAGTTATATATAATTAAAGTCACACAACACGCTGGAACATGCAATAAAACCAACAAGAATATAATTTATAAAAGTAAACACAAAATGTGTGAAATTAATTATTGACTGATTGAGCGAAAATGCAGTAGTGCCAGCAACGGGGAGCGAAAATTCTGGCTCGTAAGTACCCATTGGGTGCATTGACCTCCGTAGCGCGCGTCTCTCTCTCTCTCTCTCTCTCTCTCTCTCACACACACACACACACACACACACACACACACGCGCGCGCGCACACAGGCGCGCACACACGCGCACGCGCACACACACACGCACACACCACACACACACACACGCACACACACGCGCGCGCACGCGCACACACCACACGCACACACCACACAGACACACACACACGCACGCACACACGCGCACACGCGGACACGCACACACACGCACACACACGCACAACTAGGGGTGTGTGTGTGCCCCCCTTCCAGGGTCCCAGATTCTTCTGCTCCTCTCGGGGCTCAAAGAATCAAGTCCTTTTGAATCCCAAAGTCGGAGCTGCCCAGAGCTGCCTCCCATAGCGCGACCTTGTTTGTGGTTGTATTTCCTGAAAGCCACATGATAGGGCAGGCCTATATTGCATGAAATAAGTTGGAAGGATTTCCGCAATGCTTTCCTCCTGACAATAAGGTATGGGCAGCACAAGAACGAAAGCCGCCAATTAGTCACAGATTCCAAAAACCTATGGAGAATATCACAAATGGAAGAATTCTCAAACGTCTTAAAAAACTACAACCAAAAACACCTAATCAGTTTCACCGCCTTGTCTGGGCTCCAGGACACGAGGAGCTGGAGGGAAACGAGAGGGCCGACCAGGCTGCACGAGATCATACAAACCGCGCGGTTAACAGTTCTAGCCTTCTGTAGCCCTTCCCAAGCGGCTTTGGAGAACGTCTCACCATCCAAAGAGGTGAACGAGCCCTTTTCTCCAACCCGGACAAGAACCTTTCTGGAGCGGAAGCTCAAACACTGAGGCAAATCTGGACAAACACTTACCCTAACAAATCCTGGCTATCCAAAATGTTTCCTCAAACACACACAGACGCAAGCAATAAATGCGGAAACCCTTCCAACTTCTTTCATGCAATTGTAATCCATTGTGTCCAGCCAGTTTTTCCACCAAGTTTGTAGCCTCTTGAAGTGCCTCTTCTTTTTCAGCCGGCAAAGAGCGGCAGCTGTTCGGCACAACGGCCGCTTCTGTTCCTCTCGCCCACCGGCACAGCAGTCACCAGGAAGCCAGCTGCGGCGTTAAATTTCACATTCAGCAGCGGATGCTTTCCCATTCACTGCAACCCGCCGCGGTGGCTCAGTGGCTAAGGCGTTGCGCTGCTGAGCACGAGGACGCGGGTTCGATTCCCGGCGGCGGCTGCCGCATTTCTGATGGAGGCGAAAAGAATAAAAATCCCGCTTGTACGAGATTTCGGCGCACGGTAAAGATTCCCAGGTGGTCAAAATTAATCCGGAGCCCTCCACTACGGCGCGCCTCATCGCCTGCGTTGCGTCGGCGCGTTAAACCTCACAATCAATCAATCAATCAATCAATCAATCAATCAATCAATCAATCAATCAATCAATCAATCAATCAATCAATCAATCAATCAATCAATCAATCAATCAATCAATCCCGTTCGCTGCATTATGAGAAGTGCTTAGAATAAGACAGAAGTCACTGAATGATTGGTTAATTAATGTCCTCGTTGTCTGACTGCCGCGGTACCCAGAAATTCCTGGGTGTATTAGTTTATGAACGGGTCTAATATATAATGAAAATCCTTAAAACACACAGGTCGGTCCCAGATTACTTTGTAGACCCTGAAATTGCTTTGCACACTATTGTAAGCGTTACAGATATAAGCGAATACAAGTTTGACATCTGAATGCGCTTGGGAAATAATGAAGAATTTCCGAAAGACATCTTTTAGAATTTTCCACCCCCCCTAGGGGTGTAATTAAAGAATGGAGATTTATTGAATGCCTATGATATGAAAAATTTCGCCTGTAGATC
Organism: Haemaphysalis longicornis; assembly: GCF_048455015.1. Classification (NCBI taxonomy): domain Eukaryota; kingdom Metazoa; phylum Arthropoda; class Arachnida; order Ixodida; family Ixodidae; genus Haemaphysalis; species Haemaphysalis longicornis. The sequence continues at coordinate 375,698,240 of NW_027526203.1, read as the reverse complement.
TAGCAACTTAGGACCGGCATTTATATCACAACCGACATCTTCAATCCATTAGGGGTGTAATTCAAACAGATTTCTTCAGCTCTTTTCCAGGGTTGTTATGACAAAACTCTGAAAAAGGTTTTTGCGAATTCTTATCGGTGAAACTTGTCAGCAAATAGGAATTGGGGATAATAATGAGCTGAACACGTATCGGTGAACACGTAAAAACACGTAATTTACCAAAAATCGAGACGCAACCTATCAAGGATTTTTAGTGGGAAATTTTATAAAATAGTTTTGGACATTCGTGAGGGTTGGTATATATTAGCAAAAAAAATATTTTTAGATCTCTGAATAGGCCAGCGAGGTAATGAAAAATGTCCAAAAATACACTTTCGCCTTCTCCACTTTTTAAGGGGTGTAGGTTTAAAAATCCAGGAGTACGTAGCTCACACGCCGTGATGACAATGTACTTCCGAAATTTCGTCTCGAGGACCAGCAGTCTGGCTAGGAATTGATATCATTTGTTATGACCTTTTACTCCTTTGGTGGGTGTAATTGCAAAAAGTCTCGTTCATTTTTACAGGCTTCTGATGGCGTAATCCTGAATGATTTTGTGTGTGCTTCTATGGATAAAATTTATCAGCAAAAAGCACTTCGATAAATGAAAGGGCGGGGCATATATTGAGGTATTCGTAAAAACATCCTCTTTACCCCCATATCCAGATTCGCCCCATAGGGGTTTTTTTTTTTAGCCAAACAGTGAATCTACTTTTTATACATTTCTATGGGTGTCCCTTATCTTCAAAATCGGTTGGATGTCTTAACTACCTGCGAGAATATCAAATAATTGCAAAAGCCCAACTTGCACATTTTACTTCCGTATCGGTGAAGTTTCCAAAATCTAGCCTTAGTGAGCCCCTACGCAATTATAGAAATTTACTCCCGAAATTTCAGGTCTCTAGGTCCAGCAATTTCGGCTAGGCATTGATGAATCCGTCAGCCCGTCGTTAGGTCGGCTTCTCGGTTGGTCGCTCACTGTTTGTAATCGATTTAATGACATAATTTATCTGACCAGCAGTTTTCTGGAGCTGTGGTGCATTTATGTCCGTTCTATGTCCAATTCTGTTCGTATACGTAGAAGTTAAGGTGGTATTCATTGGTTAGTTGAAGTTGTCTAATTGGTTGACGGAAATGGATAGGTCAGCTGATTGATAATGGTGTTGTTTTATTCTAATGGATTGATCGAAGCCTGATTAGTCATTTTTTATCAACCGATAAATGGGCAGTTTCTTTTTTCTCTTGTTCTTTCCCCTCTAGTCATGTGCTGTGGACTAGGGGTATTGAAGCATATAGTTAAAATATTTTTGAAATTAACCGTTTTGTCCATTCGTGGGGAGCATTCTCGAGAAAGTTGGCGTTGCCGCAAAACGTCTCCGTGTGGGGACTCCGGACAGGACAGAGCCATTGAGGGGTAGTGGTATGCAGCTTCGCTGACGTACCCGTACATACCCGACTACATACCCGAAGCGAAACTTTACATGATGATGATGATGATGATGATTCCTATTGGTTTCCCCTTTGAAGCGGGGTGATGACATGTCATCTTACCAAAAAGGACTAATATAACCATGTTTTACACTCTTGGTTTAATACTAGCGCTGCTTAGGGCAGGCACTAAAGCTTATTAGGCTCGAAATACTTTCTTTTCCCTGTTACAGGTGGTAACTGTCCTAGGCAATATTCCCCTCTCTGCTTTTCGTCCACCAGCATTCTAATCTTATTTTCGTCCCCTCGACAGCCTTGAAGTTAACTTCCTCTCTGATACCCTTCAATCCTAGGGCTTCTGAAAGCCCAATATTCCCTTCATGTAGATTTGGATGGATACCCTCACATTCTAACACTATGTGCCGCATAGTTTCTGTTTCTTTTCCGCAGACCACACATACCCCATCATTTTGTGAATACTTCCTCACAAAACTCTTAGTTCGCAGGCAACGTGCTTTAGCCTCAAAAAGCAAAGCACTGCCCTGGGAATTATAGTAGAAATTTTCCTTTCTGATGTTCATCTTCTCAGCCCTGTACATCTCTAACGACGTTTTAGCTTCCATTTTTCCCTCCATTTATTCGTTTCAATCTGCCTTGCCCCTTTTTTGGTTACCTTGGCTGTTTTGGATTCCCCACTGTTCTTTCCGTATTTCATCATTAGCCTTCTAGTCTTTCTTAACCACTGCGTGTCCACGCTTTTCAAGTATAGGTACCTAAGAACCTTAGCTGCCCACCTTCGTTGATCCATTGCCCTCAACCTCATCTCAAAGCATATTTTACTCGGAGCTTCTCAAACTTGAAACGACGCCCAGCCCATATCTCCCTGAACTGCTTCGTTAGTTGTTTTTCCATGCGCGCCTAAGGCCAAACGTCCTACCGTTCTCTGGTTTACTTCAAGGCCTGATAGAACGTCTGATTTTAAGCAGAGTACAGCATTCGCAAACGTGAGACCCGGAACCATTACTCCTTTCCACATTCCTCTTACTACTTCATATTTGTTATACCCCCACAGAGCTCTATGCTTCATTATAGCTGCGTTTCGCTTTCCCCTAACCTTAAGTTGCTCCTCATGAGTACTTAAGTAGTTATCCCCTTCGTTTATCCACACTCCCAAATATTTATATTCCTTCACTCTAGGTAATTCGCCTTGCTGGATAGACACTACGTCGGTGGTAGCGTCATTGAAAACCATTATTCCTGATTTTTCTGCACTGAAATTTAACCCGAGGTCAGTGGCTTCGTGGCCGCAAATATTTATTAGCCGCTGCATATCGGTTTGGTTATCAGCTAAAAGAACAATGTTGTCTGCGTATAACATCACAGAAACCCGTTGATCCCGTTAGAGGGAAGGTTAAATGAGGTCACTGGATTTTGCATAGCGCGAAGAAATCGACGGTAGCTTCTTTTAGCCGGTGCGAAAAAGTAGGCATCTCTTACAATAAGTAGAGGGACTGCTGTTCTAACTCCTCACCTTTGCACTAATTGATTTCGTTGCGCTGTACCTCTCCTTGTCACTTCAGGAGGAGCTACAGACGTTTGCATTAACCAGTTACCAAGTCAATCGATTGATGCTGCACCTGACCTTTTTAGCCGGCAATTCAGCTATACTGCTTAATTTTCCTTTTTTATTCCTGGCAAGTTCTATGTACTTATTTTTTTTCTGCCTTTTCTTTGGTGTTCCAAAGCACAGTTATTTCCACGTCCTTTTTATAACCGCTCTCCACCGAAGTAAAGATTACCGTTGCTATGATGAGTACCCGCTCAATGCCGGTGGCAATGTTAAACTCAGTATGCTTCAGTCCACTTGTTCATGTCATGCCGTACTGGACACGATGCGGGCCGCACTTCATTTACGGGTAAACAAGCACGTACCGGAACGCACACGCAACGCAACGGCCGGCCGGTGTGGTTCAGTGCACACGCCGGGTAACGCGGTGCACTCCACAATAAAGCGAACAAGAAGTGTTCCGGGACCTTCTATAATCCTTTTTGTCCGGGCTGCTCGTCGCAAGCCCTGAGCGCCAACATTTCAGGCTGCGGGGCTTATTTGGCACGCTGTTCGTTTTTTCTTGTCTTTTGCCGGGAACGAATCACGAGTCGCTTTTCTGATCATGAACGGACGGAAACGAAGGCATACTCGAAACGCGCCAGCCGTGCTTTATTGTCCCAATTATTGGTGATGCTCCGAAGCTAGGAACAGAAGGAAAACGTAAAAAAATTACTTCTTTGGAGCACGCTTCATTTATTACGGCCCGAAAACGGGAGGGAGCAAGGCTATATCGCTAAGACTTATCTTGTTTCATACGAACGATTGAGGACTAAGTTGGAATAGCACGAGATGAGGTAGCAGAAAAATTAACCTTAATCCAACAAAGTATACAGTACAAGCATAGTCCATGAAACCAGTGGTCAATGAAATAAGATGTATTCTGCCTGGGTAGTTGCGCAAAAGCAAGCACGATGGAAAAAGAAAATTACAATGGCAGGCGTTTGGCCATGACACGGCGGGAAAGTGCGGTCCTAGATTACCTAGAAAATTTTTAATTAATGCCCCACCCTATCCTCCTCCCGAAACCACTCAAGAAAGTATGTCCCGGGAAAGTGCGCGAGGCTTAATATCATGGGCGTCGTTAAGCTCAGTCTCCCCCCTTCGTTTGCTGCTCATCTTGACTGTTTTCTTCGCCGCTTGATATTAGCCCGGCTAGCAGGGATTTTCTTCGTAAGCAGTATCGAAATCATTTTATGCACACCGAATCGCCTAAGATTTGGCTGTCACGAACATGCTGATGTATATCATTTGTATTTTGTAACCTTTCCTTGTACGTTTTATAGCGCAGCTCTAAAGCGCTTGCTCTTGTGGTTTCGCGTCCCCGTCGGCCTCGTTGTAACCGAGCAAACGGAGAGCACACCGTAGATAGACGAGACAGAACGAGCAGGAGAGCGGTGGAAGTAAATATGGCGAAAGTGTGAGGAGGAGAACGTCATGCCAATGCCGGGGCAGGTATGATCGGCGACGGCGACGCGCTGTGGGATTACACCAGAGTAGCGCGCCGTCGTGCGTTCGCTGATGACGCGCTCACTTCCTTAGCCGAAGCAGCAATGCGCCGTCACCGGGAACTGTGCAGTTCACTCTGCTCCCAAATTTCTAATTAGGGAGTGTCGTAATCGTCGGCCAATTTTTGTCGTGAATATTGTATGGGTAAGGGAGTTGAAAGCATCTCGGCATGGAAGCCTTTCCACAACCAAACACTCCTGTTAATATTTGGTTACATTTTTAAACATGATCCGTCAACAGCAAGTTCAGAGACTCGTGATGTCCGCGAATTGTATGCTAGAGGCCTCGCTGTAACGGCCGCTACGGGGAGATCATTGTGAGATCGCAGCGGTCGAATCATCGCGTGTTACAAATTGGCAAGAGGGGCATCAAGTGAGGGGACCATGTCGTGCCCGTTCATCCGCTAATGGTGGTGGTGCTCGAAGCAGAAGAAGTTCTACAACATCAAACACGAGCAAGTGACAACTTACGTCGACGTGAGACTGCACTTCAGGAAAGACCGAATGAACTACAGAGGATACAGCGCCAAGATCTTGGTTCCCAAGCTCCCATGGCTATCGTTGGCATGATAACCGAGGGAACTGGATGACCGTGTTTAAACGCAATATCGCTTCACGTGTAATAATTTGCCAAAGTGGTACGATTCGCGCTGAACTTCGTATCGCATTGCGTTATCACCTGACACGCGTGTCTTTCTTCGCAGCAGTTAAAAAAAAAAGCAAATTCCAATAGTGCAACCATGATGCGATAAATTGGGGCGTTTCTACATAGGAGATGCTACACTCTAACACGTCCCCGTAGGGCGTCTTCACCACAGTGCTTCAGAATGACCAATCGGAGTGGCTTAGTGTATGAATTGGGCGTGTGTATGAATTGGGCTTAGTGTATGAATTGAGCCTTATCTACTGACACTACGCCCGGCTTCTCTGGCGGCAAATTCTGGGTCCCGCCTAGCTTGACGCACGCTTTCGGCGTCTTGGGCAAGAACTGCTCTATTTAGTGACACTAGTCCTGCCTAGCCTTCAATGATAATCTGCATACATAATCTTTACCAGGAACAATGAGGGGAGGGGGGCGGGGTGGGGCCTTATCTTCAAAGGCGCCATAACCACGATAATGCGGTTTCGGTGCTTGTTTTGCCGATTCTGAGCTCTATGCTGTTTGTCTGATTAGCCTGACGCATGCCCTCAGTGTCTTAGGCCTTCACGCCTCGGGAGGATGAACCTGCTTTGTGTAGAAGTATACAGCTTCGCTGTAAAAAAAAAAAACTCACGTGCGCAGAGACAACACGCAAGACGTGTAAGGCGCTTTGCATTGCGGCGCACTGTGCCAGCGCAGATGCCCCTTTTCATTCAAGCAGGCTGCTCGGCCACGTCATTCGCCGAATTTGCCCACTAGGCTACTTCGATTAACCCTTCTGGACCATCGGGGACTTCTTAGAATGTAGGCTTTCTTTTTGGCTGCGCTTAAAAGCTGTTTACATACACTCTAAGACAGGAGCGTTGGGTATAATACAATTATTTTTTGAAGAGGAAATTGAATCATTTAACGGGCTCCCGGTGCCTGTGCTAATCTATTACGTTTTTTGTCCAATTGATAGCCACATGTCCACCTTGCGAATTGCGGCCATGTACTTGATTTTTTGTGCAATTTCACCGCAATCGTCATCAGTGCTTTATGCCTGAGCTTGTGTTCCCATTTATTCCTAAACAAGTCCAAAAAAAAAAAACAATTTTGTAAGACGGCCGCTATACGCCTCGAGCGAGGCCTGTAGGGGTGCCTCTGAAATCTCCCTAGCGCCCCGTTTCGAAAGCAGCCGCGGGAGTATCCGGCCCGCTCCCCGCTGTCGCCGTTGCTTTTGGGGCTCGTTAAAGACAGCGATTTACCGTTTTTACGCCTTCGAGATACAAAATAATCTGAAGCAGGCACTCTTTTTACAAGTGTGGTGTGTTTACGGGAGTATAAACGTTTATGACGCGATCTTAGTGTGGTAAATTCGGTCTATATGAGCACCAGGTGTGTGTCACAGGCCGGTGTCCCGAAGCAGGCATATGCATGCAGCTGATTGCAATTCCGCTTCTCTGAAATTTAGTGGCAGTGTCTCCGTAAGCCGTGTTTCCTCCGATGGCCATGTTGCGGCCATACACACTATCATGTAAATCGGCTTAGTGCGCTTACAAAATCTAGCGTAGCACTCATACCTGACAGCACGCAAGTTACGCTTATATTGAGCACTACCCTGAATCAGCCAATTCAACATAAATTTCACAAACATTTTACGAAAGAAGTACGATGGATAATCCAAAATTATACTCGGGAGTCAGTACACAACGACAAATTTTATGCTGGGTCGTCTTGCCCCGAGGTGAGCGCTCGCAAAGATTCATCTGTTACATTTATGCTCCACGAGAAGCGCAGAGACGGGCTTATATAGTAATGCCCGTCCACGACTAAACTCTTCATCTAAACATCGTCATATGACACAGCGAGACTGCAGAATCTAGCATAAATCGAAATCAGAGAGCCTTATCAGATCCCACTCTTCCAACGAGCCCGTGTGTACGAGATTTCGGAGCACGTTAAGGATGTCCAGGTGGTCAAAATTAATCCGGAGCCCTCCACAACGGCGCGCCTCATCGCCTCTGTTGCGTCGGTGCGTTAAAACCTACAATAAATCAATCAACTCTTCCGACAACACCTCGTATTGCTTGTGAACTGCCTACTGTTGCGACCGAGTGGGGGCACCCGATCCGAGCTCCGTGGCCTCCGACATACGAGTGGTAGCGTGTATGATGCGAGCGGCCAGCCGCTGTTGCAGCCGTGAAGAAGTCCAAAAGCCGTAGGCTAACGCAACTGTTTACTTCATAGCGAGAGGTGAGCCGAAGCCAAAAAAAAAACAATGCCCCGACGGGTGAGTTTACAATTCAGGACTCGAGCAGAGTGACAGCATGGATTCGCTGCTCAAACAGGAATGAGTTACAGCGCTTGGGCGGCTTCTATTTATACCCAAAAGCCGCCGTAACGGTCAAAACGCCAACAAGCGGCAACACGCCACGAACGTCACAGACACACACAACGCTCTTTCCAGAGTTCGTGACAGTCGGTAGCCTCGGCGCACGTTGAGTCCGAGAGAGGGGAGAGAGGAGGACTCCGCTGCGATCGACGGGGCCTCTGTGTCCTTGAAACGCGTTGAGACGTGCCTCGCCTGGTCGGCAACCGTCGAAGTTTGAAACGCGTTGAAAGCGAGGCGTCTGGCCCGGCTTGTCGAAACTTGAATGAACATGCTGGCGCCTGACGGCTGAAAGGCGCACGCGGTGGCTTCGCCGCACAGCCGAGGAGTGATGCGGGAAAGTACGGCGGCGCTGGCCGATTCGTAACAGCTTTTCCGCCGGGGGTCCGAGATCCCTATGGATAAGGGTCTTCAACTGTTGTCCGGAGGGATGCTTTCGAAGTGAAGTGCTCGGCAGACGCTCGACTCCAGGCCTGGGCTGCACGACACCGTGCTGGAGCTTCACCGGGCCGGTCACTGGACGAGTAGTGGCTCCCCAAGAACGTCTCTGGCTTGGTCAGGCAAGCAACAGAACAACACAGGAAGACACAACCGCATCGCCGGCAAGTGCGAAGACAAATCCACACTGAAGATCTACCAGGCTTGTAGTTGCGAAAAAATACGCTAACTAACTACTCTAGTTATATTTTAGCCAAGCAGTACTTTAGACAAGTGCACAAACCTGAAAGGTGACATTTCGCGTGATTGGAAAGGTGCCACACACAAAAAAAACGTAATCGTAAAGGGCGAAACCTGCGTCAGGAAAAATAATGAAATTGAGAAAGTCAGGCGTCTACAAGCCACTTCTCACGCTGAGAGCCGCGATTCGAGCTCTCATCATTGCCCTGAGTTTTTCCCAATTTGTACCGTACTTTCGGTGCGCCCGTTCTCTGAAAGCTGCAGCGACCGCGTGAAAGGACACCGGCCGTTGTTTTCGACAAAGGTCGAGCGCGCGGAGGAGCGAGCGGGATTTTCCACCATTCATAGGTTAGGCGCGCACTCCTTCTTGGAGGCAGCGTTCCCTTGGCGCGATGCGAGCTCACGGCTTTGCCCCTCGGCGTGCCCGCATTGAAACACGCGCCACAAGTACGCGCGGAAGTTTTCCCTCTATCCTTCTTGCTCGCCTTTTCAGCAACGCGTTCGGCAAGCAAACGTCGGAACGCGTTTATGTTCTCTCCTCTGGGCTTATCGGTTACCGACTTCGGCTCAGCCACAGGCGATACCGGATTTTCAACTAGCTCAGCCGATGTTGGCCCATCGTCGGGAGCATCAGCTGGGAGTGACAAGGGCACGACGTGCTCATTAGACACCTGGTAGCTTCGAACAGTCACTACCTCGTCACCCCTGGCGCTTTCGGCGACAGCCTCAGCATGCGAACACCGAAGCGCGTTCCCGTTCTCTTTTCTCATTGCCAGGACAACACTACATCCAGGCTGCCCTGTCTCAAAAGACGGCTCAGCCGCCCGTGACACCTGAATCTCTACGAGTTCGGCTGGCCGTCGCTCGAGGTCGGTTACCTGAGCTGGTGGCAGGACGGAGTCGGCTTGCTCAGTGGCGAGATCGTCATGACTCCCAACAGAACCCTGCAAACCGTTGGCTGCCTCGACTGCAGGCTTTCCCACCACGTCGCTCGTTTCTGCACTACCGTCCGAAGGAACAACCTCCGTTTCAGCGGACTCGTGCGGCATCTCGGTAACCTCATGGTTTACGCACTCCAGCGAAACCTCGCTATCTCGCGAAATGTTCATGTTCAGACCGGTAGCCCCTCTCAAGGCCGCCCGCGAATTTGAACCATCTAAACACCCTGCCGAAATCTCCGAAGCCAACACCAACACATTTCCGCTCTCAGTGGACTTACATTGCCCTCTGTCGTGAGCCTCTGAAAATGCCCAATCATCGCTTTCTGTCTGAGTTTCGCCATTCCTCACAGAGGTGGCGACACTAACGTTACATGAGCGCTTCGCAGCGAGCCCAGCTGGTTCTTTCCTCGCCAGTTTCTCGAAATTGTACCCCTTGTCGCTTAACAGCTGATCCGACCTGTTCGATAATAGGTACTTGTACCCCGGAAGAAGTTGAGGGGATACTGCTGCCTGCGTCACAAGTTCACCAAACGGACCTCCGATGTTGACCTTAGCAATCGGCAGGCGCACCTTTCGTGCTCCTACGGCTGGCTTCACCCAAACACACTGCCCCGTTAGCTGAACCGGTTCAACGTACGAAGGGTGGACCATGTCTACCGTCGCCGCGGAGTCGCGAAGAACTCGGCACGGTTTACCGTTGACGACAAGCTCACGTACGTACGGCTCCAGAAACTGCCTGCTGTCCACACTCTGATCTAGTACGTGAAAGACTAGTTTTCCTTTCTTAAAACTGGCAGCGAAATGTCCCGTCTCGCCGCATTTGTAACACGCAGTTTGTCTGCGCGCTTCAAAAGCTTTCTTTCTGCGCTGATCCTCAGCGTCTGCTGCTCTCTTTTCGTTATCGTGGCTAGTTTCTCTATCCACGACAACGACTTCCCTTGCTCCACCGTCTTCCTGGGGAGCTATGCATTTCGGCCCTTACTTATCAGGCCTCGGCCTGAACTCTTTTTGGCCGTCTTTCGGCCCCTGCGCACCTCGACGTGCGACGAACTCGTCGGCTAGTTGAGCTGCCTGATCCACAGTATTTACCCCTTGCCTATCTTGCACCCAGAGTCTCAGGTTCTCCGGTAGTCGGCGGTAAAACTGCTCAAAACTGAAGCACTCAACTACCTTGCCGTGCTCTCTGAAAGCCTTTGCATCTATGAGCCACTCTTCCATGTTTGCCCTCAGCTTGTAGGCGAACTGCGAGTACGACTTGCCCCTAGCTTTCTCGGCTTCACGGAACTTCTGGCGAACCGCCTCTGCTGACAGCCTGTACTTACCCAGGAGGCTAGACTTAACTTTCTCATAGTCCTCCGCCTCCTCCTTTGGCAAGCGGGCCATCACGTCGGATGCCTCACCTGGCAAAAGCATAAGCAGCTTTTGCGGCCATGAGTCTCGGCTAAACTGGGCCCTCTCACACGTACGCTCGAAGTTGACCAAAAAAAGACCGATGTCTTCTCCTACCTTGTAGGGTCGCATTAGGTCACACATGTCGCTCAGTCGCCGCAGACTGCACGCTTGGCGCGCTGCTGTCACTCTCACGCCTAGGTCGAGACGCCTCGACGTATAGACGCTTCATTTCCAGCTCATGCTGTCGCTCCTGTTCTCGCCTTCTATCCTCGCGTTCCTGTTATCGCTTTCTTTCCTCGCGTTCCTCTTCGCGCTTTCTTTCCTCGCGTTCCTGTTCTCGCTTTTTCTCCTCACGTTCCTCACGCTGGCGCTCAGCCTCTGCAGCCTGACGTTTAGCGGTCTCCCTGCCATTGATCAGCTCAATGCACTCAGACAGCTCGTCATCGTCAGCCCCAACAGCGAGTATAGCCTGTATCAGCTCTGGCTTTCTCAGGGCGTTCGTAACATCCAAGCGCAACTCTTTTGCAAGCTCCAACAACTGCGGTTTTTTCAACGCTTTCAAATTCATGGCCGGTCTAGAGTACTGCTTTCCCACTGCTCCAAAAAATGTTTTGCGCGAATAACCCACGCAACAAAAACACACGCCCTACCAGCTATCTTCAGAAGCCTGGTAAAACTCAGTTTAAGAAAAGTCCCGCACTCACCCTTGACCGCCGTGAATTCTGCGAAGTCTGAAGCAGCCTTGACGTCCGTGGTGTTGGGTCTCGAACCGCTGGCTCCAGGTGTTACGAAGTTTCCATCCGACCGCTGCCAACCCGTTGTTGCGACCGGGAAGGCCGACTGCAGCCGGGAAGAGGTCCAGAGCTGATAGGCAAACGTAACTGTTTACTTCATAGGGAGAGGTGAGCCGAAGCCCAAAAAAAAAAAACAATGCCCCGACGGGCGAGGTTACAATACAGGACTCGAGCAGAGGGACAGCATGGATTCGCTGCTCAAACAGGAATGAGTTACAGCGCTTGGGGGGCTTCTATGTATACCCAAAAGCCGCCGTAACGATCAAAACGCCAACAAGCGGCAACACGCCATGAACGTCACAGACACACACAACGCTCTTTCCAGAGTTCGTGACAGTCGGTAGCCTCGGTGCACGTTGAGTCCGAGAGAGGGGCGAGAGGAGGACTCCGCTGCGATCGACGGGTCCTCTGTGTCCTTGAAACGCGATGAGACGTGCCTCGCCGGGCCGGCAACCGTCGAAGTGTGAAACGCGTTGAAAGCGAGGCGTCTGACCCGGCTTGTCGAAACTTTTATGAACATGCTGGCGCCTGACGGCTGAAATGCGCACGCGGTGGCTTCGCCGCACCGCCGAGGAGTGATGCGGGAAAGTACGGCGGCGCTGGCCGATTCGTAACAGCTTTTCCGCCGGGGGTCCGAGATCCCTATGGATAAGGGTCTTCAACTGTTGTCCGGAGGGATGCTTTCGAAGTGAAGTGCTCGGCAGACGCTCGACTCCAGGCCTGGGCTGCACGACACCGTGCTGGAGCTTCACCGGGCCGGTCACTGGACGAGTAGTGGCTCCCCAAGAACGTCTCTGGCTTGGTCAGGCAAGCAACAGAACAACACAGGAAGACACAACCGCATCGCCGGCAAGTGCGAAGACAAATCCACACTGAAGATCTACCAGGCTTGTAGTTGCGAAAAAATACGCTAACTAACTACTCTAGTTATATTTTAGCCAAGCAGTACTTTAGACAAGTGCACAAACCTGAAAGGTGACATTTCGCGTGATTGGAAAGGTGCCACACACAAAAAAAACGTATTTGTTGTCTGCGCTGCAAAACGAACCAACCTCTTGCAGTGCCACTATCAGGTCTAAACGAGGCGACAATAAATAGAATTCACTTGTGCTGACGTGTTCGAAGGTGAGTGATACGCTGCTGCCATCGCCGACGCCCGCAAGAGTGCCCAAGAAACGCGCATAAACCGCCTCCCCAGGTCGCTCTTGTTGGCGTCCGCGTGGTATAACAAGACACAGCTGTATTTTTTAAGTGCCCTAAACATGCGATTTGCTTACAGACATCACCATAGCAAGTTGTTTAGTGCGCGGAAAGGCAAAGAGAAGCGAAAGAGAACCAAAACACTGCATGGCCACCTATCAGCCACGCAGCGCTAATCCCGCAAACGCCGCGGAGAAGCGGCGGCAGGCGGCGCAGCGATCGCGAATCTCGAGGCGTATAATGCTTGCAAACGGTGTTACCCCCAGTAGATGCACAGTTTTCCTACGCCTATATAACGAAGAAACGGAACACTATGCGTTTATCAGGGGACAGTACTCCACAAAGGTGCAACGGTTGGCATCTATCCAGATATTACGGTGATATCGTTACTGGCATGACCTGTTTTCAGGTCCTTACGTTGTATCACGTGACGCTTGCGTTAAACGTCAGGATGCAGTTTTTTAACGTAGCATTTAACCTACGCAACGGTAGTGAGTGAGTGAGTGAGTGAGTGTGCGTGCGTGCGTGCGTGCGTGCGTGTGTGTGTGTGTGTGCGTGCGTGTGTGCGTGTGTGTGTGTGTGTGTGTGAGAGAGAGAGAGAGAGAGAGAGAGAGAGAGAGAGAGAGAGAGAGAGAGAGAGAGAGAGAGAGAGAGAGAGAGAGAGAGAGAGAGAGAGAGAGAGAGAGAGAGAGAGCAATCTAAAAGTACCGCGAATTGTATGATGTGACGACCGCTAAAGCTGAACGAAATCAGACAGCATGGTGAACACCAACCCATTGAGTCAAAGCCGCCGCGGTGGCTGACTGGCTAAGACGTTGCGCTGCTAAGCACGAGGTTGCGGGTGCGATTCCCGGCCGCAGCCGCTTTTCTGATGGAGGCGAAAAGCAAAAACGCCCGTGTGTACGAGATTTCGGCGCACGTTAAAGATCCCCAGGTGGTCAAAATTAATCCGGAGCCCTCCACTACGGCGCGCCTCATGGCCTGCTTTGCGTCGGCGCGTTAAACCCTGCAATCAATCAATAAATCAATCAACCCATTAAGTCAGCAACCCTCCGGCTTCTTGAATTGGTGGGGCCAACGAAACAACTATTTCTACCAAGAGTTATCTTGAATTTATTTACAAGACAACTTTGTTCAATGGTACTTCTTTTTGTTCGTTTTGCTAGGCTTGCTCGTTTTTTTTTTCTTGTTTGCATTGCTCTTAAAATTTCGTTATTACACCAGGTGAGTAAACAAAATAATCGTCCTCAAAGCTAGTGTTAAAAAGATAGGGGCCGAAGGGGGCGGCTCACTTTCCCTTCTCGTCATTTTTCTTTCATGCACTTGCAGAAGCACGGCGACTAATAGCGGGGTGCTTGCCCAGCTTCAAAGTGCGAGAGCGCGCTTCGTTATACTGGACCTTCTTTGTTCTATTGCTCGCGTAAGATGGCTCTAGGTGTCACGATGGCAATGCGAGAGTCTGCACTGCTGTGCCTGAAGCTTCAGCCAGAGCCTGGCAAGCTTAGCCTGCTCCCGGCCGCGGCCTGACTCTGCTGTTGTCCTTTGCTTGTCCTTTCGAGAAGTGTCTTTACAAAGGCAAGTGTCTCTTGCAGAAGAACGCCGACAAGCGTGGAGGAGCAAAAGCAAGAAGGAACGAGAAGCCACGCGTCTTGCCGAGGGGAAACGAAACGCGCTTGTATCTGAGGAGCCACTGGAGACAAGCGACGCGGCGGCCGGGGAGCACAAAGGCTCGCGAGCGCTTTCTCTTTTTACCGCCATCGTGGGCGGCACAGACTTTGTAACAAACGACAGTTGAAACAAATGCGCACGAAAGGAGAGACAGTGCGGTGAAGAAGATGGGATGGCAAAAGGCGGCCAGGAGAGCGGGAGAGCGCGGCGGATTGACGCCTGGCTGTGAGCGAGCACAGGACGAGGACCCAGGGGCGCATCGAACCGCACGGAGCAGCATTCGGCGGCAAGGCCGGCGGTGAGCGGCGCTGCTCGACAGAAGCGCACCGGGTTCCTCTCTTTTGAAATGGTGTCGAGTTGAAAGCCTTTTCCAGTTTAGCGCCGAGTGTCCCGGGACACGATTGCGGAAAAGGTTGAATCCGTGAGAATGTTCTTCTCATCTTCGCACGAATCTGTCTTTTCCTTCGTGTTTCACCGCGCTTATAACGCACTGTATAGTGGCCTTTTGTCCGCCGGGAACGGCTTGAGCAATCGCAGTTACCCTTCGCGCACTGTTTTACAGCTCGCCGGCTTCCTTGCTGCTGCGCCAGTTCTGCCGCACGGGCGCACCTTTTCTCTCTCTTTTCCTGCAGAGGGGGCTGCACCGGTCTTAAAATCGGCCGCATATGATGGAGGAATTATGAAAGCCGAAATCTGATAACTGAGTTGTCTCGAACAGCGACGCGCGCGGCAGCAGTCACCCGAATCAAGGTCGAAGAAATAAAAGCTAACGAGAACTGCCATTGAATCAGCTGTGACCGTGCACAAAACCAACGCAAAAAAAAAAGGAAAACGGAAACGAAAACTGTCGATGTTTTGTGATGGACTGAAAAAGAATCAGTAAAATTCAGAAACTCGTCGCTTGCCAGATGCCAGCGACATTTTCTTTGCACCATGCGAAACTGCCAAGACACTAACCAGCTTTTATCTCATTTAAGATCAGTCACACGTTCACAACGCATTAGCCCAGATTGTTGAGCAATAGCGTAGCAAACCCGCCGTATACATCCGATGCTTCCTATTTTAGTTTTCTTGCAAGTTAAACCTTTTAAACTCCCTCATTGTTACCGTTTAAGCAGAGTCTGATTAAAGTAGGCTCTAACTAGCAAACTCGGTTAATGTTAATCTTACTACCCACACCGTGTTTGCCTCTGTATAGATATACATGATCTCACTGCAGTCAAGCCTGGCTTTTCTTACGGTCCAGCTGTTGGTCCTTTATTATTCTTATGCTACATTATCTGCCTACAGAACACGAGTTCTCTAGTGTAGGTGTTTCCTGGGCAATATTCTTTAACACGGACTACTGAAAGGATTATTTACTGCTCAGCCATTGCCGCAAGTAGCCGTAGTTTTTTCTTGAAGATTTCTTGGTTTGATTTTGCCAGCGTTTATTTATAAACTTTGCTGCATTTATCTCCAGTTCTTTTATATTTTCTTTTTCGAAACCGCAAAACAGTTGTGCTTTCAGTTATTTTAAAACGTTCTGAAATGGGCGGGGGGGCGGGGGGGGGGGGATTTTCCGCGTGATAAAATGGTCCGGGTGAAATGAAATAGTTTGGGATTAAGTTACATTTTTATCTACTCAAATGTGCAATAAAATTGGACTTGTCGTTGGGGGTTCCAGGTATGCTTAGTTATTTTGCTTAGGTAGCTTTGGATTAGTCTTTTGTTATCTGTGCGTACACGGAAGAAAGGGCGTACAGCCGTTGCGGTACGAATATGCATTTCAAGTGCCCATTCAAACGTGCGCGAATTTAACAAAGCGACAACAGAAATTGCGAATCGAACGTTCGTCAACGGCGTGGTCACTAGATTAGCTGGCCTTAAATTGTTTCACCCAGCCACATTTTTTTTTAAATACAGAGCATTTCTTTAACTCACGATGTCACCCGTTCTTGGCGTCCGTAGTTGTCCGCATCACTCGCAGGTGCGCCCTGTCGGCGCGATCGTGGCGTGATAAAGGCGGTTGTCGGCGAGGCTGGAACGCGCTCATCGCCGCGCTATCTCGTCAGCCCCGCTCCTCCTCGCCTACTCTCCGCTCGCATCGCGCGCTCTCTCCGCGGTCGGTTCGCGCCCAACAGGAGGGGGCGCGCGCGTCGCGGGATCAACAACATCTGTAGCGTGATCGTGACGTCAGCATCGCGCGCGCGTGGCGCAGTCGTGGCGTGATAAAGGCGGCTGTCGGCGAGGCTGGAACGCACTCATCGCCGCGCTCTCTCGTCAGCAGTTGCCACCAGTGCAACAACATTAACGTAACGCAAACTACTTAACGTCGTGCGCCCCCGGAAATGCTCTGCATTTGATCGTGCCCCTCGCGAGGGGGATGTTTCTTCCATCAGGAAAAAAAATTCCCCGCATTTCCCCGAGGGGAAGAATGTGAAAGTGCGAATGCACGAGTTGAATTTGCGCGGTTCGGTAATGTTCGCGAAAGAGAGATCACACACACACACACACACAATTACAAAGAAAGAAAGATGCATTTATTCACAGACACCTATTTGTGTTGTCGTTGTACTTGATTGCTAGAGCGGATCTCAGCTTTGAAATTTCGTGTCAGTACTCCTTTAAGCAGGTGCATTAGCCCTTCTCACGCCCGATTCTTGGCCAATCCCCCACGTGGGTATGTGCCATGTCAGCGGCCAGGCAGCGCGCGCCCATCTCCCCCCGTTGCCAAGGAAGACGAGGAGATTCCTGGCCAATCCCCCACGTGGGTATGTTCCATGTCAGCGGCCAGGCGGACATCGCCGGTGGACGCAGGTTCAGGGTCGCTTAAGAAGTGCATTGCACTTAAAACGGCTACCGCTAGCGGGAATCGAATTTGTAAGGGAAAGGGCGTTTCCCCAGTGCTTTTTTCTTGTAACAGCCTCAATTTGGGCCGCACCGACCACGCACATAATACGCAGCAAATCACTCCAATGTCATAACAACGGGATTATAATACCGCCCGGGTCGCTAACACACAAAACATGACTTCAGGCCACAAAGAGCTTACACGCACTCGGAACGCACACGCTGCATGGTCAGAGGCAAGCTGCCGTCGGCCAAAACAAGCGCGAATTCAGGTGAATAATTCTCGCATCACGAAAACCTTACGACAACCGACTGAACATGCTACGCCGCTGATAATTATGCTGGAAGTTAATCGCGCACATGACAAATACACGGCCTCTTATCCAAAGCAAAGCTTACAACGGGACGAACTCGCCGCTGCGCGCAATTCTATACTCAGAACAAAGGGTGGACGACGGTCGCGGAGGGAATATACGCATTTCTTCGCGAGTGACCGCTCAAGCTTGCGCAGAATTTAACAGAGTAACAACAAGCATTCAGAAACTTACCTCGCAAAAGAGTGATGGCAGCGTCGGCCTGAAGGATGGCCGTTCAAATCTATGAAACCAAACTTTTCTCCTTCCTGCGTCGCGTTTCCCGGACGGAATAACGAAGCCTTTGAAAAAGACATGAAAAAGACCGGCCCCCCGTCAAAACGTTAGAATAAATATTGTAATGTTTTTAAATTTGACTTCTTTATCGTATATAAATATATATATATATATATATATATATATATATATATATATATATATATATATATATATATATATATATGGCTGAAATCAAAAACACACAGAGCGGGAAAAACTAAGGTTAGTAGAGACAGAGACACACGAGAAGGACATTACAAATAAAAATAAAAGTTTACTGACGTTTCAGGGAGAGGAGTCCCTTTCTCTCCCTGAAACGTCAGTAAACTGTTATTTTTATTTTATTTTTAATTTTTTAATGTCCTTCTTGTGTGTCTCTGTCTCTACTAACCTTATATATATATATATATTTATATATTTATATATATATATATATATATATATATATATATATATATATATATATATATATATATATATGTATAGCGAATCAGAATAGGAAATGAGGGGCTCGTTAAAATAACACAGAAATAAGAGTTGGCAGTCAAGAAAACCTGGGAAAGGAAAGGGGAAGATGTGGTAGGTCATTGAAACAGATAAAGAATTTGGAAAGAAAGTGGAGAAAAAATGCCCGCCAGGTGGGATCCGAACCCACGACCTCCAGAATACCGGTCTGGTGCGATAACCAATACGCTACCAGCGGGGCGATTTTCCCCTCCACTTTCTGGGGTATTTATGTTTAGGCATTTTTGTTTCCTGTGCTTGGGGGTGGTAGCCAGCGCCTCTCGGACTACTCGGGGGGAAGATGACCTTCTTTTTAACCCCCGGGACTTGACTCGAGTGTCTACGTCATGTCGGGAGTGGTCGACCAGCTTTGAACCCTCTTAAGCTTCCTATGGCACCAAGACTGCCAGAACAGAGGCCCTCGCTATGTATGTAGCGAATCAGAATAGGAAATGAGGGGCTCGTTGAAAATAACACAGAAATAAGAGTTGGCAGTCAAGAAAACCTCGGAAAGCAAAGGGGAGGATGTGGTAGTTCATTGAAACTGATAAAGAATTTGGAAAGAAACAAAGAAAGTGGAGAAAAAATGCCCGCCAGGTGGGATCCGAACCGACGACCTCCAGAATACCGGTCTGGTGCGATAACCACTACGCTACCGTTGTGGTTATCGCACCCCCGAGTAGTCCGAGTGGCGCTGGCTACCACCCTAAAGCACAGGAAACAAAAATGCCTAAACATGAATACCCCAGAAAGTAGAGGGGAAAATCGCCCCGCCGGTAGCGTAGTGGTTATCGCACCAGACCGGTATTCTGGAGGTCGTGGGTTCGGATCCCACCTGGTGGGCATTTTTTCTCCACTTTCTTTCCAAATTCTTTATCTGTTTCAATGACCTACCACATCCTCCCCTTTCCTTTCCGAGGTCTACTTGACTGCCAACTCTTATTTCTGTGTTATTTTTAACCAGCCCCTCATTTCCTATTCTGATTCGCTACATGCATAGCGAGGGCCTCTGTTCTGGCAGTCTTGGTGCCATAGAAAGCTTAAGATGGGTTCAACGCTAGTCGACCACTCTCGACATGACGTAGACACTCGAGTCACGTCCCAGGGGTTAAAAAGAAGGTCACCTTCACCCCGAGTAGTCCGAGTGGCGCTGGCCACCACCCCCAAGCACTGGAAACACAAATGCCTAAACATAAATACCCAAGAAAGTGGAGGGGAAAACCGCCCCGCCGGTAGCGTAGTGGTTATGGCACCAGACCGGTATTCTGGAGGTCGTGGGTTCGGATCCTACCTGGCGGGCATTTTTTGTCCACTTTCTTTCTTTCTTTCCAAATTCTTTATTTGTTTCAATTACCTACCACATCCTCCCTTTTGCTTTCCGAGGTTTTCTTGACTGCCAACTCTTATTTCTGTGTTATTTTCAACGAGCCCCTCATTTCCTATTCTGATTCGCTTTATGCATAGCGAGGGCCTCTGTTCTGGCAGTCTTGGTGCCATAGGAAGCTTAAGAGCGTTCAACGCTGGTCGACCACTCTCGACATGACGTAGACACTCGAGTCACGTTTCGGGGGTTAAAAGGAAGGTCACCGTCACCGCGAGTAGTCCGAGTGGCGCTGTCTACCACCCCCAAGCACAGAAAACAAAAATGCCTAAACATAAATACCCCAGAAAGTGGAGGGGAAAATCGCCCCGCCGGTAGCGTAGTGGTTATCGCACCAGACCGGTATTCTGGAGGTTGTGGGTTCGGATCCCACCTGGCGGGCATTTTTTCTCCACTTTCTTTCTTTCTTTCCAAATTGTTTATCGGTTTCAATGACCTACCACATCCTCCTCTTTGCTTTCCGAGGTTTTCTTGACTGCCCACTCTTATTTCTCTCTCTCTCTCTCTCTCTCTCTCTATATATATATATATATATATATATATATATATATATATATATCAGATTGTCGAACCGGAACCGAACCGAACGGAAAACCGGAACTGAACCGGTATTTTTGCCGGAACTGAACCCGAACCCGAACCGTTATTTTTTGAGCATGCTGAACCCGAACCGGAACTGAACCGAAAAAAGAAATAACGGTTACCGGTTCATGCCGAAACGGTTCGACCCTTCGTTCTTGATATTGCAGTCAATGCAATTCAGGTCTTTTTTCTTTCACGTACCATCAACTTCGTAAACGCTCGCGCACATTCCACGCCAGACAGTCGAACACTATCACGCTCTATGAAACAATGTAGCAATGGTCTGTTGCTGCTAAAACCGCGAGCATAGTGCAAGCTGACCAAACGAAATTTCATTCTCGGCAGCTTGCAGGGGATATAAAACGACTTTGCCCTTCCCTAGCTGTGACTTTATCGGACCAATCAGGCTGCAGGAGTGCTCCACTGCGCAACAGCGAAAGCACACACCCGATGTGTGCAAACCTTTTGCATTTCATAATTTGTTTAAAAGGTCCGACACCTGCAAATTGTTAATACTTGACAAGTGTGACCGCAGGAGCTGCTCAATGGCTAAGCCATTTGCTGCTGACCACAAGTGGCCTCGATCTCCCTTCCCCACGACCGTTTTGCTGAAGTAGATGGAAATTGAGAACGTCGGTGTATCGAGATTTTGATCCACGTTTAATATCACCAGCTGGTTAAAATAAGTCTGCTGGCCTGCAACATATCCTGCGCCTCGAAGCAGAGATATAGCACGGGGAATCAAATGCGCCAGTTTTTTTTTATGTGTTTACACGGAAAACAACAAAAAGGAAAAGGCGAATCACGTTGTTTTAAAATATTAAGCAAAAAGTAAGTAAAACCGAATATGTAAAGAAAAAACCTCCAAAACGTGGATATTGCTCTATACTTTTCTTTGCCCTGCCTTTCACAACCAAACGTGCCATCAATGCGAAGGAAGTGAGTTCCGTGGTCTGTTTTTGGGGACAATACAGTGGACAAGTTCCGTTTTTTACAAATACAAATAACAACAGATATGTCAGGGAAAACTGTTAAGGTGCGCACTTAATCCCTTGGCAAGGAACTGCAGCCCTCGACCTTCTCTTGGAAGCAGAAGCAATAACAAAGCAGATGACACGTGCAGAAAGGCAGGCCGGTGCGTCACACTGTCCCATTCGCCCAGCGATCATCTTTTCTGCTTGTTCTGCAGTTTTGTCTCTTTCAGATCTGCTTTTTTCGAAGGTGCACTTGTACTGACTGCCCAACTCGCTACATTACATCTACTCCTACTCGTTCCGGAGGGAAGTACTGCTGTGCGCGAATTAAAGAGCGCCTAACCAAAAAAGTTCCATCTCATACTCCGCGCGTGAAATTTCCCTTTCATTTTGTAACAGCATAATCTGTTATAAGATTCCGCAATGTAGCACACGGAACGATGGCCGGGGTCAGGCGGTACGATGACATACAGATTGTAATGTGCGCATGCGGTATAGCTATCGCAAAAAGAATTGCAGTGGTCAGAGCAATAATGCAGTGACTAAGCGTTAACTAAAGCTTACTTTTAACAAAAGTGTGGCTAACACATTCGATAAGGTGACAGCTAACAAATTATTGAGGGTGACCAAATAATCTAATTCATTAGTAGTATTTATGTGCCTGTTGTAGGATTTGTCTGTTTTGTTAAAATGTAAAAAAATGTGCGTCATTGGTATTAAGCACGCACTGGCATTTGAACGAACCAGTACGCAGGCCTAAATTTAAGGCTTCAAAGTTAGCGTGATGGGCGGTTTCATAGTGACGATTGCGATTTCAACAAAAAAGGAAAGGGCAGAAAATACATCCCACCGTCATATCTCTTGGCGGTGGCCTTATGAATAGTCGCTAGGACAACATAAAGTTTGAGCGAGAAAGTAGGGGGTGAATCGTCGCCGCTTCATACTTTAAAGACGATAGTCTTTCTTGGGCTACTTAAACCCAGAAATTTAGGTCTGTCTGTATGTCTGTCTGTCTGTCCGTCTGTCTGTCTGTGACTCGATTCAGCCACCCGGCCAAAGTAAAACAATGCCTGTGCAATAGTCCTATATAGTCACAGCTAAATCTACCCGTCTAAGTCCGGTGTAATGTTCATACCTGTCAACATTGTTGAAGAAGAACAAGACATTACGCAAATATAAGACAACAAATTAATACAGAAGTGATGTCTGCAGTGTTCCTTTATAAAAAATCATACATGCTTGACTTTAGCGAAATTAAATACTTCATCAACTCCAGAAAAAAAAATTCACTTCGCTGTCGCCTGCTGTCGCCCGCGCCACCATAGCTTCTTGCGGCCTTTTAAGGAATCAACTGGCAACAGTTACGAAAGGTTCCACTAGATAGGTTCCACGTTCTGCTTGCAACGCACGTGGAGTAGGGAAACGCGGTTCTATAAACGTTGAAGTAGGGCGCCTCGATTCACGCGCGTCTTCGCCGTACGGCAGCGTTGGCATCGAGACACCCGGTTTGGAGCAGTGGAACGCGGCAAATTTAAAATGATTTAAGCAAACCTTTGGCGTCTTTACCTTGGGAGGAGCGCGACGCAAGAGGAACAACATGAGAGGTGAGCAGGAAAGCGAAGGGAGGCATTTACTTGGCAAAAGTCGATAAAGACTATGGTCTTTTGACGCATTTGCAACGAAAGAAGCAGATACGCGGCCAATTTTTTTTCTAATATATCGTGATTGTTTAAAGTTTGCTTTGCAATTGCGCCACTGCCTTTGGGGAACAGCAGCATTTTGAATTTTTTATTGTGTTTTGATTTGACTGTCGTTTTAAACTACTAAGTGATTTTTTTTCTAATTTCAGTGATAATTCAACTAATCGAACCGGTTCGAGAACCGGTTCAAGCTCCCGAACCGGTTCGCGAACCGGTTCGGTACGTGATTTTGTCGAACCGTAGCTGAACCGGAACGAAATTATTTTACCCGAACCCGAACCGTAACCGAACCGGTATTTTTTTCGGTTCGACACCCTGATAGATATATATATATATATATATATATATATATATATATATATATATATATATATATATATATATATATATATATATATATATATATATGTATGGCGTCTTTTACTCCTCAAATACTGGCCTGCTGAACTATTTGCATCACAGTGACGCAAAACCTGAGGCAACATTTGATAAATCGGTACTTGCTGGTTAAGCTTTCGGTCCTCGAAAGCGCTAGTAGGAATGCTCTTCGGCTCCAATACTGCTCCTCAACGCGCCAAGGAACGCGACTTCAAGGCAGGTAACGTAATCTTGGAAACAGTAAGCGTTTACGTCTATCTTGGGCAAGTCATAAATGCTGATCCCAATCATTAAAATAAAATTACCGGTATAATAAGCATGGGGTGCGCTGCTTTTGGTAGTAATTGTGATATCCTGAATAGTAAGCTTCCTCTGTCACTCAAAAAGCTGGTGTATAACCTATGCGTTCTTCAGGTAAGGACGTACGGGGCAGAAACTTCGGGTCGACGACTTCAAAGGAAACTTAGATCGACCCAACGAGCTATGGAACGAAGGATGCCAGGGGTCCCGCTTACGGATAAGAAAACAGCTGCGTGGATTAGGAAATAAACTGGTGTGAAAGAAAGTGGGCATCAGCGGGTCATATTATGCGCATGAGGGACACCATTTGGACCATCCGTTTAACGGAGTGGCTGCCAATAAACCGCAAACGCTATAGGGGTCGGTCGAAGATTTGGTAGAGGGATGAGCTTCAAAAAAGTTATTTCTTTTGCAGTGCGAAGCCAGAAGTGGCGAAGACCGGAGATGCCGAGCGGAACGCGTTCCGCTCCCCACTAGCAGACGACGCTCGCTTTCCTAGCGCAACTCGCAACCGCAGCGCCGCGGTGGCGAGAGTCGCGGCCGGCCGCCTTCTCTCCACGGCCGCGGCGGGGAGATACGGAACTGAAACTAAAGCATGGCAAACTGTTCGCATGGCGACGCAGTGAAACATCCCCCTCGCGAGGGGCACGCTCAAATGCAGAGAATTTCCGTGGGCGCACGACGTTAAGTAGTTTGCGTTACGTTAATGTTGTTGCACTTGTGGCAACTGCTGACGAGAGAGCGCTCGTCAGCAGTAAAATTGGCAGCCTCGGCGCACGTTGAGTCCGAGAGAGGGGAGAGAGTGTCCTTGAAACGTGCCTGGGCGCGCTATCGAATGTTGATCGCGCCGATAGCGAAACGTCTGAGCCGGGCATGTCGAGGCGAGCGATGCGGACAACTACGGACGCCAAGAACGGCTGACATCGTGAGTTAAAGAAATGCTCTGCATTTAAAATTTGGGGGGAAAGGGGGGACTCAGCTAGCACGCGATAGACGTGGCTGGAGGTCTTTTGGAGAGGCCTTCACCCTGCAGTGGACCCCGGTATTTGTCTACTCAGATGATCCCAGACGACACTGAATTCACTGTGGGCCTTAAGGTTCCATTTAAAAATGATCTATTAATATGAAATTATGCAGAGTACACATAAAATAAAGTCACTGCTCTCTGCAAAGAAAAGCTCGAAACCAGGCAGAACCGTTACCTTAGTAGGTTTCCTTGCATCTTTCATTCCGTACTCGCCAAAATACCAGCAACACAATTTTGGCTGGGTCGTATGCTCATCCCTGAAGAAGCCATTTGCAGCAGGCGATGCGGAGCCTCTGAGAGTCAATAATGTTCTGCGTCTGTCATTTGAATCCACCATTTATATGATGAAAAGGTGCCATGCTTCTGCGCGTTAATTCACCAAGTCTGCACAGCATGGTCCTGTGGTCGACCCTCAAATCCGTTGGCGCATTAAAGCCCGAAACGAACGTGACAGTAATGTGGAACCTGCTGCAGCATATATCGAATGCTGCAGCAGGTTTGAAAGCTGCAATAACAACCATCTACAGCACGCCTCGCGAGAAGACTGACCCAAGTAAATACAGCAAATACAAGGAGAGATTCTTTACTTTGCGACAGCCAAGTTTGGTATTTACTGAAAGGAAAATGACCTTGACCCACAAATACGCAGTTCGACGACCCGTCTTCGGCATGAAGTGTGCCTCACTGGCGATGCATGCATCAATATCGAAGTGAGGACGATTTGCGCAAAAACGACGCGGTACTATTTGCCCTTATCCCGATCAATTCGACACGTTTCTGCTCCGAATGTCTATGAGCAAAAGGGCCGTTCACCGCGCTTTTCGCAGATTTTTTTGTGTTTTTTGGGTCTCGATTTATTGAAGCCCAAAAAATGTGCAACATTCCTGTTTGAGATTCGGGAAGATGGCAACGTGACTTCGGCGAACCATTTGGAGGAAGCCAACAATACGGCGTTGCAAAATAGCTACGACTCGTTGACGTCAGAACGTGCTGAGCACACGAACAACTTGGTCGCTTATGGAGCAGCAGCTCAAGTAGCGGTAATAGAAGCGGGCACTGTATTTGTGTTAGAAGTCCGGACTGTACTTCAAAACTTTGATCGGTGGGTGTTCCCTTGCAAAGAAAGATACATACCAGAGACTTTAAACACCTCAGTATAAAAACGTTGGCATTTTTCTGTGGAGTGCTGCGTTATCATCATGGTATAATATGCATCCTGCGTTTCAGATATTTCAGGGAGAACAGACATCCGCGAATAGAGCCAGGGCCAATGCACCACAAACTTAGCCAATGACTCGCTGAAATGATTCCTTGCCGGGAACCGCCAATCGCCTAAAGTGCCACTCGGTTCATCCCATGAGAGCGTGAATGACGAATCGCCAAGGCACAACACCCGCGCAGAAATAAGGATGGCGCGCCGGTCGAGCGTGGTAGTTTATAGAGAAGCAAGGCACTGACTCTCAGAGTAGAGGATGCAATCGCTGGTCGAGCATGGAGTCGCCCAGTCACGCGCCGACATCGTTTCTGAAGTCGAAGAACTGCGCAAAGCCCAGTATATAATCCGGCCGTGACGAGGATTCGGCAGCCCAGACCGTGAACATGACCTCGTCAGCCATGGCGGAGGATAAAGTACTACACAGCCCTCCATAGGTGGATCGAAGGCAGGACGGGCTTGAGCGAAATACCATTCAGTGATCCCACGCTGCAAAGCCATGCCGAGGTCTGTCAAGGATTCGATATGCTCCCCAGGCAGTGATTTCTTATATAGGCGAAGCGTATTTTAGCGAACTGTGACAGGCTTTCCCTGGGTAGGTTTTGTTGGAGTCACCTTTTTGGTGCAGATTTCAGCCGACGGGGAGCAAAACGCTGCCAAGAACAGTTCAGCCCGCTAAGTGTGTTTTAACACGAAGTATACGAAAGCGAAGAACTCTCCTGAAGAGTTCCCTTGTTCCTGCCTTTCCTGTACTGTTTCTTCATTCCTTTCCGACCAAAATCACTGGTGGCACGGTTTATCGGTAGGGAAACTTGGTTACATTGATAGCAGAACAGAAGTACATAACCGATGTTAGCCGAGTTTCATAATTAAAAACACTCCTTGGTTTCCTTTCCACGAATAGAAATTAAACGTGTCGCATCTGGTCTATAGAAAGTGTCGAGAAGAAGTGATATTACTAAAAGAAACAAAGGCAGGTTTTCCGCACATGTTGTAATCTATAACAGGCGGAGGTGAAGTTTACCGATGCGCTTGCCTTGGCGCACAAGACAGCGTGATCATGGGCTGGCGAGGTTTACAACGCGCGACGAGCAGTCGTATTTATAAGCTGACAAATGGATGCGCCACTGTCTGTACAAAGGTGTCAGAAAGAAATTAGCGCTCTTTGGAAATTGGTACTGTCGGTTGGCATGTAATTTTACCATGTATTCGGGACAGGGCTCTTAGATACCTAAGGCAGACCTCGGGTGTGAAACCCGTCCACCTGCACCTTATGGAGGAATGCCTAAAAATGTCTCGTTCTCCCGTTAACCTTCTACATTCGTTTTAAACAGCGGTTGCTAAAGCTTTACCCAGCCACCTCCCAAATGAAGGACAACACTATTAATCGATTGCTACCAGTTTATCAAAATATGTGGCTAGTATGCAACTAAAAATTATGCCCCTTCGAATTAAAGCACGAAGAGCCGATAAATGGTTGATTGATTGATTGTGGGGTTTAACGCGCCGACGCAACGCAGGCGATGAGGCGCGCCGTAGTGGAGGGCTCCGGATTAATTTTGACCACCTGGGGATCTTTATCGTGCGCCGAAATCTCGTACACACGGGCGTTTTTGCTTTTCGCCTCCATCAGAAAAGCGGCCGCCGCGGCCGGGAATCGAACCCGCGACCTCGGTTAAGCTGATGATCGCCAACAAAGGTCGAATTGGACTCCACCGACATAGCCACGCCAGCAACAGTTCTCCCTTTGCTCTCTCAATATGCGGGTCGCGCGTACGTAGACACCGCCGGCCCCTTTTACAAAAAGCGGGTTTTTTTTAACGAAACGGGCTAAATATATGTTACCAGAGAAAAGGTATTCGACTTGAGCGCTCTTCGGTGGATAAACGGCTTCCCTATATGTATACTTTGTTGCTTCCTAGCGAACAGATTCAGCTGGTGCCTCCTACTGTCACTTCTTTTTACTAGCGCCTAGCCTTCCGGAAAATGTCACAGAATGGCTATAAAGCGGCACGGCGCAGAAAACAAATGCATAGTGGTTTGTTTCTTTACTGCGTAGTTCGGATCAGCTGATTCTATTGCGTGCAACCGATCGCATTCGAATTGGCGCGCAAGTGCTGTGTGAGCGTTGTCACGTCTTGCCGAAATGTTTGCATCCGTAAAACTATAACACGCTTAACTAAGTGAAAACGGGTTTGTTACCTGCTCACATAAAATTAACTACGCGATGCTTTCGACGCCACCGACGCTAAATCCACGAGTTTAGCCCGCTGCCATCTTACAATTCATCCTGGCATTCTTTGCCAGCCGGATGCGGATACGAGCCGGCCGCACATTGTCAGATGAATACCCATCATTTTCCTCATTTTTAGCGGGCGGTCTTCCCAACGTTGTATCATGGCAGGCATCGTAACGGTTCTGATGCTTCGGTTCAGCGGCGCGCTTTCTTTCTAGAGTCAGCATATCGAAGTCCTTTAAGGACTCTACTATAAATATCGGTGGTTCGCCGTCGGGCGGTCTTCGTGTAATCACTGGCCGCACATAGTTCGTTCCTAACGGAGCTGCTACCGGAACCGGCCTGCATATTAATGAGCAGCTGCTGCGCCGTCCCCTCGTAGTTTTCTCCGCTGCCACAGTGCGACCGATGCCGTATTAGCGTGGAATCATCGCTATCCGCAGAGAAGTCGCTCTGTACCGCTATTAGCTATGAACATAATTTCAAAACAGAGGTGGGAATTGAATTCAATAGCTGCGCTCTACGTACACGAGAGAGCTAGCGGTTCAGTCACACGTGGCAGGCGTTTCAATTACGTTCAGCAAAGGCCAGGCGCTTGACACGTGTGGAAACGCGTACAAGGCCAAACGGTTCCTTTCTGAAGGAAGGAGCATATTAAAATGTTGCTACACGTTACCCGTTCTTTTCACGATAGCGGAGGTTTTAAATCGTGCATTAGCAATGATTGCTGGGACATTGCACACACCTCTTATTCTACGCAAATCATCTGGCTCAATCCGGTAAACTATGACTCGCCTTTTCCGGGCGCTTATATTTTCTCGAGCTAAAAAAAAAAAAATGACGCGACGTACATCTTGCAAATAAGCAAAAATTTAAATACTTTCCTATCTGCACTTCCATAAAATCTTTTTTCAGCTCATTACCGTCGGTTGTTAGCTTCTCACAACTGATTCCGTTCGAACATACCTGAAATTCTAATACTAAAATGGCATAGTTAAGTTAATGCGGAATATACAATGTTTTAGTTGTTAATACAGAGTGAAGCAAGGAACGCAGCCCAATATGCTAGCACATCATCTCCACCTTAAGCGTCTGCACAAGGTCAGCTACTGGGGATCAACAATCACTTCACAAGCTTCCTCATTAAGACACCGAACAAAAATGTGCCGAAATGCGAATCCGCGATAGGCGCACTAGGAATATTTTTGCGACTACAAAAAAGAAGCATGCCTCGATGACGCCTGGAATACTGAAACGCGTTCCTAAAACTTTCTTTGCCATACGACGAGGCAGTCGATGATATCACTAGCATTACTGCAAGTTGGAGCAAATATATTTACAGCACCCACTTTATACAACACTCGTCGTATAAAGTGGATTCGCCAGGAAAACAAAACGCAATCCACGTGCCTGGTGAAACCAAACAGGAGCAGAAAGGAAGATACGGAGGGAGCCAACGTATCAATTTGGAGCAGAGCTGCTGAAGGCTTGGTGGCCTGCAGGCCTGCCGGGCTTCCCACGGGCCCCGGAACTGCGGTTGGAACGGAATTCCACCTGCCGACCCAGCTTCAAATGGAGACGCATGGGTCTTCCGGTGCGCGAGAGCCGACGGCTGCCGGCATTGATAAGAAGCGCTTTTGCCGCCCCAACGGCGTCACGGGGCTCCCGCCGGCAGGTTTCTTTTTTACTGGGGCGACTGGGGTACAATCGGGGACAGACCAAACCTTAAGGGAGTGACACCGTCTGTGAAAAACAGCCCGCCCCAAGGAGCGCTCCGGCGTGGCGTCTTCTACAAGTATAAACACGCTGGCTATAGCCTCCAAACCATCCGCAGGACGTCTCTGTTTGGCCGCAGCTATAGGCAGACAGCGTTCATTTTTTGCAAAAAAAAAAAAAAAATGTTTTCCCTGCGTGCGTTTTTCAAAATGTCAAACAGTAGCAGTCTGCCGTCGACCTTCCGTGGTCTGCAGTCATCAGTCGCCGTAGGCAACACAGAAAATGGTGTCTCCGCTCCACATTTTGTGCACGCATCCGGTCAGCAAGTTACGATGGCTGACACCGATGGAGAGACCTGCAGGACTTAATCGGTTCCGTTTGCAGGTGGCAACTACAAAAAAGGTATTACTGTGCCTAACCTTTTGGGTGACAAGTCGTCTCAGAAAGCCTTTCTTTGGACGATGCTGTGAACGGCAGATGTCGGCTCGTATTGCCAGACATACCGCACATTCCCGTGCAGCTTCAAGTCGTGTCGTCCACAGTTCCGAAGATTGAAAAAACTTTTGCTTTTATCTGCCGATACGCAGAGGTGTTTTAATACTCTCAACCTCTGGCTAACTATTCACAGGCTTCCTTTGTACCCAAAGCACACCATGCTGTTGAAAGGGCGGGCGTCATGTAAGAGAATGTATTCGCAAGATAGGCGGAGAAAAAAACGCACAGAAAGAACTGGTTTTCGCGTTCACTTTCTGTAGAAGAGCCACGGGGTATGCACCAGCTACAGCGGCCTTTGAGTTGAAAGGGTAACTCAGCGGCACTGGTGAAGCCTCGCCATGCGCGCTCGAGACTGCTTGGCCGCTCCCTTACGCCTATCACTTTGCTTTGGCTCCACGACGGCGCATTTAGAACTTATGCTGGCTGTATGACCGGCTTTGTAGTTCCCGGCTTTGCAGTTGCCGGTTTTTCATTGATACGTATCTTTTTCCTCGGCGACGTGTCCGCAAACCAGCCAGTCGCTCGTTTGGTAGCTGGCTCGCATTTTTTGCGAGCTTTGTTGCTCGATCAAAAGGCTCATTTTCCCATTGTATCCACCGGACGACTTTTTCAGGGATAGGGAAGCCGCGACCTTCAAGGGCTTGTCACGATGTCTCGCATTGTAACGGGAGCATACTGACTATGGGCAGTTCATGTGAAAAAGGTCTTGTATGAGAGAGATATCTATTAGCTGCCTGAACTTGCGAACACCCACACAGGGAATTTGATTGTCATGTATTGAATGTATGGTGTATTGTTGCCGCTTGACTTCCAAGTTACAGTAAGTTCGTCGTTTTCTAATTAAACATTACACGCCTGTAACGATACCGCATGCGATTGTGCTTGCATTACAAACATTACCTGCTTTAAGTAGCTTGCGACGACTAGATAAAAAAAGCAAATTTTTGCCAGAATTTCACCGAGAACATTGTTTGCATCTATAGCATCGTTCAGAATATTCGCCAAGGCTACCGATAGCGGATTTCACATGTTTATTGTATTATGTTTGTTTCCGATGAAAGCGCAGTAATTAAATCTTTTGTACGTTATTACAGCAAGAAATGTTTTTGGTTATATTCTGAGTACCCTTAACTTGGCGGTCTACTGTACTAAACTCGGTCATTGTGGTTTCATTAACAGCTGGCATCCAAAGCGTTGCCTCTCTTGTCAACATAAAAGCTTTCACAAGACCGAAATCTCCCAGTACCCTTAAACGGACAATGATTTTCACTTTTGCAACGATAGAAGAGACGTTCTAAGTGACTAAGAAAAGAGGCCACGTGACCGTCCGCTGGCCAGTACACTGTCGTAAAAACTTTGTACTTCTGTACTAGATAGTGTGGCAATCTCGATATATGTAGTGACGCACGTAAAAGATTGTACGGAATGAATTGACAGGCGGTCGAGACAGCTCCAAACGATGCCTTTAATGGATCGTTCTTGTAATGATAAGAAGCCCGAGGGAGGGGAGGTGGCTGGGTGGGGCTCCTTTTTTGACAGCCTTCTTCACTCCCCCGCAAAAATGAGTGAAAACATACCTGGTCAGAAACTTGTCAAGCCCATGCAAAACTAAGTTAAAATCCATATCGCAAACAGCGCTCGACACACGGCGGCTGCCACTTCCAGCAACGATTATGCCGCCCTGATCGACGTGGAACCGCACACCTAGCTCTTGAGCTTCGTGGATGCTTTCTCCCGGGGAGAATGGGAGCACTCTATTTTGCGGGTCTCCACTCTAGTTGTTCCCTGCTACTCTCGCGAGTCATGTCTCCTGGTGGCAGGTGGGTGCACGTGGGTCGAATTGGCGCTGCGCGTGTACTCAGAGCGCACACAATGTGGGTTGCAGAGTTAAGTGCGAATGCTGGGCTGGGCCTTGGATCATGCCGTACTGTACATCTTGTTGAACAGAGAGGGTGCCTGCGGATTTTCTTCGCTTTCTCAACCAGCTGCTTCCGGTAGCGGTTCTGTTGGGATGGGGTGGAAATGGGAACAAAACCAGCTCCAAGCTACTCTTTCTTTGAGCTTGTACTCACTGCCGCTTTTACGCTGTTTTACTTGGCCAACTCCGCCTCCTAACCCGTATGATATAACGCTGGAGAGCAACGCACGGCACATTGTGACAAATTTTTCTTTTCATCTTTAGCGCAGGAATCAGCATCTAGCATTTCGGGATACCAACTTCTTACTCTCAACCGTTGGTCATTTGACGGGCTGCCTCACGACCAATAAGATCTCTCCCGTGCTATATTAGGCGTCACGTCATTGATGGTCGGATCGTTGATCGTGTTCTCTTGGCGTTGGTCCCACTGTGGGATTTTTCGCTCCGATAATTCATTGGGAGTGGCCACTTCTTCGCGTGAGACCCTTCCCGAGAGTACACAGGATGACCGGTTCCCATTAGCGTTACATAGCTCATCTTTATTTTTGTAGTATATGGGCCTTCGCCATCTTTGGCTGCATAATTTTATTTAGCCCTAAAGTTTCCTTATTTACCAAGCACTTTTTATATTATGATCCTTTAGTCCTACGCGAATTGATAGAAGCAATTAGTTTTGCCGGACTCTGTGCTTACAATATTTTAGCGTCAGTTCTGGCTTTTGGCATACAAATTTATCGAAATTGTCCGAGTATGAACCTCCAAAATGATGATAAGCGGCATCGTCCACTTTCATAATAATCTTAATGCGTTACAATGTTTTGTCAAATTATGAATAAGTTTAGTAAACTGACTGATTGGTGGGAGTGAAATTGAGATGAGGTCTCTATATATGCCAATGAGGAACCTTGGATCTCGTTCGATGATCCGCCGCCTTTTGAGTACTAGGTCTCCGTGGTTTTTCCGGCGTCGTAAACGTCACGAGGGCTGCGACCGGGCTCACGAGGCAAAATTCAGAGCCATCTTCGTTGCAGTGTCTTCTCCGCTCGAGACATCGTGTGCTGCTTCAGGCAGGCATCTCCAAACACCCAAGTTTTTACAGCTTCCGCTTCTTAGACTGGTTCGATCTCATCTGAATCGGCTGCTTACAGCCGCAGCTTCATTATTGCTCCCCAGAGGTAAGAAGGTGGCCGAAGATAAGCATAATCCTCTCGGTGTGGCTGACCTCTGGAAGTCCCTTGCTGCCGGATTTCCGCGCCAATGCGAAATAAAGTAACGAGTCGCCGAGGCCACGCTCGATTATGGCTTTAGTTCACATGACAATGTTAAAGGAACTCTTAAACGTTTCAGATAAACGCTTTCACTCTTTCCTTCGCGTCTGGAAGCACTGCGAAAGCTATAATTATTGCCAGCACGGAGCGTCACTGCGTGATTTTCTCGTCGCAGCAGATACACCTTCCGTTTTTGCTTTGCTTTTGTGGCTTTCTTTCTTTAAGTGGCTATCGAATGCATTCATTGTTACACCTTAAGGAAAGCCGGCCAACAGCCTCTACGCCGCTGCAGTGACGTAATTCCAGCGGTAGAAGTATGCCAAGACCGGGAAAGAGGGAAAAGCTTTTAAGCTTATTTCTAAGATATCTGATGGGCATAGAGCAGAAAGTTTTGGCTGAAGTACTTTGCCGCCCCTTAATCTAAGTATTGAATTTGTTGGTTGACTACATTCTGCAAGCATTTGAGATTTCGAAACAAAAGTTGGAAAAAGTGTGGAAGGATCCCTTTAAGGGGCATGACAGAGGGGTCTTCTTTAACAACAGGGGACCATAACTGGCATTTCAAATCATGTGTGATCACGATAGCGCCACCATAATCTCTACCGTAATGTCGGTTCAAGTTACGGCTGTTATATCTGCAACGTTACTTTCATACCATATTTAAAACAGCTTGTCTGGCATCGTGCTTCTAATTCCGCAAGCAAAACCTCTAAAGCAATCATTTCATTCCTAGCACACGTGTTTGCATAGAATGACTGAAATTCTGGGCGACAAAGCTATCAGTCTGATTTAGGTGTATATAGAAACAGGGCAACAAAGTTCAAAACCCTTTTCTTAGAGAAAAATGGTTTAACGTGAATCTTTCTACCATGCAAATAGATCCCAAGTCAAAGTCCATAACAAACGACCACGCAACGAACCCAAGGAATGCTGAGCGACGCAATGCGATGTTTTGGTTCTATTAGGTGATTCGATTCGGGTCACTCAGAATTTCTCGGGCTCGTTGCGTGGTCGTGATATAAGCAGAGGTCCCTATGCTTATGATACTTCGGATGACAATTCACCGCAATCCAGCCAAAACACAATTTCGCCATAAATTGGAACGGCATGACACCCAGCCTATTGGGCTCATTTGGCGAATCTCTACCCGTCGCAAGGGACTCAAGCAGGTGGAGAGGATCTGACTGATCCAGGCATTTGGTATCAATAGGATCACTTACTCACTCCCCTACTTGAACCCCAGTAAAAGAGAATTACAGAAGGTCAATCGCCTCATCCGCCAGGCATCACCGGGCTGCCCATCACCTCCCTATCAATAATCTACTGCCAAACTGGAGGGACTTGGGATACATAACAGGCAGACGGTCCGCCTGTCAAAAATTCCCTCTGGGCATCACATTTTCAGCCAATTAAGAATAACCACTCTCGATGAGCTTGAAGCAAAATCTCCCCTATCAAGCGACATAACTCCAATCTCATCCTCAGAGCAATCTCTCGCAACACGCATCCTATCCACAACGTGGTCGTAGAGAACAGAGGATACGAGCTCTACACAAATGGCTGCCGGTCAGACCTGATGTGGTATATATGGATGCTTCGGAATATAGGCACTACAATTCCTACGCCATCGCTGCAATTAACGCGCCCGATAACCCCACACTCCCTTCCCTAACCGTTAACACTCTCCACCAAGCCACGGCGGAGGAGCCGGCCATGCGTCAGCACTTTCGGTGAGGCCAATCCCATCAATGATAATCTCTGATTCTAAAACGGCCATTCGAAATTTCGCTAGCGGCCTAATATAGACGCTGGCCTTTACAATTCTGCAACAAAATCCACCCAATTCCCCAGTAGAGCTTATCTGGACTCTGGCACACGCTGGTCTCGAGGGAAATGAGGCTAACCACAACGCGGCTCGAGGGCTTACGATCCGAACCGGGGCCAGTCACGTTCCCTAACACGGGGCAAGATCTACCAGGGACCGACTTGTCACGTACAACGAAATTACTACCCATCACCGCCTCTCCTGCCATAGATACCCTCCCGCCCATATCCAACTCGACCTTACCCAAAAACACGCGGGGCGTCTTCTCCAGACAAACACCTTCCCAAACCCGCAAAACACAACCTTATCCACCCTTGTCTATACCACTCCCCAGAATGCCCTGCATGTGGTGCCCTCGCCACCCTTCCTCACATATTGTGGGGATGCCCTAAAGACCAGTTTTCTTCAATTACTTGTGAAGAGCAGTGGAAGAAGGTGCTGGGGAGCTTAGACCAAGAGGTGCAAACCGCTATGGTCAACAGAGCTACCGAAGTGGCCACCCGGCATAGTCTGGGGGCCACAACAGACCCCTAGACAACAGAACGCTGAATAAAGTCTCTCTCTCTCTCTCTCTCTCTCTCTCTCTCTCTCTCTCTAAGCTCGCTGTGCCCAAAATCATAGCGATCACTTTGTCATTATTTTTGCTTCGTAATAACACCTACAAAAAGAAGTTTCGGGTACCCTTTTAACGTTCAGAACGAATCTCGTTTCGAGGACAGGCGGGTAGAGCACTGCACGGGCCCGGGCCGGCCCGCAAGCCCGGGCCCGACCCGGCCCGCGGGCCGGGCCGGGCCGCCCGAAGTCGAGTTTAGGCGGGCCCGGGCCGGGCCTGGGCTCAATGCCGCGGGCCCGGGCCTGGCTCGGGCTTGAATTCATAGGACCGGCCGTTAATAGGTCCGACGTGAAGTGTAGAAAAGAGCACTAAAATCAATATTCTTAGTTTATTTTTGCGCGCTTCTTGATGTTAGTTGTACACATTGTTTTACAAACGTGTCTTGCTAGGTCTGATGGTCATTATGCTGCAATTTTAATGTCATATTTTATGTACGGCATCAAGATTTTATATTTTGGTGTATAACATACCAAAGATACGATTACAAGGAATGCCCTAGCGGGGAAGGAATTAATTCAGACAACCTGGAGCTGTGCATCTATGTCTATGTACACGTGTGTTTTAGATGTCGCACAAATCGAAATGTCGCTGCCGTGGCCGGTAATCAAACTCGCGTGCTAGAGAAACACCACCGCCCAGCAACCACTGCAGGTGAAATATTTCAACGCACAATACATACTCGTGGATTGAAACGCGGATCAAAAATTTCAGCAATACCAACTTGTGGCCGAGACAACCACGTGAAGTTGCCCAGAGTCTGGTCATCAAAGGTGATGGTGTCTCTCGTGTAAGAATACGAGCTATTATTACGCCGATGTGGCGTGAACTGCAGACGGTGGAAGCTAAAGAACGTGCACTTTTAAAGCCTTATGTTTTATTTTTTGCGTTTCAGTTCATGACGTGCTTGTACAGACCATTTGCTCCAACTGATCGCCCGCTACGAAGACATTGAACCAAATATAATAAACAAATTTTCTTAAGAGTGAAATAGCGTGCCTGGGCGCACACACGTGGGCCCTCCCTAGGCCAAAAAATAAATTACCGGGCCCGGGATGGGCCTGGGCTTCAGACGACGGGCCCGGGCTTGGCCCGGACCAGGCTCACTTATGAATGCCCGGGCCCGGTGGTACGGGCCGGGGTCGGGCCTTAAAATCAGGCCCGTGCAGTGCTCTACAGGCGAGTATTGTAGGTGTCTCTGAGGAATCTAGAATTTTGAATCGCGGGATCGGTGCGTCTTGCCTAAGCGGTTTAGGTGCGGAGCCCCTTAGGACCGCACAATGTCCGTCCGCATCCGCGCGCATAGCATTTACAATCGAAAAAAATCACACAGGCACCGGCAGGACTCGAGCCTGTGTTTGGTGGACCAGACAGAGTTACACTCTAAGCTGGGTAACCCTTAATAGAGGTATACATTTTCGAATTTTTGTAACCTATAATTTATAAGGTACAAATGTAACCTATATCTTCGTAACCTTTATATACGTATACACGTAAGGGTTACGCAGTTATGGGTTACTTTGCAGCTTTCAGCATGTATACCTTTATATAAGTTACATCTACCGCCGTCCAAGGCCACACAAATTGGAAGGTGTGATGTTGCGCGCCAGGCGCGCTTTCGCCGGCGCCGCTGTGGCGACACCCCCAAGGCGCCTTTCCCGCGTGGTAAACAAACATTGCGTTAGTGGAAGATGTGTGCGACCATGCTGTCCATTGCGCCGTCTAAACTTTTGCGTCGGGTTTCTTTTCTTCGTCCCTTGAATAAACTGCCGGCCACACGGCTGGGGCTAAAAGAGAAATTACTTTTATAATTCCTAAAACAGCAGTGCCAAAAAGCTTGAACATGTTCTCTTAATATATATGCATTGCATTACCTGTTCAATAATCGTTACCCAGGTTGTCACCCAAAAATCTTCGTGAGTATTGGCAACGCTTAAGTCCTATAAACAGGCATAACTAAATTTGATGTTTGCATCAGCTTTGTGCCGTTTAAGAAACCGGTATCAAACATGCATGATAGGTCTTTTGCTAAATTGAGCTTTAGTTAAACAACATTAGGCTTTAGTGAAACCAAGCTTGAGTGGAAAGATGCACTTGATAGCATACTTCAAAAGGACGCCAAAGTTATGATAACATAGCCTTAAGCCAAAAATTCTTGTCTGACAACCTAGGCCATGATTATCAAAAGAGAATTGCAGTACATGCACACATATTTGCGCATTTAACAGGAGCACATTTCCAGAAGTTTCGCATCGGTAGTTTTGAACATTCACATTTATATTATGAAACACCTGTGGGCTATTTATTAAAAAGCAAAGCTGCGAACCACCCCAACATTATTATCGTTCCTTAATGAGTATTGGACGAGTGCGGATTCCTGGGCGAATTGGTGTTTCCTATATTGCTTTAGAATTCCAGGTAAAATTCGGTTTATTCATATATCCTTATTAAACCTATTTAATAAATGTTGCGTGAACAGCTTCACAAACATGGCCAAATATACAAATTCTTTACCTCAATATTTGCACGAATGTATGCAAAGCATTCCGAATTGTTTGGGTACTGCCATTCAACAATTTCAGACGAATTCGAGTTTGAGCTACATTTATAAGATGGTTCTCAGGGGTGCACTTTCCCAGTACAGTGTCGTTGTCATGGTTCCCCACAGAAAAAACGCAGAATGTGGGAAAGTAGAAAGAACATTTATTACAAATTCACTTTTTCATACAAAGCAGTGTTTATGGCTATGTTCCCTACATTCTCCGTTTCACTCAGTCTAATATTACACTTGGAATTCACTCGCCTTTACGAATCCATCTTTACACTTCCCTCTTAGGTTCCTGTTTACAGTTCCACCTGTGTTGTGATTCCCACGCCAAGTTATCGTTTTTTATGCAGCACTAACAAGTTTCTAGGCCGATTGCAATCTGTCTTTTGGACGAACTTTAAATGGTATCTATAATTTCCTGCACGAAAAAAGGCGCTTGTAAAAATTCAGAGATAAGCTTCGCAATTTACGTAGTACACAAGCAGGCACAAAATCAGGGCACGCTGAAGATTTCCCGCGGTCATCTTGTTCCCTGCTGCTGCAGATGGGGGTATATATGTGAGGGGCCGTCACTGGATTTCCCCACCTTGAAGAGCCATCTACAGAAAATTTCAGAAAAAGAACAAAATCCAGTGCAACCATAAGCCCCTCACACCAAACCACAGGCATGTGAAGTACGAAAAATGTATTGCACGAAAATGAAGACGGAGACCAGAGAATGAAATGAAAGGCCACACCAGAGGAGTGATTTACTGCCTTTCCTAATAATTTCACATCATTTCAGTAATCGTTACACAGAGCAATTTGGCCGCATTGTTCAGAACAATGCGAAGCCACTATAGTCATACCGGCCAACCTTCCCGAATTTTAATCGTGCCGTGTTCCAGTTTATCTCGCGAAATGTTTCTGCATGCTCACCCAGAACAGGCAGAAACTTTGGGCTACGAGATAAACTGACATAGATTTGCAAAAGAGAAAACAAAAACGTTTCCGCGCCTTCATGTGGAATCACTAGTACACGCAACAGAGCGAACGTCGCACTAAACCCAGGAAACGTGCTTTCACGATGCTGACGCCACCTGCGTCACATTTTTGGCTGTACTTAAACTACTTAAACATCCTCCTCCTCCCCCCCCCCCCCCTTGTACTGGCAGTTTCATTTTGAACAAGGATCCCACGTGGAAGCCGAAACGTTTTTCATTTAAGTAAAGTGTTCTTATCGGTGGTTTCTTCCTCGGCTATCAGTAAAAAGGAATCGCCAACTTACATTTTTTCTTCGTCCAGATGTGTTGTGGGAGAGGATACATCTAGAACTTGCACCGATCTTCAAGTGGCATTCCCAGGAGGTCTGTGCCTGTAATGACTCGAAGGGTTATTTGGGTTAAAATGTAATAGGCTTTAGAGCCGAGCAGTTGGTATACATTCATAATGAAAGAACACTTCAAACTTGACAAGACGAAAAAAAGAACACAGCACAAGCACTCACTAACAACTAAAGATTTCTTACAGAGCTATTTTAGAAAAAGAGTTCTTCTTGTTGGCTCTGCAAAACCACGCACCTTATAGAATAGCTAGAGTTGCTGAAAAACTACAAAGCTCCATGCTGAGGAAATCGTTATGTGAATTCATAACGTTCATGTAGTAACGAACTGATAGAAAGAGTCACTAAACATGAGGCAAAATAAGATGCGAAATAGGACGTCATAACACTTGAAGAAAGGCCTCGCATTTTTACAAGTGAATCATACTTTTGTCTGTGCAGGCCTGGGTGCCATCTAAACAAAGAATATTTCAATGAATGTGTTTTAGTTATTGCTTTTCATACCGTTGTTTCCGCTGAAATCAGACTTCATTTCAACTTGTGTCATACGCAGGGGAGTCCTGGTTGTCAGCTCAAGGAACACTACCTGCAAGAAAAAACAGTAGTGCTGATAAGTCATAGCATAGGTAGCCAGATGCAACCACACTTTTTGAACAGCCAGGATCCGATGGGGGTGCAGAACCCATTTTTACACCTGCACCTGTCTCTGTGTAATTCGTCACAATTTCTGTATCATCAAAAAACAACAATCACGCAATATCACGCGAGACAATCATTTGCCCTGCAATACCACGCGAATAAATAAACGACTGATTTGTGCGAATGAGAATAATAAACCACTTAACATGGTGGAAATGGCCCGCTGTCTCAAAATGTCTAACACCAAATTTACCCACTCAAGGAAAAGAATGAAAAAAATGAGGAGTGTTATACATACGAAAACGTTTTATTGTGCCGTGAGGCAAACTTTCACAAAAAAGAGGCTTGTGCTGGACAAA
The DNA here is from genome assembly GCF_048455015.1 of Haemaphysalis longicornis. Lineage (NCBI taxonomy): Eukaryota > Metazoa > Arthropoda > Arachnida > Ixodida > Ixodidae > Haemaphysalis > Haemaphysalis longicornis. The sequence continues at coordinate 375,657,517 of NW_027526203.1, read as the reverse complement.
AGTAAGTTTAGAAATTTCGGGCAGCATTAAGTGGACTACTTTTCTGTAGCACACACCTTGTGTTTATCCGGATATATTACTACAAGACCAATAAACTAGACACCATTCCGAATATATGCAGCGAGAAAAATGAACATTTCCCGACGGCTGAAACAAAATGATAATAACCAGAGAATAGCGCGATAATATAAGACTTTAATGGGAAAAAAATCAATTATTCAAACAGAGCTACCTGACAATTACATGGGCCAATAACTCGTCAAGTGCGCCCGATTCAGCGAACAGCGTAAACAAAACGCTGAACACATGACGAAGGCGCGCAAACAGAGCAGAAAGCAGGTCACGGGCGCCGTTATATGTGCTTTCCCGATCGTCCGCTCTAGTCTGACGCAACGAACGCAAGCCCGTGAGTTCATTCAATTGCCGTCGCGGACAACAGAAAACGTCCAGCGAAGCAACCAGTCAGGTAACGAAAATCCCTCTCGAATGCTGCAATTTCAAATTGAAAAGTCCCCAGCGAAAAGATACATCCAATGAAAGCACGGAAACCGTTAAGCGAATATACTCACCGAGTTCGCTTTCACTGGCGCAGGGGCATTGGTCCAACATGCGAACTTAATGCTGGTCGTAGAAGAACGGGCCGTGAAGCGCTGCCAGTCACAAATGGGCTCGCCGCAGCCTCCGCGACTCACGCCGACAAATGAGTCTTGTAACAGCAATCCTCGCTTCATCGTAGGGGCATCACAGCGGTTAAAAGGCTCGAGTGGCGCGAAAACGCGGCCACCGCGCCTGCCGGCGCCGCCATTTCTCTGTATCCCGTCATGCAACGGAGAAATCAACGGCCGCCGGGAGAGAAGGCGCGACGAGCATCTCTTAGAGGTTACAGGGCGTTTTATAGGTTACAACGTAGAGGTTACATGTCAGATTTTGTTGATGTAACCTATAAATCATTATTGTAACCTATAAATCGCTTTTAACCTCACGCTTGTAACCCTTAGAACGGACTGGGATAAAGAAAACATCAAAATGAATCCATTGTAACCTTTATTTTATAGGTTACTTCCGTTTAGAAGTTACATTATGGGTTACCAGGATTAGAGTGTAGTTTCAGTCGTTTGGCCCATTGGGCTACGACGACGAATTAGTACCCGAGAGTCAGACGGCTTACTCCCTTGCCTGTAACGATGCGGAGTACTTTAAGACCTCCCAATGTGCATCCACGTCCATCCGTGCGCACACCTCCATCAAGCAAAAATCAAGCGAAATGTGATTTGAGCCGTGAGTTGCAGTTTCATTTAGGGAATAATCAAGGTGCAACTCACTGATCAAATCGAATCACGGTCGGCGCGCAAATCGGATGTCACTCGGGGCGCAACTTGGATGTAATTTCCCCGTCCCTGTACTCCGTACTCCGTACCCTCACCATCATCCACGGAGTGCAGATGCTGCCGTTTATTCCTCAAACAAACGGTTATGCTGGGTGTTAGTTTGTCAATTTAATTTGAAGCGTTTGTTCCAAAAACACGCTTAAGCAAGCCACGCCAATCCCGCCCTTCAAAATTCAACACTTGTAACGTCACAAATCGTGGTGCGGAAAGCTAAGGCAGGGGACGATAGCTGTTTTGGCGCTGTTGGAATTTTCGGTTTTAATAAACAACTTCTGCTGCCGTAAGTGTAAATAATTGCATTCAGGGAACTGCTTTCTACCTATGGAGGCAAACTTGTTTCTACATTTTAGTGTCCCTTTAAAAAGCAATTAGAGGAAGTAACCAAGAAAAGTATTATAAATATTTTAGGCAAGATCCTGTGCTAAATGCCCAAGACTAGGAAAAATATGGGCTTTTGTGACGCATATGGGGTGGGGAGCTTCACAAGCTCATTTCGGCAGCTTTTCATTTTTCGAAATCATTTTATACGCAACGAAACTAAGCACGCAAAATAGAGCCGAAGGATACCACCATAGCAGCTACCTCGTAATACACCGGGTGTAATAAAAATGAAAGATATCGTCATGTGTTGAAAAAGGAGGGGCCCAAAAGCATTTGACAAGTTTGTTCGCTCAGGCTATACGCATGGGGGACTTAGGTAAGCAAAGCGTTGCACAGACGCCCATGGTCCAGGTTGTTTGCGCGTGATTTTTAGAAGTATTTTTTGAACTTAAGTGACATAACTTGTTCCACTGAAGTACAAAGAGGGCACAAAGAACTAACACTAACAACAGTATGCAATATTCCACTGCACTGCACCGCACCGCCATGCATCAGTCACAGCACGTTTCCTGGAAAAACACTTTGACACCTGTCGAGCATACTGAAACGCAGGAGCGTTCACCACAGCATATTACGTAGATGGAGACGCGCAAGGCCCTTACTGCACACAACAAAAACTGCGCTCAGCCAGCTCTCCGGAAACCTCTTATCCCGTACTAGGCAACCGCCAGTTCCGCGTTACTCTAGGCCCGGAGTTGCGACAAAGAGCAGAACTTTCCCACTTTCCCTTTCAGGCTCAGCAGCCTATCTCCTGCAAGCTGAGCGAGAGGCGCAAGCCGACAGGACACCTCCTTTGCCTCCTGCGATGAAAATCGGCGGCGTCTACAACATCACACACAAATAGACGGCATCACGTACAGCGAGCACTAAAACAAAAATGCGGGATTAGGACAGCACGTTGCGCACGCGTCAACACCACGCAAAGCCCTTCTTGAACCTTCCAACCTCCTTCCTAGATTCACTCTCTTCCCGCGAATTCAGGCGGGCTAACCAGGAAGCCACGTGAATTAGTGGCAATCCGCCTAAGTACCCGTGCTTGGTAGATGGCGTGATGTCAACCGTTCTAAAAACTCACATTGATTGCTATGTATATTCATAGAAATGGGACAAAAGTTCACTGTTTTAGATTATTTTTGGCAGAATAACGAATTCTATTTTTTAATTGTGCGAATTAGAACACGCGGCACTGCTATCTTACGCGATCATATATAGTTCTCCATGTAAGTCAGCGTATTTAGGAGTGCGGAGCAACGTCTGCTAAAATTCCCAAGCGTTATCAATTCCGCTATGCACAAACTATTACAAAAAATGCGTGAAACCTCCATGGTTACTCCGTCGTCATGCGGGTCAAGGATAGTATAGGAACGCGTGTTAGTAGTGTCTTCCGAAAAGACATAGAAGACAAAGCTCAGATAGTATTCTCATGTATATATTGAGCCGCCTAACATACCCAATCCTCCTCTCAGCTTCACCATGAAGTAGCACTCGACTGATGTGAACCCCGACTAATTTAAAATGTCATTGTAGGGGGGGAAAGTGCCACGCACTTTTTGTCAAGATAATAACAGAAGTTGAAAGCGCCTTCCCAAAATTACGCCCCTGAAACACGCAAAAAAAGAGAGGCGGGTGGGCGTGTATTCACCAACACCTGTTTCGGGTATTAAGGATAGGAACTTGGGAAGAGGGGGAGGGCGAAATGTGTAGCGGAAGCTTGTGTGCTGTTTGGCGGAGCGGACCGGGCTATGGCGCACCTGGCCTTGAGTTAGATAACCGCCCTTTCCTTTCTCCGGAGGGAGGGAGCGCCTGTGATTGGCTGGGGTTATGGCGTGATCTGAAGCGCCACTTGTGGGAGCGGGGGTATTCCGGCTGCCAGCTGCGGGCATAGATGAGGGAAGGGTTGAGAAGAGAGTTTTGGCGAACCACACCAACAGCATCACCGACGGCGACAGAAGTCAGCCAACACAAGGTTCGCTAGAAAGTTAAACTTAAAACGTACGTTGCCGATGTTCTGGTACAGCGAGAGGAGAGTCCCCTTTTCCTAGCACCTTCCCCCCCCCCCCCTAACCCTTTAAGTGAAACGCTTGCAAAACAATACAAATGGACATTGGTAAGTACGTTCACAGCCAGAATCCCGCTACCCTTCTTGGCGACCAAGTAATGAGCCATGTAATTTCATCGGAGCTCTGCTAGAGAAATATTGTGAATTCCTTTATCGTATGAACTCGTTTGAGCAGCATATACGAAAGTAATTACCTTGCAAAGATCTGAGATGGTACGCATTACTAAGCTTTGTTATGACTGCAAACATAGATTCCGCAAAATTATGACATCTAAACTTTGTTACGCCTACAAGACACCTCCTTGTAACGAGGACTTGGTTAGTTAAACGGCACCGCCAGCACTTTTGAATGCTTTTTTCGGCGCCTAAAGCACTTTCAGATCGTTGTCGATACGTACTGAAGCTCCATAGGTTAGGTGAACATGAAATGCCAGAGCGAAATACCACAACTGTACGCCAGTCAGGTTACTTAGAAACTGGTTAAAATATAATATTTTTCTTTTAACAGCACAACTGTTGACAGCAGAGCGCTGCTGTTGACAGCAGCGCTATCCTGTCTACTTCTCGCCTCTTTTTTGTGCTCATTTTTTCGCGCTGATTTTCAATCATGAGCTGTTGTAGGTCCAGCCTTCTCGTAAGTCTGCTGTTGGTTGTGTGTCACGCAGGTGGCTTGCTGAAACTGGTTCCCAGACCCACCGATAGGGGGCGCAGCGGTCTAACAGGAACTAAGGTCCCTCAGGGACCTTAGCAGGAACGGGTTCCTCTCCCTCCAGTGTTCCGCCGCTGACGTTTAGCTGCCGCTTCCTCTCAGCGAACTGTACAATTTGGGCGGCAAAGGCGCTGTTGTTCACGGGCGAGCGCCCGTTGCGTTCTAACCGACACAAGATAACCACAACTGCGCCGTTTCACCAGAGTCCACACTGGATGGAACTGGATTCCCAGTGTTTTTTTCGGGTCTTCTTTATACGCAAATGTGGCGCCTCGCAGGTAGTAGCACTTCCCACTGGATGGCTGCCGTTAAGTTGCAGCAGTGAAAACATTTCATAGAATCGTTAAACAAAGACCCAACAAAAGCGGTAGAGATAATAAATAGGGGATCTCTAACGGTAGGCTAATCATGCAGTCCTGCTTCGGGCTGGCACTACCTACAATTTTCTCAGGGCTTCCACGCAGGAAGGAAACAGGAAAGGCGGCTGCCGACCGGCGCAGAACCCTTTAACAACGTTCCCCTGGGACGAGAGGAAGTTAGCAGGAATGGTCACCTGTTAACACGAATTTGATTAGATGACGTTAATTTAGCAGCCAGGACATGCTGCCCATGTTAGGATACTTATCGGCACTTCGGTGCGGAAGAATAATGCTGGAAATCGATTGTACGGCCCAAGTTCAATGCATGTGGCTGAAACTAGCTGTGCTGTGTTGCAGATCTTTATGTTTTGTTGCGGATCTTCGTGTCTGGGTATTGGTTTATGGAACAGCTGGTGAGGCACCAAACCTTCTTTTGGGGCCAGGTTTTGAATCATTACATTCTGTGGTCTTCGTATGGTCGTATTTTGTATACCACAATAAACGATGTTGAAATGTGACTGCGATCTCGAAATTATGCAATCCATGTAGAGTAAACCATCCCGTACAGTGCTGCACACAAATATGCAGGCGCTCGTTTTTTTAGCTTGAGACAGCTGGCTGCCGCACTTGTGAGTCGCCTAACCTAACATGTATAACGATCACCAACTGTTCCCAGATCACTCAATGTCATATTTTTCTGAACAAGCAGCTCATAGACAGCTTGTACTGACGTCAGCGTAGCTTTCATGTTGGTGAACCGCATGCATAGTGAAAGGCTGTGAACTTGTCTGATGCTCTTATCTAAAGAAGCACTGAGAAAGCTCAGTTCCGTGTTTCAGGAAGGGCGGGGAAAATGTTTTGTACGTGCAACGTATCAAGTTTGGGACATATTGGAGGGAAAGGTCTACTACGTACGCCGTCTCGCAAGGTCATTCATCGCGTCGCGATGACCTTGAGCCGTTGAAGCATTAGTGTGGCACGCGTGACATCAAGCCAACGTGATTCGCTACGAAGAGGCGTCGCAGGGGCGCTTGGTCGGAGCTTCGCCGCTGCAGTACCATGTGATTAGGCGAGGGTTGAACAGCTGCTTCGCCCGCGCTTAGCGCTCAATCTCGCCATGGATGGCGCCCTGGCTGGGCGATCTGTGCGTGGGCTTCAACGCACGTGAGAGGCTACATCCACTCATCCATGAAACCTAACTTTGATGAAACACTGTGTGCATGGACTTTGCAAACCGAGCCAAACAGACCTTTCGGCCGTGATAACTGTATGTTTACAAGTGTTGAACCTGACCCATACTTTTTTGTTCTGCCACCAGTTACAAGTAAACAAAGACTCTAGACCTTCGCTGTGATGTCATACTACGAGTTGCGAGTGTGAAACTGCGCAATTAAGACACAAATAAGATTTCGATAGACATTTCGCCATGCCTTTGAGAACTGTGTCGCCGACTGGAGATGAGCCCAGCTTGAGGCAGCTCCCTGCTAAACCACCTGTGCGAGGCCATCCTAAGTAGAAAAGAGCCCTACTTTATTCAGTAATAATTTGTCTATTGAGGTGTAAGCTATTTCATTAGACATGCGCAGTTTGAGGGTAGTGGTCTTCCAAGCTCGGAACAATATTACGAGAAACGAGGACAGTTCCATAAGCCATGTTTTACAGAATGTACGTTTAGAGGGGAGGGGAAGGATGGGAAAAAAGGTATTCATTTTGGCATCCGCCCCATTCCATAAGGAAGACTTCCCGTATAAACCGGGTCAACTTCCCAAGCGTTGTAGTTTCGGACAAGAACCGAGCGCCAGGCCGGTGGGTCGCTTGCGACAATTTTACTGGTAGGTGTCCGGTGCCACCAAGGCACACGAATGCACATGGTGACTTCCACAGCCACGGTGGACGCCCAACTTGTAACAGCCTGTGACAGGACATGCCGCCAGGCTTTTCACCCCCGGCAACGCGGCAAAGCGCCATGAAGGCCGGGGGTCCTGCCAGATGGGCAAGGGTCACGGTTAAGGGTAAAGGCAGCTTTCAGGGCATCCATTTGTTAATAAAAAGCATAATGGCACTGAGATTATAAAATTAAGTAAGGTGATGAGAACGGAGAGCACGCTCTAAGCAAAAACATGAAGGGGAAAACAAATTGATTCACAATAAACGCTGGACAGAAAGCGGTCAGTAAACTCGCCCTGGAAAGGGACGCGTAACGCAGACATGAAACTTTTTTTGTCGTGCGGTTGGTAATTGTTAGTTTTGGGGCATAGCACAGAAACCCCCCGTAAATACAGATGTCTTCAAGGTCAAAGAAAAACGCTTGAATCATTCGTCTTTGTCACATACACTCAATTTGCAAGCAAAGAGAGTAACGTGGAGAAAAGACTAAGCCTATGCCCTCCGTACGGATGGTTAACCAGCGAATCTCTAACGTACGGACGGCATTTACACGTGTTCTACTCTCTAAATGGTTCATTAGGGTCCTTTTTTATTATATTCTCTTGGCGTCGGGACGGCTGCGCCGCCTGCCACCGCCCTTCCGCGGCGTCTACGGGGCGAGCGCTGCGTAGCTGATAGAGTTCATGTAGTGCGCTTGTTCCTTGTCGTTTCTTTTGCCTTTACACGCCCTAAACAGCTTGTTATGTTCAAGCAAATAGTACGGTTAGAGCACTTAAAAAAACAGCTGCAGCTTGGTAGAGTGCTCTAACGCCAACAAAAGCTATCCGGGGGCACGGTTCAGCGTGCTTGATGGCCGCACTTACAGCCGTCAGAGACGACAGCAGAATATCACCGCTGTCACTTCCGAAGGCGTTAGCAACAAGGGAATTATGTTGCCGCCTCGTTTAGACCCGATACTGGCAGAGGGACAAGTTGGATGCAGCGCGTACAATTAATGCGGCTTCTTTCGAATATATACGCTGTAGAAAAATATGTTTCGGGGGGATGCGATTACTCAATACCTGAGAACCACCTGCGCATTTTATGGGAATATAAGCCACGCGAAATAGTTATGCGTAGTGCAAGACTAGTGCACACTATTTCCTTTGGGCAAGAAGCAAGGAAAGTTAATAAAATCCCGGAACGGGATAATTAATGGTCTGCAAGTAGTCAAGAAACAGGATAGCTCACACGGGGATGAAAAAACCTAGCCTAGTGCAGCTTCAGAAATGCTAATAAAGTTTGTCTTAATTTAAGCCAGGTAGGACTCGCCAGACCCAACTACATCGGAATCTCGTTTAATACGATTCGGCGTAATACGTTTTTCAGCTTTATACGCTTTTCTTTTCATTCCCCGCCGACATCCCTTAAAAATAATGCATTTGTGTTAGTTAAATACTATCAAATTCTTGCTGAAAATTGGATAATACGACCGCGAATTTCGAACTCCGGCTGCCTTGTTGCTGCGCGCGATGGGGCTGCTAGGCTTGTGGCAATGTCGAGGAAACGCAAGGCCTTCATTGTAAGAAAAAAGTGTAAATTGTACGCAAATTCGAAGAGAACCCGAAGAGGAAGCGCGTGGACTTCGCATGCGAGCTCGGTTTGCAGTGTCAACGCTCAGCAGTATTGTCGGTCAGCTGGAGGAATTTGAAAAACCCGCCGTGGCTCAGTGGCTAAGGCGTTGCGCTACTGAGCACGAGGTCGCGGGTTCGATTCCCGGCCGCGGCGGCCGCTTTTCTGATGGAGGCGAAAAGCAAAAACGCCCGTGTGTACGAGATTTCGGCGCACGATAAAGATCCCCAGGTGGTCAAAATTAATCCGGAGCCCTCCACTACGGCGCGCCTCATCGCCTGCGTTGCGCCGGCGCGTTAAACCCCCACAATCAATCAAATCAATCAGGAATTTGAAAAAGGAATTTTCTCTGAGAAAACTAATAAAGGGGAATACAGTATGTGCTGTAACATTTTACAGTGAATGCTCGTCAACGAAATAGGACGGTAGTCCTCCGGTGAATAAGTGTTACCCGATTTATGAACGGGAACCACCTTGCCCTGTTCGCAATCGCCAGGTAAGCATGAACACTGCAAAACTGATGAAAGATGTTAGAAAGAATTAGTGATGAGTACAACTCTGTACATTTCAGTATTTTAGATTTTAGGCCATCAGAACCTGCTAAAGAAGACACATTCAAGTTTCTGATTAGTTTCCAACCCCTACCCAATCTATTACAAAATAATCCATGGGGAAAAACTATGGCTCGGGGCCATTGGAACAGAAGACGGAGAACTCTGCAGAAAAACTGAACAAAATGCATCATTTAAAAGCTTGCAGATTTCATCATTTGGAAAAGGTACACCACAGTGTGTAAATTGCACTACCTTGCTTTCGTTACCGTTCACAATAGCCCGAAATTTTCGTGGATTGTTTTGTAGATAAGAGGGAAGAGTAACATTAAAGTAAGCGTTTCTCGCATCAGAAACTTCGCGGACCTATTCGGCGTTAGCGTTTTGGTACTGGGACCAGTGGTCGAATCGGTCTACTCGCTTGGCAGAGTGAAACTATCCCTTCTTTTTGTTGTGTAGGAGTCGAAGTGCAGCATTGAACCATGGCGAACGGGGATTAGTGTGGCCATGTCTTTGTGGAACGTAACGGTCAATTAAGTATACAGGGTTATTTTTAGTCGCGGACTCGGCTTTCTCGATAATCCTGTTGGCACGCTGCTCGCGGAGTCCATGTAGCAGGCGACGAATGTTTGCGGCCGCTCAATTTGGGACCAGCAGGGCCAGCGTTAAATGCGTTATGTGTTGAACACCCACTACAATTTTGCCTTATTTACAGCACTTCTTTCGTATAATCTTCGTGACATTTATGCCACATTGGCTTGTCCAGGATAGTGCTCAATATCCGAGGCATGATATTGACAAGGGTAACTGAAAGGCTGTAGGGTATGAGAGCTCCACTAGATTACGTAAGTGCACAAAACCGATTAAACTCATAGCGTATAGTCGTGCCACGGCCACCAAGGAAACGCTCTTTACGGAAACGCTGCTAGAAAACTTCAGTGCAGTGGAATTACAATCAGCTCCATGCATATGCCGGTTTCGCCAAGCTGATCTGTGGCACACACCTGGCGCTTATACATCCCGAATATGCCCCACAAAGGTTGCGTCAGAAGCATTTACACTCTCGCAAATACATTTAATTTGAGTTCACAGTGACTACTCTGCGTAAATATCTTTTTCCAACGCATATAAACGGTAAATCTCAGCTGTGAACGAGAAGCAAAAGCAGCGGCGACAGTGGGGAGCTCCCCGGAGTGACCAGCGGCTGCTTTTAAAACGAGCCGCTAGGGGGTTTTCCGTGAAGCCTCTACAGACCCCGGTCATTGCGTATACGTTGCGTGGTTGCAGTATTTTCCTTCGTTCCCGTTCCTGCTCTCGGCGTCGCTCATTCTAAGCTGACTGCTCCTGGAAGTACAGGGTCGTCTACTCTTGGTGCGAACACGGCGCAGCGTGGCTAGTACACTCTAGCATGGCTCCGCTCCGTGCAGCGCCAGCGCACAAGCCGCGGCCGCGCATCGAAGGTAAGCGGCGCAGGCGCACACGGGCTTGGAGGTGTGGCTTCGTGTCGACTGCTAAAGGGTATTCACACGACGGAGAAATCCGCCGTTTTGCTCGTAGGAGTGCGTGCCACGTGATCCCTACGTCACGGTTTCTCTCCGGCGCTCCGCTCCGATGGGAGATCGGAGCTTCTGCTCGCGAGCTACAAATGATCCGATGCTTGGCGGCGGAGGTGGCGGGATTTCGTCTGCTCGTCGGGCAGCTGGCCGCGACTGATGCTCTAGAGCGGTTGCAGGCGCTCCATTTTTATCGCTTCTTATTACAGTGGACGTGAAAATGCGTGGCGCACACGACAGGCCCACTGAGGGAGCCGCGTATACCACCAGCACGGTCGCTGGGCGAGCGGCGGCCGCGGCCGCGAAGTGGCGCAGGCCGGCGCAGGTAGCCCGAGCGATAGCTTGTTATCGCTCCCCAAGGCGCAAACAAAGCTGCATATAAGAAAGGGGGTAATGATGTGATGGAAAGTTGCATTAAAAATTGCCATCTGCGCCGCTTGCGAGAGCGGCAATCGAATATTTGCCGCAGTGTTAAGCCTAATATCTGTATGCGGGCCTGTAGGCGTATCGGCCGTCTGCTACCAGCGCGCGTATCCCGATTCCCCACCCACTGCCTCGCGCGTCGCGCGCCGTTTTCTACCCGCGGCAGCGCGTGCATCGCGTCCAGGGCCAATTTTTGGGCGGTTGACAAGATCAGTACGTAAGAGTTTAGCAGAAATTGCTGCCGTCGCGGAATCGGCGGTGCTGCGGCAGATCTGCTTTAGAGGTAGGCGACTGCAAACAGTGATGTCCGTCCGACAGTCGCATCCTCCGTGTGAGCGAAGGAGGTGGCCGAGCGGAAGTCCGCCTGCGGTGACGTCACGACCTCCCTCGGATTTCTCCGCTGGAACGCTTCGTCGTGTGAATACCCCTTGTAACGCGGGAGCGCGCCGTGCTTGTTTTGCTGTAAAGCGCGCCTATCTCGGCATGCCTCGGCGCGCCTATCTAGGCGAGCCGCGACCGCGTTTCGGGAAAGCGCACTTCACTCACTGAGGCGCGTTGTGTAGTTTCTGCGTACGAAAACTGAGCGCTTGCTCTTTTTAGCTCCGCAGTGCCAGTTAAATACATGTATTGTTGCACGTTAGGATGGTTTGATTCGAATTATAGGGTTTCACGCCACAAAACTACTATGGCTATGAAGACTCTGTAGAGGAGGGTTCCGGATAACCACCCGAGGCTCTTTACCATGCACTGGTATCGCGCAACAAACGCGCGTTCTTCATTTCGCCTCTAATGAAACGTGGCACCTGCTAGCGTGATATGTGTCTCCCGGCTCAGTATAGCCACTGAGCCACCACAACGGGACATTCCTGGGACTTGACTGCACTCTGGAAGTAAAGAGGGTCACGGAGAAAAGCTTTATTGTCTGCGTGCGCTTTCTAAAGCAGCTGGCCATATGCCCGGATATGGCGACTGGCTCACTGGTTCTTTTTTTTTTATCGGCGTGTTCCCATGCTCAGTCTAGCTCGAAGGCGCTTGCGGATTGCTCGATGCGACTTCGAATGTGGCCAACGAACTCACAAAAAACAACAACAAACGCCGTAAGTATGAAAAAAAAACTGAATGTGTTCAGTCAACAATGCAAGTGTTTGTTTATGTTGTCGCGTACAAAAAGTTTGAAGGCGACTACGACGAAGGGAACGCCTCCAGCCACCTATCTTCAGCGTGTGCTGACGGACTGAAGACGACGACGGCGAGGAGAGTGTCTCGGGCGGTTGTGCGCGAGAGCACGTGCAGCGAACTGGGCGAGCAAGAACGCCAGTCTAGCGCGTGGTGTGCGGGAGCAAGGGACTGCTTCACTGAGTTGTTGGAACAAGTTCGCCTTATTAAATTACCTTCAATCCCTTCACTCACCCAAAACTATTTCATCCTCATACTTGCTACGTGGCAATATGCAAGGCATTGTTTGCATTATTAAGCAGGCTGAACGGCGATGTATTAATCATTGTTCCGAAACGTCTTATGATGGGTCAGTCAATCTCCTAGTTTCCGCTGAAGGTTTGCCGCCACCACAGATGTTTCTCGTGTCAGGCGGAATGTAACGCAAAGCATAGGCAACACGCGTAAAGAACAACAAAGACAGCTGCCAACTAGCAAGAAAAATGTATTGTTGCTGAGGCCACTGAGGCTTTACTAGTGCGAAGGCTCTTTCGCGTGTCGGGTACACTTCCGGAAGTATTCTGAGCCTAGTAGTGGGTGGGTTACCCCCCAGAATTTATCCGTGCCTGCCTTCTGTTCGGCATGGAGCAGTATAGGGACCAGCAGTCCACTGAGAGGTAACCAATGATATTTCCATTTTAATTCAGCAGACTATAGAGTGTGACCAGTCCAGGACTAGGCCGGAGAGTATCGTGCTAAGTGCATGAGACCCGCTTGCTAAGCGACTGCTTTGACCGTCTCAACGATTCCGGATGTTCATTTATATGAAAAAAGCCAACAGACATCGAGACCAAAGTCGGGGGATTGAAACCCAGCCGGTGCGGCCGAAATTCCGCGGAGAGGAAGTGCACAGACACACATGCGATGCGTAATGCCAATGCACATTAAATAAATCCTTGTGGCCGAAATTTACGGAGTCTTCCTTTACAGCGTCTCATTATACCAACCCAAGCCAGTCCTGAAATATTTGCATAATACATGGTGGCACTGAAAGGAAGAAGCGCTGAGTTATCTTAGGCAGAAACTACACAACGCACTGCAGTGAGTGAAGTGCGCTTTCCGGCCACACGGTGCGGCGCACCATGACACGAAGCCCCACCTCCAAGCTCCTGTGTGCCAGGTGCGCCGCTAAGCTGCGCGGACCCCGGCCACGCTGCGCCATGTTCGCACCAAGAGTGGACGGCCCTGTACGTATGACACGTGGCCTTCCCGTCTCAAAGTAACGTGCGGCTGTTGCTTGCCATTGGCAGGTTGACGCTGCTCGTCGAGCATTGCCGATCGCCCCTGCCCGCCGCTATCGCTTTATCTGTGCTTCACGCAGTAGCTCGCTGGCCGCTTGCTCTGCTACGAGTGATAACTCGGGCCACACTGTCTGCCCTTACTTCTAACCCATCTCCAATGTGGAAAGAGAAGAGAGGAATGCCTTTAATGATGGGGAGAAGTTAGCCTGGCAGCGAGCTTCACTTGTGGTTTTTTCACGCATGCTGATTGGGTTGCGAAAGAAGAGTTTCGGCGTACACAGGGCCGCTTTCGCCTAGCCATATAAAGCTTCGCTTTAAAAAACAGATTTGTGGATAATTTGATTTTTAGGACATAAGGAGGACCGATTTGTAAAGATGAGATTAAAAATGGGCGAAACCAACGCATCTGTGGGAATCGACGTTAAGCGAAGGTTGAAATGGCCGACTTGCGTGTTCCATTTTTTAGTCTTATATTGCTGGGGTAGTTGCTGTTTTTTCAAGAGGGTAAGCAGTGGTAAGGGCATGGAGAGGTACAATACGTAAGGAGAAATTTTCAAAGTCGGAAAATCGAAAAAAAAATGCGAAAAAGATTAGTATGCATTGCACAGTCCAGGAACATTTAAAACACGCAGGATAAACCTGTTTCCAGGAGAAGTGTATATAGGAATAAATAATTACAATGTATACGAACCACGTCTTACGAATATCAAGGCAGAAGTTGAACGTTCTGTAGATAGGCTGCTGAACTTCCTGTCGAACTTTCCGGTTTGTTTCGTCGGGCCGTTGCCGCAGCTCCATTCATAGCTGCTTTCTCCATTCATAGCTGGTTACAACAAGTGGCATTTCGAGCCGCCTATGGCCATGTGGAATGAAGATCTGAGCCGACGCGGTAACGTGCACACGGTGCGCCTAGAACGTTCTACAGAACTTTCTTGTATACGGTCGCCTTATACATACAGAACGTCTTGCATATTCGGTGCGTTTCCCTTTCTCAGAACACTCCTCTGGCGTTGCTGGATCTCTTTCCAGGCGCAAGCTCTGGTGCCTCTTCTGAGAACCCTCCTCAGACGCTGGCGTTTCCCTTTCCCGGCTCATGCTTAGATTTTCTGTAGTGTGGATATCCTGTGCGCTTTTCTGTACCTCGCACGCTTCATGCAACACAGAGATCTAAGGCTTTCGCCTTCAAAGGTTACCGTGTAATCAAGGTTCATGGACGATCTTTTCTTTTGCCTGAGCATCCTAAGCCAAAGATGTTTCTTGTATTTCACAAAACACAGTTGCTCAAACAAGCAGCTATTTCGTACCGCTGCGAAGACTTGTAGAAAAGAAATGCTTTCTTGCCATCGGTCTAAGTGGGCTTAGGCTGGCTGGAACAGTTTACAGGCTATGGGCTAGAAAAGGGGAGGGAATGCGGAGCGCGCGTAGAAACAGAGAAGAGAAATATACAAAAGGAGGCATTTTATCGTCCCTGCCTTAGTATGTGGAATCCCTACTATTCCCGCACATTCCTCCCTAGGCGCCAGCAGCCATGCGCGACGCAATTCTCTTTAAGGAACGTTCGTCTCAGGCCTCATTATTTTATCTCACGCCTAGGATCTCCGCTCCACCGATACAGGACGGCGATCGCGAAACAGGAGCCTCGAAAAAGCAAAATTTGCATCTTCCGGCGAGCACACGTGGAAGTGCGCAATAGAAAGAACAGAAGGGGGAACTGCTACGGGAAGTTCTAAATGGTTTTTCAATGCGTTTCTAATCTTCAGCAGTTGTGCTAACGGCCCGGAAGCAGAGAAATGGCCGCGGAGAGGATTGCGCGCGTAAAAAGAAAAGAAAAAGAAAGAAAGAACAAGACGAAGAACAAGGAGGGAAAGGGGGAGGGGACGTAGTCACAACACTTCTGAACGGTGGCACGAAGGTGGGAAAACGATGCCTGCCGCACGGTTGGGTATCACGTCGGCATCTCAGCAAAGACTATAAACTAAGTGAAAAAAATCCGATACGAACAAGAAAGATCCTGTTAACGCGCGCGTCAGTGAGGTGCAACAAGCAGAAAGCAAAATGAAACGGAGACCCTAAGGCTAATGCTGCTTGGGCAGTTTCTTTTCTTTTCCTAGGTTGACTCGATGGCACTAAATAACCTGAGAAATAAGTAGAAAGCGCTCTAGTCATTATCTTAGATTTCCTGGTAGAGGAACGTGTGCACATGTAGCCTGATCGCCAACTCAACGGCAGATTTTCCGGCAGATTTTACGATCTTGAGGAGTGCTTCAGCGACGGACACTAACAACTGGTACGAGTAGCCGCCTTAGGTTGGGAGAACATTTTGCACGTTGGAGGTTTTCTAATCACATGCCGTCGACATTCTGACGTGATTTATCTAAAGCGTTTTTGACGATGGCTATTCTGCAATCGTATGATTTTGCAGTCTCAATGCTCGAACTGTACGCTTACCCAAGGCCGGCTACCCCTACTTGTTAGCGTCGGTTGCTAAAGCGCTACTTAAGAATGCGAGATCCGATGGAAAAGCTGCCATTCAGAGAACACCCGTTGTAGGGCAAAATGCCGCGGTGATGCCAGACGTGCACGGGTTGCGCCACAATTTCAGAGACAGCTGCGCGGTCGAATGGGGAAGGCTGCTGCAGTGTTTTCAGCACCAGACCAGTTGAGGAAGCGTTGCAAGCTGATTAAACCAAGCTTAGCGATCAATCGGGCGTGTAACAAAAAACACTGAAAACCCTTCATGAAATGCGAAGATTGCGCCGTCTACTGCCTTCCACTTTATTGTAAAAAAGGGAACCTAATGCAGACGGGGTGATGCCTTAATGACCGGACCAGAGACCATAACAACAAATTAAACAAGGAACAAGGAGTGTGGTGGATGATGCACTGCAAAACAAGTGGAAGCACACACCTCTAAGCAAGAAATGCACAATTGTTGCCAAACACGAAGACCAACTCCCACGTGAGATAAATACGCCCAAATAATTGTAAACGTACAGTATCCCTGCGTTCGTACAGTATCCCTGCGTTAGCGCCATAATGGTAGCGCCGCGGAAAAAAAACTTGATTTGTACAAAAGAACAATCATGTGGCAGTTTAAGAAATAAGAAACTCCGCCTAAAAATCCTTACACCATCTGGTTTCATCGCTGCACTACCTGAACTCCCAGGAGCTTCTGAGGTATTCTTAAACAAGTACCTAGCTTACGCCAGTCATGCACGAGAACCCTAAGGAAATGGTGCGCGCCTACCATCACACGACGCTCCCCGCAGTGCCACTCCTCAGCCAAAGCTGATCTGAACCACATCATTTGGTTTTGCCTCAAATTAACTATCTATAGACATTTCTCTCCCCCACCAACGGTACCGCTATACCCCCAAATCCCGACTCCCCAGACACTACCACCCTTCACCTCATTGCACTGTCGGACTCTCAAGCGGTCTTGCTTGACTAGTTTAGAATGACTTGTCTTCTCCGCAAAGCTCACCTTGAACGTTACCTAACGTTAAGCCTAGAGACAGGACGTTTTGAGGCCTGGAATCCCCAACCGCAACCAGAAGGAGGAAGTACTTACTTTACGCCAAGCTGCGCCCCGCCGCGGTGGCTCAGTGGCTAAGGCGCTGCGCTGCTGAGCACGAGGTCGCGGGTTCGATTCCCAGCCACGGCGGCCGCTTTTCTGATGGAGGCGAAAAGCAAAAACGCCCGTGTGTACGAGATTTCGGCGCACGTTTAAGATTCCCAGATGGGCAAAATTAATCCGGAGCCCTCCACTACGGCGCGCCTCATCGCCTACAATCTATCTACACCAAGCTGCGCGTATTGGTCGACGCTGTGAGACCTCAAGGCGAAACGTTAGACCTAAGCGGGCGCATACCCAGAGATACAGATACACGGCCGCAGGGTATTACATACGAGCAGTGGCGTACTGACAACGCTTTTGATGCTTGGTCCATGCTGGATATGCACCTGCATTCAATAAAATAATAGCTCTATTAATTTGAGCTCAATGACTGGGAGGCCAAACAACAAGAAATCTCTGCTCATACTATGAATCCAGTGTGGACAGTCTGAAGCCTACCAGAGTGTTACATACTCACAGAGTAGCACATACTTGCTATGTGGGAATCGGCCAACGCTTTATAACCAGAAATGTATGCTGCTATCTCATAGTATTCTGTCTTAGCACTCCTTTATAGCTGAAATGCATGCCTTAAATACTAGTCCATAAGAGCGCCCTCGCGCTGAAAGACAGTGGCTATTCCGTGATTCACTGGGAAGCACCTGAACTGTGACGCAAGCGCATTGGCAGCAGCAGTGCTAGCTGGTTCAAGTCCCTATATCTGCAGGAATGCATACCTGTCGCCTACGCTGAAATACCGTGGCATCCCCTCGGCGTAATGGTGAAGTCACCACCAGACGATGTTTTGACCGGGCACATTGACTACAGCACGCTAAATGAGCACACCCGTTCATCCCGCTCTTATAACCTTAGCAAGCAACACCTATTCGCGACTCAGTCGACGAGTCATGCGGGGCAGAGCAGTCTCTATCCACCGCTAAGCGGGGTCATCCCCGGCGAGGTGAATAAAAGATACGTGCCGACACAGCGCCCACACCATTACTGCCTGCTGCCTATGCTCGTATACAATCCGGACATAAGTTGAAGTGAAGGGCAACGAGCGAAGCGTGAACTGCACGTGGTTAGGAAAGACGATGTGAGCGCAAGGACGCCCATGAAGCCCCCTTCCAATCCCCTCATCTCATACCTCGTTTCCGTTTCGTCACACACGCGTAAAAGGAAGCCGTGGGCACCAATAACGTGCACGTGGCGTGAGTTGGGATTTCATTCCATATCAACGTGACCTTACGAAACACACTATGCATCGCCGCAGAGACTTTTTAAAGCAAAGCTTTCTACCTCTACCAGCCAGCGGTTCTTTCGTGGCGTGCGGGACAAGTAACTCCCAACGCGGCTGGGAGGCAGAGGGCGCTTTTCACTCACGGAGCACAGTGTAGATGGCGCGGCGACAGCGCGCTATTACCCAGCTTTCCCCGTGCTCACCCCAGCGGGTGCGTCGGCCGGACCCTTCCACCGGCTTTGTCGTCTGCTTTAGCGACGGTGTTGGGCCTGTTTTGGCGCAGCCTCGCGTCCATTGCGCGCTTACTTCGCACGACCTTGATTAACTTCTTCGACAGCACCTCCTGGGTAACCCACACCCGACGGAATTAAGTGGTCGTACCGCAAAGATACGTTAAGGATTGGTTTGCAGGACGGGAAAACAAAATCTAGAGACCACTTACAGACATCTAGCCGCTGGAGAAACGCCACCTTTTGCGCACTGCTTGTCACGAATGGGACTCCGTTTTCTAAATTGGTGAACACCACTTCGGTTGTGTTTTAAGAGGTATTATAAAAGGCGAAAGTAGCAGCTGGTTCTGAGCAATAGCGATTATAGAAGTTCCGTCAGCTTTCTCGCAATTCTCAAACTTACGAAACCATTTAGT
Source organism: Haemaphysalis longicornis (assembly GCF_048455015.1). Classification (NCBI taxonomy): domain Eukaryota; kingdom Metazoa; phylum Arthropoda; class Arachnida; order Ixodida; family Ixodidae; genus Haemaphysalis; species Haemaphysalis longicornis. The sequence continues at coordinate 375,638,638 of NW_027526203.1, read as the reverse complement.
TTAAATCTTTATAAATGGGAATCCCTAAGCTGGCACGCCGGATTGCTTTGGTGTCTGCGCTTGTGTCGTGCGGTGGTGTAGACCCAAGCTAGTACATCCGGATGGCTAGGTTCCGCTGTCTCACCCTTCGAAAGACGCTCCTCTCCGTTTCCTTTCTGCCGACGCACGGCCGGGCTACAGCGGCAGCGTCCACCGCTCTAGCCCTGGCTGTAGCCGACGCAACTGCGTTCGGGACGGCGCCCCCGCGAATTCCAGGTAATGGCTGGCAGAATCTCTGGTTTCTCTTTCTAGAGCCACGTGTGTGAATTCAAGTGGCGTCGCATGTGGAATTGCTGTGGGGGTGGTTCACACCTTTTCTTTCCAACCACCTTCACAGCGTGGATTGGAGCCAATTTAAAAAGCGAGTAAGAAATATGCTTTCGCAAGAAAAACGAGCCGTACTTTTGCAGAAACCGATTTAGAGCAGCAGTGTAGGCTAACAGGTATAGCTGGCCCTTCTCGCTGCTTCAAAACTTTTTTCGGTGTGTACAGGCCAGGGTTTAAATCTGGATGGACATGAAACGTACAGAAATGCAGTATTATATTTTGGTGCTCAAAGTTCTAGCTTAACTCCCAGCTAAGTGTTGCGCATACGTTTGCATTTGTAACTGACATGATTCTGTTTTTTCTCGAGTGATGTATTTTGCTGGATGGGAACTTTTGCTGGGCTAGAAGTCGTGCTATTAATAACTAAACTAACATATTCGCAAGGAGCGATTGTTCTTTACATTGTGTGCAATATAAAAGTTTGCATAGCATAACCTGAGCTGTTTTTTGGTTTCAGTTGTTCACCACAGACCTTTTCCCAGCGTTCACACCCGGGCTATTGCCTGACCCAAAATGGCCGTCGTTCTCAATTCACGAATAAAGCTATTGCTGACGTGGCCAGCTTAAATAAATTTAGTATGCTCAAAGATTTACACGCACTTATCTTTGCTGTGGATAGCTAAAGGTTTTCATCACAGCCAGCGATAAACGGCCAACTCGCTGGTAATCGGCGGAGGAAATTTTTGTCGGTGGATATGTCGGTTCGGTGGTTTGTCTGTGTAACAATAATCTGCTGTCAGCGGCAGGCCTTTTGATGTAAGAGAAACCATGAGAACGTTGAAAAAGTTTAAACAGGGCTTTAACCATGCTGCGCAGGGAGCCCTTTTAGTTCCTGACTCGGTATCCAGTTACCGTCGGTCATGTTAGTAAAAAGAGTTTTATTTCGCTTGAATGTTGTCCTATCCGTATCACTCAAAAGGTAATACCCTTGCTGCACCCAGACATTCTTACAAGCAGCTGAGAAAAGGAACTAGGTCACCAAGAAGAGAGGAACAGCTGAGAATTCGTATAGAGAAATGAGAAAGAAAGGGGGGGGGGGAGGTGGCTGAAAAGGCAGCCAAAGAGAAAAATAAAACGTGCCGATATTGAGGATAACGGCAAGCAACAGGGAGGGCTGAGGGGAAAATAGAGAGTACTGACGAAGTGGGCAGACGTGAACTCGGGCTGAAGTCTAAACTTGAATGGCTGGAGAACGGCGCCGCGTCGTGGGGCGAAGGAAGCGCAAGAGTTGAAAGAAACTTACTGAGCTTTACTTCCAGCAACGTCTAGTATGTTTCTATAAGAAGAGGATGACAATAGGCGTAGCCCAAGCACTTAAAAAAATCGCGTGCAGTCAGGTTTCCACAGCCACAGTGGGTAACTACGTCTAACTCTTGCTAAACGGCGAGCGCTGAGATCCTTCGTTGGGAAATCTCTTTGTGTGTTGTTGGTCTCCATTTGAAGGTCAAAGAGGCGCGGCTTGAATGTTCGGATGCACGACTGAGTGCTTTCGAGAAAGGTTTCCGACGGAAAAGCAATCTCATGTCGAGACGGCATCGAAATGTAAGTCGTTTGAGTCATGTTTTTTGCGACTGGACTGAACAATCAGAAATGTTCTTTCAGAATATTTCCTTGGCCCCAAGGCGAAGGAACTATTTTCAGTAGCTGCCTACAAGCCGGTTACTTTATTTGAAAAGGAACAAGGCAAAAGCACTGGCGAAGCGCGCATTAAGTCTGGCAAGGCTTGCACCATAGCGAAGGTGCAGAATTTCTTTCTACGTGAGCTCTGAAGGACACATCACCACGAATCTGTACAAGATTGAAATTGTTTATTTACATGTTCCGTCTTCGCTTTGCACTGTGCTAGTACTAGTCATCGTCGCATGCATCGATATCGTCGTGCTCGTCATGCCAAGCATTACATGCGCGATAGCGCTTGACGATAGCTGGGGCGTAGCGGCGGCGAGTACATGCGTGGCACACGCGCGGGGTTCCTGGAATAGCGTCGAGGTTCTGTGGAGGCGCTCCACTGAGTTGCCACCAGTTTTTTTTTATACAGATTGTGCGAGCCGGGGACGCTCGGCGGTCGCCGCGAGGGGACGCGCTCACGAGCGCTCGGCGTTTTGTCGCTCCTCAAGGTTTTCGCCAGATTTTCATTTTTTTTTTGCTAAAGCCACGGTGGGTGCCGGGGACACTCGGCGGTCGCCGCGAGGCATGTGTTCACGTGCGCTACGCATTTTATTAGTATTTTTAACGCGTTACGCACCACACATTACGGCCAGCTAAAAGAGCTCCGCTGTAATTATGCCGTATGAGGTACTAGAAGAGCAAGTAGCCTGCCCCATATAAACATGTCATTGGGTGTGCTTTGCCGCCATACACCTGAGTGACCCATCGCTAAGCCCAGGAAATCTGACGAATGGCGAAGCGGAACATATGATTTCGCTCAAAAATGTAGTCTCCACTGTAACACCACGCAACGCAACTCGTCGTTAATACGTTGCGTGGATGTCACAGCGCCAATTCCGTTTGTAGTCAAATCTAACTCTGAACCTGGTCATCGGCCGACTTCGCCGTCTTGACCACAGTGATTGATGTTTTCAATGCATTCTGGGGAAACGAACTGGTGGAATGTGTTTTTCTTTTTGCGGTGTAGTTTCTGGAGGCTAAAACTGGGACAAATGCCACGAAGGTAGTAGTTAAAACAGAGATGAAGTGGGTGCCAATCCCGACCCGCGAAGAGTACTTCAGCGATGCTTCCTTTCAGGAAAGTAAGACCCAACACCGCCAGAGTTTGAACTGAAACCCCTAGCGGCATTGACCTTGTATGTTTTCAGTGTAAGCAGAGCAACAAATTCCAAGCGTATGGGATGGCGGAACGTGACCAACACTGGTGTCTTACAGACTCAATTTACTAAACCGGTGAGGACTGCGCAACTAAAGGACACGTAGAGGTGAAAAGAGTAATATTCCCGCGCTTTATGCAGTCCAATAAGCTTCAAAGGAAGTTTTAAATGCGGAGCATTTCTTTGGCTCACCTGGTCCTGCGTCGTTGATGGCGGCGCCGTCCACACGCTCACTGCGCATGCGCAACTCTCCTCCTTACACCCACAGCTCAGCGGTACTACACTATAAAAAAAAGAAATAGTTAGCGGCGCCCGGTTTCGATCCCACGACTCTCTGGCCGCAACGGGAGGTACGCGGTGCTCTTCCCACTACGCTACAAATCCGGGACAGGAGCAAGTGCTACGAACGCGCCTTATGTCCTTGACTCATTCAAACTACGTCAAGAAGCTACTGATACAACGAAGGCACGCGAAGCTGAACGTCAACGGAAACGACGAACTGAAAACTTTAGAGGGGGATGCTGAATTTCCCGTGGGAAAGCTGTGGCCGGAAGCGCCACGCGCCTTGCAGCTCAACTAGCCCCGTCCGCAGCGCCTCTGATGATGATTGTGGCAGGATGCCCCTAGGGATTGTCCAACCAAAGAATCCATCACGAGATAGGTTCGCATTCAACCACCGTCGTCATCTTCCCGTAGGGGAACCGCCGAAGAAGAAGAAGAACGAGAAGACAAAGCTGCGAAGAGGAGGGCGTGTACATTGCTCTCAGCCGGTGCACCAATGTCAACAACCTTTACCTCACCAAAACTGACGGAGACTACCGATTCTACCACAGAGACAACATCGACAAGAACATGATGGACGAGTTTCGGCGCCTCGAGAACCACCGCCTACTCACCGTAACACAACAGCACTTGCGTGCCTTTGCCACCGGTGTGGACCCGGACGCGGAATTCCCTCTGGCGGTAGTAAAAACCAGATCACTCAACATAACGGCAACACAATGGAACCACACGGAACCGCCACGATGCTTCGCATCCTCATCAGGGTTCCCCACGGGAAGATGGTGTAATTTTTTTAAGCAAGAAGACACACGTATAATTTGGTCCTTTTTTAAATGAACTGATGCCTGTTTTGAGGGATGAGGGGAAACAGCGCATTGGTTCTGCAATGCGAACCCAGCCTACAGGCTCCCGTATGAAGGATCGCGGTTTGTGTAAATGACACGGCGGACAGAAGGTGACATAAAGCTCTTAAAGCACGCGTCTGGATACGTGGCTTATGTACGTGAAAGGCATTGCAAAAAATACGAAGGGACAGATCTTTCTTGCCAAGTAGTTGCTAAGAATGCAGGAAGTGGAGGGCAAAGGTCCAGGCACGCAAATACACTCCTAAATAATATATACACGTATAATCAAAGCTGTAGGGCACCCAGAAAACATTTGACAGGCCCTTAGGTGCCCAATTCAAGCAAGGTTCCGTCTCGTTGAGGAGGCAGTGTTCTTTGAGTAAATCGTACACCAAAGGAAGACTCCGGCCAGACAAGCCCATAGTATTTCAAGCTTGTTTTATGCAAAGAAGAGTGGGCGTTATAAGCTTGGGTGATACTGAAGTAATATCAAGGAAACGGATAAGGGCGGAGGGGGGGGGGGGGGAGGGGGGCAGAGTGGAAGAATACAAAGAGGAATGAGTTATGGGGGTCACGGCCAGCCGGGAAAGTGTTTTGAATTTCTTACCTGCATTGGTGTTTTCAGATGGCTTTCCCACCAGCTCCCACCTTTCCTCCGACGCAACCAAGAAAGCAACTACCGCGACCAGTTGCCGCCCAGAGGAAGCAAATCGGGCAATTGAGAAGCGCGCCCCTCCGGAGGAGGAGGAGGAGGAAAAACTTTATTGTGAGCCTGGTGATGTGGGAGTGGCTCCTCAGTCCAGGAGACCATGGGACGACCTTGCTGTCTCAGCCCTGGACACCAGGAGTTGCTGTGCATCCAAGCCGGCGCTGGTCGTCAGATTCTCCCACAGCTCAGGGAGGGGAAGGGAAGTGGGTAAAGGTGGGAGGGCTGGGTTGTGTGCACACCCCAAGATCATGTGTATGAGGGTACATGGGTTAGGGCAGAATTTACATGTGGCAGGGTATTGGGTGGGGTACATCCGATGTAGCCAAGTTGGGTGAGGAAAGGTGTTTGTTTGAAGCCTCCGGAGTATTACTTCTGTTTTAGTAAGCTGCGGGTGAGGAGGGGGAAAGTGTTGTCTTGATGTGCGGTAATGTCGGGTGATGTCTTGAAATGTGAGCAGGGGAACGAGACTTGGTGTTTCCTCAGAGGCCTGGGAGGAGAGTTCGCAGGCTTGTCTATGGGCAAAATTATTGCCCGTTAGTGAGGAGTGTCCCGGGGTCCACACAATGTCGATCTTCCTGTTGGGGGCGTGTTGAGCCAGGAGGTTCCACGTAGTTGAGGCCACGTAACCTGATAAAAAGCTGCGACAGACGGCTTGACAGTCTGTAATTAGAATCGTTGCGGGTGTTTGAGTGATGGCGAGGGCCACAGCGAATTCTTCCGCGGCCCCGATAGAAGGGGTCTTGATTGAGGCGCAGGTGATGATCTTGTCCTTAGTGGTTGCTATGGCTAAGTGATGGGACGGATTGGAGTAAGGGCTGGCATCTGTGTACAAAATATTAGGATTGCTTCCGTAGATTTGTTCTTGGGCTTGGCTACGGGCGTGTCGACGACCGGAGTGCAAAGTTGGATGCATATTTTTGGGAAGAGGGCGGACACGAATGGATTGACGCCAATTATGGGGAAGAGGCTTTCTGTCCGTGGTCTGCGGAGATGACATTTTGAGGTCCTGTAAAAGTGCCAGTCCTGTTGGTGTTTGAGTTAGGCGGAGTCGTTGACTGGAAAGATGCCCTTCGATGAGTTCCGTGACAGAGTTGTGAATTCCTGATTGGAGCAGTTTAGTTGTCGCGGTGGACATAGGAAGATTAAGAGCTTTCTTTATAGCTTTGCGGATGAGGCTATCAATGGCTTCCGTGTCAGTTTTGCTGAGAGTTAGGTAGAGGGCGATGTAGATAACCCGTGATATGAGGAAGGCGCGGATAAGGCGGATAAGGTCTTCCTCCTTCATGCCGCGATGTCGATTGGAGATTCGGCGAAGCATGTGGGTAACTTGAGTAAATACTGTGGTGAGCTTGAATAATGTCTGATCGTTGCGTGTATTGGCCTGGATTGTAACACCAAGTATCTTGAGTGAAGGTCTGGGATGTACAAGCTGACCATCGAGGGTAATTTAAACTGATTCTTTATTGAATGCAGGGGGGCTTTTCCGTACAATGATGAGGTCAGATTTTTGAGGGGATCACCGAAGGCCAATTGATGAGGCATATTGCTTTACAGTGTCAGTGGCTTTTTGAAGGGTATCTTGAATTTCACCTAAAGAACCCGTGTCAGTCCAAATGGTAATGTCATCCGCATACAATGCGTGATGAACACGGGGAATGGCTTTAATCTGACGAGGGAGGTCTAGGAAAGCGATATTAAAAAGTAAAGGTGAAAGAACAGAACCTTGAGGAGTGCCTCGATCTCCTGGGGTGATTGGGTCAGATTTCACATCGCCTGCTTTTAGGATCGCCTTTCTTTGCGTGAGAAAATCGGCAATGTAGGAGTAAGTATGCAAGCCGCAGCCTGTTTCGTTGAGCCGGAAGAGGATTGCAGAATGAGAGACGTTATCGAAGGCTCCCTTTAAGTCCAATGCAAGAATTGCACGAGGTGAATTTCGGGAGGCTGGTATGAGAATTTCTTCCTTTATGCGAAGAAGGATGTCTTGCGTGCACAGATGTTTTCTGAAGCCGTACATTGTACTTGGGATGATATCCTTAGTTTCTAGGTAGGGTTGTAGACGTCAGAGTAACATGCGCTCCACCAATTTACCCACACAAGATGTTAAAGAAATAGGACGAAGGTTGTCCAGGTGGGGGGACTTGTTAGGCTTGGGGATAAAGCGGATCTCTGCTGTTTTCCATTGGGGGGGAAGTTTTCCGGATTTCCAATGGGCGTTAATATGCTGCAGAAGTTGTTCCATTGAGGCGTCATCCAAGTTGGCTAAGAGACGATAGGTCACATGATCCGGGCCCGGGGTGCTGTTTTTGTTGCATTCGGAAAGAGATGTGCGGAGTTCGTAAAGTTGAAAATCTCGATCAAGGTCCGGATTTGGCTGGCCTGTGTAGGGAGGGGGAGTGAAATTTCTGGCTGTGTGGAGATATTTATTTTCTAAGGCACGCATGAGGGCTTCAGAAGAGCCATCGAAAGAATGGAGAGTTTGGGTCAATGCTCGATGAGAAGCGCTCCTATTGGTTTGGGGATCGATGAGATGCCGGAGCAGGTGCCAAGTTCTTTTGGTTGTCAGGGTACCTTGGAGTCTGTCACACAGCTGTAGCCAATTTTCTTTTGAAAGGTGGTTGGCGTACTCTGTTGCCTGTTGATTTAGAAGTGCGATTCGGAGACGCAGTTTGCGGTTGTGCCGCTGTCGCTTCCAGCGCTTGGTGAGGCTCTGTCGTGCCTCCCAAAGCCTTAAGAGTTTCGGGTCGACATCAGGGGTGTGGTAGGTGATAGCCACGGTTTTGGTTGTTGACTGAACAGTTTGGAGTAAATCATCAATCCATGCTGATAGGGGCTGACTGGGGTCAATAGGTTTGGAAGAATTTGCCTTTCTGAAGGCATCCCAGTTGGTAAGGCGTGCCGTTCCTTTTTTACGCATGATGCCGTTGTATAAAAACAGCGCCAAATGTAATGAAATAGCCCGACCAGACATTTCTCTTGACGCAATCGTTGCGGCCTCCTGTACGACAAGCGAAAGGTACTAGGGAAGTGACTTATGCCTATGCTACACGGCAATGTTCAATTGACAATTGAACGGTCATTTGCAAGTGTGCTCTATGTATTTATATTAGGGCACTGAATAGACAATTGGTTCAATGGCCTTCGCAAGGCCTTTGAAACGGCCGTGTAGCAGAAATGGCGCGTTGTGGCTTTAACTCACCTACGTAATAATTAAAATGAGCAAAGAGCCCACTGAGCACACACACAAGGCCGTTCGCCGTAGGGTAGAGCACCCTCGCGTTTTCTGAACCGATGCATTTTTAGGCGCATATCAGTCAGCGTCAGAGAAGTGGCACAACCTAGCTCACATTTTTAACGTGCACAGAAAATGTGTTGTGGGAAATCTATGGAAAATTATCCTCGATCATCACAAGCAGACAACCCCACTGTGTGCAACATTCGACCACTACGCAAAATGGGGAAGTTTCCTGCGGCCTCATTGTCGTAGCTCTCTTAGCTTAGTCTTCGTGATGTGCCAAGATATCCGCCTATATATATATACATTGTCACCTGCTTATCTATATGCATGAATGTACGTATGCGTACATTCCCCCGGACCCATTGACCAAAATCACTTTGTTCAAGGGTTGCCGCTTACAGGTAGGAAGAACGGCGGGGGGTTACCCGTTAATAGTGCTAGCCCACAATCTGCCCGAAGCATCGGCTATAATATCCGCTGACCGTTTCGTACCCTGAGCACAGGACCCAGCATGTTTGTTTATCTCTTTTGAATAATCTAAAGGCCCAGAAGGGCATTACATAGGGGGGATGCAATTCAAACAAGGTAACTCAACACATATCAAGACAAACTACAAACGGCAGTCAAGACAACATATCTGTGTAAAAGGTTCGATTTACAAGAAAACGGACACAAAGAGAGACAGTAAGACGGCAATTTACATCTGCAGTGCATGACACCACTGAACCAGGCACTCGCGGGGGTCAGGTTTAGAAATAATTCACTGTTCAAAACAACAAAAAACAAAAAAAATCAAACATATCAAAGGGCTGACAAAAGGGTCATTTGTACACCTTACATTTAAAAATATCCTATACATTTGTGAGGTGGGTCCTGTGAGCCACCGACTCGATAATCAAGGAAGGTTTTATTTGTTGGCAGCGGCCGTAATATTGGCAAGAAAATGCTAGTGTGATGAACGAAATCCAGAGCAGGGCAATCATAGCCACCTGGAAACGCTTGGTACCATCAGGGACCATCCGAATACCACCTTCCCGAGGTAGCCTCCGCGAAAAACTCGGAACGCAAGCTTCCGGGCGGGCTGACGTGACTAACCTAGACGAGAATATAGCCCGGGCGCAGTGTAGGTTCCATGTTGCTATAAGATGATCTTGAGCCTGTGTCCTGAAGAAAGGGAAACTTACTTGGGAGCGTCACTCCGCTTCCGAGAATCCTTTGGCGGCGTTGTAAAGCTGCTCACCCCGGAGATGAGACCAAAGCTCTGTGCGGACTTTTTACGAGTACCAGGGAAACGGACCTTCGCAATAAAATTAGCGTCGCGCCAAGCTTTCCAGTCTCGAAAATAACGCTCAACGAGAAGCAGGACGAGTTGATAGGCATCGTAAGAAGGTAAAGTATACTCTGCAGGGCGTTAAGGAACACCCGGGATTTCTAAAACGCCAGTGATGTGGGGAAGGAGAGGAGAGGGCGAAGAGCATTCCACCGAGGCATCCACAGCGCAATCAACGGGCTGGCAGCAGGGGAAAGCCGGCCTGAAGACAGAGAAGGGAAGTCTGGGCACGGAGATGCAAGGCGCCCCTAGCAAAGCGGCGCTGAAAGCTAGAGCGTGTAGCGTCATGAAGGTCAGCCATAATGAGCTTCCGTGAAGGACAGGCAGAGTGTAGGGCATAGGAGCTAAGGGGCGGATGGAGACCAGGGAAGAGGGTAGCCACTAACTCCTACAGCGAAGCGCTAAATATTACGAAGTAACGAACTATCTACACAAGTTTACTACCCAGAAGCGAAAACCCTATACCCCGAGGCTAGCCGACAAAGTATCTTGGTGGGAGGGGCGGACAATTAGTAGCACAAGTGGAAGTTAAAACTGAAGAAAATGAAAGAATTTAGCCTGGTGTCGACTCTACCCAGAAGTAATGAAGCAGCACAGCTGCGTGTACAGTCATGGACAAATGAAATGCGAACACGGAAATATGAAACAGAACACGCAAAATTGACAAATACTGTTCGTTGAGGTCCAATAATGGTGCCCTATTGGTATATTTTGAAAGCCATATTTCCAAACTTTGTTACTGTAATAAACCAAGCGTCAACCTGACTTTTATGGGAAGGAATAGGGCTATTTCTGTGTTCTTGTTCATATTTATGTGATTTCATTTCATTTGACCGTACATGCACATATGGAGTCAATACATATGACCCCTTTTTCACTGAGCTAGTCCTCCAGGAAAAAAAAGGATGAGAGTATATTTGTTTTCAATATCTACTCCGCCCGAAAAGCAAGGCTGCAGTCTTCGCCTACATTCTCCGGCAAGCAAAACGTTTAGCAGACTCCAACCAAGTCATCATAGTTGGGTACTTTAACGCGGCACATCAACAATCGGGCTACAAGTATCTAAACAAACGTGGCAGGGAGCGTTCAAAAATCATGGACGAAAAGAATCTTCCTCTTGCTACCTATTTCCACGGGCTAATGCGAATCGGCACGAGCGTAACACGGAATACATGCCCGTACGACACTCTTACAGCCAATTCCCCACGTACTTGGTGGCGGAACCGCGAGGACAACATGGGAAGCGATGATATGATCATTGAGACAACAGTCCAGGGGCCCCACTATAGAAGAAAGCTAAAAGAGGCGAAGGGAATAAACGGGGATACGGTCCGAAAGAAACGAAGCACTGACCCAATCGCACCACTAACGGATATACAAAGATGGGCACAAGATCTTGCTAGCGGTGTAATCCAGGACGCAAAAATAATCCAAACATCCGAACGAATCCTAGCAGTCGAAACCTACTCCATCTCTTGGAGGCAAGGTGCAGCTTACTCCCAAGGTGGAAACGACTGCGACACAACAGAAAACTTTGAATCCGCATAGCCAATGTAAACGTGGAGGTAGCCAACTATTATGGCATCTCAGCCGGCAAAACTGGCTCCACATGTGTGACAGCCTAAATGGAAGGCATAGCACCTCAAGAACCTGGAGCCTAATCCGGTAGCCTATAGCACCTACCAAAATCTGCGGAGAAACAAGCAAGTCCATGCAAGCCGTCCTCCACCAATACCCGGGCTCTATAAAGGCCCTCATGGAAACTCTTGCAACAAAGAACTTTCCAGCTTGCCCTAAAGAACCCCACTCTATATACATGGGTCCACCCAACCCTACTCTCGACCAACCATTAACCCCGGCTGAGGTGCGGGCGGCCCTGGCCAAAGTCCGTCGAAGTACGCCGACAGGCATCGATAAGGTCCCCAACAAGGCACTCGCAATTCTAGAAGAAAGCCCCATATTAGCCCTGATGGATTTTATGAATAGTGTTGGACCTCTGGTATGGTCCCGATCGCATGAAATGAGGCCGAGGTTTTTTGCTGCTACCCAAGCCGGGCAAGACGCTGCGCGTCTACAACCTTCGACCAATTTCCGTAACTGCATGCATCAGAAAACTAATGGAACACATCGTACTTATCCGACTACAAACGTACCTAGACACAACTGGAAAATTTCCACACACGACGTTCGGTTTCCGCTCACGACATCCTCCTGCCACTAAAGAATGACATATTCGAGGCTGCCAGCAAGACCACACCTAAATCTATACTTTCCCTGGACCTCAACACAGCATTTTACAATGTGGCACCCGCTTCCATTCTCAAGAACCTCAGTGATCTCGGTATCGGGGAAAGAATGTATGATTACATTAAACACTTCCTGACAGACAGAAAAGCAGTGAATAATGTTTGAGACATCTGTTCCGAAATGATTTCGTGTGGAAGGAGGAAAACGCCACAATCAGTGGTCGTGTCTCCCGTATTGTTAAACATGCCTTGATTGATCTCCCCATGAAGCTGGCTGAAATCCCGGATATTCATCACGGAATATATGCCAACGACAGCACGATATGGATCAACAAAGGATCGGAAGGAAGCATGCAAGACCGCCTCCAACAGGCCGCCAATGTAGTCCAGGCCTATGCAAAAGGCTGCGGGCTAACGCGCGCCCACCAAAAATCCGAGCTCTTACGCATGCAAAACAGGCGACGCGACACAGCCATGGACACTACTAGAAGATACCACTAGAAAAATATCGTATCCTTCTTTCCTCAACAATTAGGCTATTGGGCATGACTTATCAAGCAATTGCAAAAACAACCAACTAATCCAAAAACTAAAAGCAACCACGGCGCAAATAGTCAGGATGCTACAAAGGATTGAGAATCAAAAACACTGCATAAAAGAGCAATATATGCTACGTTTGGGACAAGCGTTCATTGTTTCTCGTATGTCGTACGTCGCCCCTACCCCATCTTCGAGGTGCAAGAAAATCAGAAGGCAAATACAATTATCCGTAAAGCTTACAAACAAGCCCTGCCTTTGACCGTAAGTACACAGAACACAAATAAGCCGGAATGGGAGTAAATGGCTTGTAGCATAACTCAGTACCAATTCGGAGTTTTCAAAACTCCTTATAATGGGAGTTTCGCGTTACTCCCATTATTTCCGCAGTTTTTTCAGCAGCATATGGGAGTTTTCAGGGGTACCATTGGGAGTGTATTGTTTCTTCCAACTGGGAGTTTTCAGGGGGCACGTTGGGAGCAGTGGTGACCTGCATTCGAGGTATTTTTTTGTTATTGTGCGCTTGATATAAACGCTGCAGAGGAATTTATTACTGTATTTGGGAGTAATTAATGAGCGCACAGGCCGCATTTTCATTTTTTGTTTAGGATTACGTGATTTCTAGTCTTTTTCCGCTTCAAGCATTGAATGGGGAAACGTGAAAAGTTTGTTTTCTGCACAGTAAATTTATTGCATAAAAATTATATAAATACGATATACGTGCGAACACGTTAACAACATAATAAAAACACTGAATCAACAAAACACCTACATACCTTACCAAGGTATCTTGGTAAGAACTTTATGTACTACAACACTCCTCAACGAAAAAAATGTAAGCCATTTGCAAACAATGAGGTCAGCATGTCGTCGGTGCGCTGTTTGCTTGCACCTGCCTCCCAAACGCTGACGTTGCCGCACCTCCTGGCACGTTCCCCAGGAAGCCACAGCAGCAAATTGATTAGTGGGATAGCAAAACGCTTTAAATCTGCGGCAACAAATACAAAAGCATATTGGGCATCTGACCTAAAAAAAAAGAAACGGTACTGTAAGTATGCTGAACTTGTCACTCTTGTGTCCAACTTTCTGTAATGTCTGATTGTGTATTTAAAGCTACGCAAAACTGCACTTCCGTCCGAGACACCTGCGCTCACTAGTTAGTCAAAACGAAGTGCTCTGCTGTTCAAAAGGGTGCGCGACGCTTGTGGCGACCAACATCTCAAAATGCTTCCTTTCCGTCTTTTCCTTGCGTGTAGTGTTCTGAGAGCGAGCTTCGGGGTTTTACCACCCGCACTGCCCTCTCTCCCCTCACCCAAAGTTAAGGAAAAATTTCGGTCGATGTGACGCCTGCCCCCGCCCCCCGCTCCCCCCCCCCCCCTTCCTTTAAAAAAAATAAAATAAGCAGTCGTCCGTCGACTCTTCAGAATGCTCCCTCGAATGGCGTTTGCTGGTTATAGTTACACGCGCCTAGCGTACGGAGAGCTCCCACGGGTCCCCGACCTTCTCCCTTTCCAGTGAAAGCAATTAATCGCCGGCGGCACGCGGCAGTCACCCTCCTCATAGCAGGCGCGGCTGGCACCACACGTACTTCTCAAGAAAAGCGTCCGCCCTGCGACGTTTGACCGGCCAACTTCACCTTCACCGGCCAACTTCAACTCCAGCTTCAATTCCAGCCAACTTCACCTTCACCGGCGAACTTCACCACTAAGCCACCGACACAGCCTAACAGAACACCTAACAGCCTTCAGAGTTCGGACAGTTTTCATTCTGCTCGCTAGTGTGAATGAGTGAGTGTTCTGCTCGAGACCCGCGCAAATACACCGTTCGGTCTCCCCAATGACGTTCCGGGCATGGCGCCCTCTCTCACGCACAACGCTCACCTCCAGTGGCGGAGAAACGCCCGTGCAGTGACGCGGGAAACATGCTGAGTTTATTTGACACTAGAAGGGGCACAAGTCTCCCAAAATGTTGGGTACAATAAAAAACGTGAAAATCTTACCTTCAACCACCTCGCAGAGGCACAACCGCGTTGTTTTTAACGAGCCACTCAGCGATCACTGCATTTAGGCGTCGCGTCGGCTCGCTGGCGTATCCAGTCGGCTCGAAGGTCGGTGACACGGAGGCGACGTTGCAGTGTGTCGCACGTCAGTGCAGGCTGGTTCGACAATGTTCGCAACGAGCTTCGATTGTCGGGAAGCACTTCACATCCATTCGTGCGGCCGCCAGTTCACATCGACAATAAATTTTCGGGGACGCTGGAGCTCACACGACACACGATACCAACTGGCAGCCAATTTGTAAGGAGGCGTGGAGGAGGAAGGGGTGAAGGAGGAGGAGAAGGAGATGGAGGAGACGTGGGAGTTTATAATACTCCCATTAGGACAAACGCAGTATTCGCAGCTAGATACTTCGTTTTGTGAAGAGGTACAATTGTGGTAAATGCGCTTATTTACGACGGCTTGTGGCCCCCGGTGTAACCTGGCAGTTTCTCCGCCATTATACTACCATACGTGGGAGCAGGCTGCCTGCCGTGAAGAGTTTAAAAGACGTATTGCATCCAAAAAACTCCCATTCAGGCTAACTTGTGTTTTGTGTGTACGTCAACCACTCGACTGCTAGCATTTGGACTGCGCAACACTCTATAAGAATTGACTGAAGCCCACCTCACCCCGCAGAGAACACGCCTAGCCATTAGGCAGTTTTAGAATTATGGGAACCTAGCGTTGGGGGCCCCGAAGAAGTTAGGGCAGACCAAACGCAACGCGCTCGCGCGCGGCGACGTTTACGAGAGGGGAGTCCCCAACAGCCCGCAACCGGCTTGCGTTGCTCGGGTCGGCTCGGGTGTTTGGAACTTTAGGCTTAGCATCGTGGCGGATATTTGATCACCGCTCTGTACAACTGCGAATGACAATCCCTAACACAACTTTTCACCACACTATCATCCCCTTCCTTGCATGTGGAAATTTATTTTCGCGATAATTGCCATTTGAGCGATTGGTGACTGACCCATCTGCCGGGGTTTGCTTTGATTCTTCCGCTCAGGTAGCGCCATCCTTGGGCCGCTCACCGCATCGCGCGCCGCGGTGCCGGGTCGGACTGTCGAACCTTCGCGGACGGTCAGCGTAGGCTTAGCATCGCGGCAGATATCTGATCGCCTCTTTTACCATCAGCGCTGATAACAATGCCTAGCACAAATTTTCACCACAAGAACATCTCCTTTCTCGCATGTGAAACTTTTTTTTCACGATCAGATTGATTAGGATGAGTGGCGACATGCTGTTGTTTTGTGGCCTACGCCAGTTCGAGCCGCTTTGTAGGCCGTGCGGGCAGGCGCGGCCGTCGTGTGCGCGGACCGCTCCCGAGGGCAGAAAACGGTTCACGAGTTCCCGCTTTATCCACTTTAGCGAACGACGCGCGGAATCTAGAATTTACCTCCGCGATCATCGTAGTTGATCGGGTGGATCTAGGAACGAGCCACAGCTTTCGCTTCAGCCGAGGTCATACGCCGTCTCGCTGGCTGCCAGAGCGACGCAAAGTACGCAAGCTCATCTGGGGGCCAGCTTTGGTGTGCCCGCTATTTCGGCAAAATATCGTGCGCGCTAAACGCAAACCTACAATCCCAAGGACGGCTTTGGTTCTGCGCATGAGCAGTACGGCGCCCGAAGCCACCTGGGGAACCTACAGCGTTGGGGCCCCCTATTTTAAAACTCTCTAGTGCCTTCACTGAGCGCCACCTACCCCAACGCCTAAAATATGCACCCCCACAAATCATCGAAACGACGTCGGACATCCCACTGGACATTCGATCAAGGATGCGAGTACAACCCCTCCCATGGAACACGCACCCTAAACAGCATGAAGGGAGAAGACAAGCCAGAGCCCAAGCCTCCGAAAAACTATACTGTAAATCTATCACCAATGTGTACGGGCATGCAGCGGAGTACGCGCGCGCGAACAGTAGAACTGCAGTGATTCTCTTCACAAATTCTCTTAGCTTTTTGTGCAGCTCGCATTCATTTACGCAGTTCTTAGCTGGGCAGAAAGCATTCTTTCAAGTCGTCGCCATTCTTAGGCAATCGGTGTATCCTTGTGCGCGATTATATTGGGAAGTGCGAAAACAGTGGCCATTGTCGTTTAAAACCACTATTAACACAGCTTATAGTTTCTCTTAAACCCAATGATTGCAAAAAAAAAATTAAACAACCTAGAGAGGAGCCCCACAGCTCTGTGGTGTTCCTCACTACCCTCCTTTTTTTACGTTGTCTTATTTTTTGTGATGCTTCAGCAACCGGTCAAAGACTTCCACGTAAGTCGAAACAATCCTTTTCAGAATAAATTCATGCCAGTTTTAACGCGAACATCAGTCGAATCAGTTATATACTATTGAGGAAAACGGAAGAAAGGGCGGTGTCTCAACAGCTATACTTTCCGGCGCTAGACTTGCTCTGGACGTTGTACGTACGACCGAAGGCTGACCGAGGACATCTACCGTGTAGTATCTATACGCCACAAGCTAAAACTCGTGCGCGGTGGGGATAAACAACCAAGGGGGATAACGAATGGGTTAAATTACTGGAAGAGCACTTTCTTCGATTTAGCGGTTACACGGTGAAGCTGTATATACAGCTCGTTTTCTGTCGTAGTGGAGGGATTAATTTAAACCATCCGGGGGGGGGGGGGGGGGTTCTAGCGCGCCCAGTTTTGTACGCACGGGACCTTTTGTACACATAGAGTGTTTTATTTTTCATCCGTAACTTGGAAGAATGACATGCAACCCGGAATACGATTTCTTGGGGATGAGTAGCATGGTATATCAAGCAGAAACTTGGCACCTTACTAAGCGTCTGAAAATAAAACTTGGCTCAACTCAATGGCCCATGGAACAAAGTATCATGAAGTAACGCTTACCCAGGCAGCACAGAACGTGTGCCCCAAGACCGGCCCGTCTACGGCCATTTTTTGGCATGTCCGGCCAGCGTCCAGGTTCTGGCAGCCACTGACCATACGTTGAACAGCCAGTATTCGGCCTCCGGCCCTTCGGTATTTCTCCGGCCACCCATTTTCAGACACACAACGGGTGGTACCCGGCTACCAGATATATAGTTTACTTTCGACGGCCGATGTTCAGAACAAGAACGGCCGACGTACGGCTTTAGGGCATCGGGAAACGGTGTTCAGTCGCAGCACGGCAAGCGATCGACCAGAGAATATTCTTATTCTTGTGGCAGTTGGTGTTCGGAAGCATACCGGCCGGAGTGCGGCTTCCGCGACTTCGCTCTTTCTGCGGTGAACCGCGTGTCTGGGTGCAGAATATTCGTTTTCTTCGGGCAACCGGTGTTATAAAGGAGACCGGCCGATGTACGGCCCCAGAATGTACGTTTTTCTTTCGGTTAGTGGTCTTCAGTCGAATTACGGCAAGCGAACGGCAGCAGAATATTTGGCAACCAGTGTTTTGGAGGAGACCAGCCGACGTAAGATCTCAGGTTATCAGTCCTTTTTTTCGGTAAGCGGTCTACAGCCGAACAACGGTACGCCTCTGGAGCCGAGAACCCATGCACAGAAGCAGACCGGCCGGCTCGCGTCGGGTTTTTCCTTCTGCGAATAAAAAGCCGTTAGGGAGCCGAACAATACAGACGCGTTTTTCATCCGGTCGGTGTTTATACGCTTTAAATCAACGCACTTGGTTTGTCAAGTAGTAATGAGTGGTATTCGATGAACCAGGAAGGTGCAAAGACCCACTGGACATTACCAGTTAACCTTTTAGGCCATCGGAATGGCATTTATTGCCACAAGAAGACTGTGCCACATAGACGCCGGCGCTAAACCTCGCCAGTCAGCGCTATAGCGCCTCGCCCGCCGGCCTCTTCGACTCATAAACTCGAGGCTACTCGCCCCCTCGAGAAATGGAGAGCGTTGCAGACATCGACACGGCAGAAATGTCCGACGCGAGATGGCCTTGGTTCTCCGAAAATAACTAGCCTACAAGGACGTCGAGCCAGCGGTCACCACGCAGGAGTTCAATCAGCGCCATGTCATGGACTCCTCAGCAAAGAAAGGCAAGGGCGCGCAAAAGCGCAAGTTTCCGGCAATACTCCTGGTAATAATGCTGCAGAAAACAAAGTTGCATTACGTTGTTCGTACTAAATATGTCAGACGCTCATCTCGTGCATTTGTTGGCTCAACTTCGTCCCCTGCACTGTTTCTTGATCTGATTTTATGACTGTCTATTTAAAAACAAGTGTTATCTTATATTCGCGAAAACAACAGAGCCTTGTCAATGGCGAAGCCTGGATTTTAAATTAGTTGCGGTGTGTGATGCTGTGCTCAGCTACACTTGGGATAGAGATTGCTATGGTTGTACAAAGTGCGCATGAGCGACCAGATGACAAGTGTACTTATATGTGTGTGCTCTGTCCAATAAAAGTTAGTTTTAAGTTTGCGCTTGTTCGGAGTTAACGCTTTCTGTATGTGTTGCTTTTTCGCGCTAAGCCCGTGTTTATTCACCAAGATGCGCCGAATCGCCCAACAAAACGTCCTTCCAAAATGGCGGGTTTGTGCTGTTGCTCAGTGCGACTGAGTCATCTGCTTGTGCTGCATGCAGTGGTCGTCCACCGGCCTCAGTAGAGTTAACGTACTGAGGCTGAACTCCAATGCCCGTACAATGGCCGCACATCCAGCAGCTTTAGTCCGGCTGGAGTCCGACGACCGCACCTCGGCTCACCTCCGGTGGCCGTGCTTCGGCCACACACTGGTGGCTTTCGCATGGCCGGAGCCTCACGGCGGGAATCTGGCCGTATGAACGTAAGCCGGTCGACCGGACGAAGGGGTCTGGCTGTTGGATAGGTATAGGAGTACGGCCGTGTACGGCCAAAAGGCCCACATTTGGACACGGGCCGTACACGTCTGCCGGAAAAAATCCGGATGGAAAATCACTGGCCAAACCCAGTCAGCACAGGACGGTTCGGCATAACCCAAGCCGATGTACTTTGGCCAGTGATTTTCCATCCGGCCTTTTTCCGGCAGACGTGTACGGCCCGTGTCCAAATGTGGGCCTTTTGGCCGTACACGGCCGTACTCCCAAGGATATGCAACGGCCAGTCTGCGTCGGCCGGTCGACCGGCTTACGTTCATACGGCCAGATTCCCGCCGTAGGGCTCCGGCCATTCGAAAGCCACCAGTGTGCGTCCGAAGTACGGCCACCGGAGGTCAGCCGAGATGCGGTCGTCGGACTCCAGCCGGACTAACGCTGCCGGAAGTTCGACCATGCTACGGGCATTGGAGTTTAGCCACAGTACGTCAACTGTAGTTAGGCCGGTGGACGACGAATGCATGCAGCGCAAGCAGATGACTCAGTCGCACTGTCAACAGCACAAACCCGCCATTTTGGAAGAACTTGTTGGGTGAGTTGGCTCATCTTGGGGAATAAACATGGACTTAGCGCGAAAAAAACAACACATGCAGAAAGGACAGGACAAGCGCAAACTCTGAACTAACTTTTATTGGACACAGCACACACAGATAAGTACACTTGTCTTCTGGTGGCTCATGCGCACTTTCTACAACCATAGCAATCTCTATCCGAAGTGTAGCTGAGCTCAGCATCACACACCGCAACTAATTTAAAATCCACGTTTCGTCATTGACAAGGCTCTGTTGTTATCGCCAATATAAGATAACACTTGTTTTTAAATAGGCAGTCATAAAATCGGATCAGAAACAGTGCAGGACACGAAATTGAGCCTACAAATGCACAAGCTTAGTCTCTGATAGATTTGTACGAAAAAGGTGAAGCAACATTGTTTTTTGCCTCATTATTACCAGAAGAATTGGCGATAACTTGCGGTTTTGCGCCTTTAACCTTTCTTTGGTGGGGAGTCCCTGATATGGCGCCGGTTGAGCTCCTGCGTGATGGCCGCTTGTTCGACGCCCTTGTAGGCCAGTTGATTTCAGCGAACCAGGGCCATCTCGAGTCGGACAACTATGCCGCGTTGATGCCTCCAATGCTCTCCATTTCTCGAGGGGGTGAATACCATCGAGCTGATGCGTCGACAAGGGCGGCGGGCGAGGTGTGGTATCGCTGCGACTGGCGATGCTTAGCTGACCCGTCGGTGCGGCACAGTCTTCTTTTGGCAATGAATGGTATTCCGACGGCCTAAAAGGTTAACTGGTAATCCCCAGTGAGTCCATGCAACTTGCCGGTTCACCTACTACCACTTATTATTGCTTGACCAACGAAGTTCGTTCATTTAAAGCGTAGAAACACCAAGCGGATGAAAAACGCGTCTGCATCGCTCGGCTCCCTAACGGCTTTTTCAAAACGCCAGTTTCCAGAACTGCATGGGTTCTCGGCGCCCAGACGCGTGCCATTGCACGGCTGTACAGCGCTTACCGAAGTAACGACGGATAATCTGAGACTTTACGTCGGCTGATGTCCAGCTGAGCACCGGTAGCCAATTATACTGCGGCCGTTCGCTTGCCGCGATCCGGCCGAAGACCGCTAACCGAATGAAAATCCTACATTCTGGGGCCGTACGTAGGCCGGTCTCCTTCATTACACCGGTTGCCCGAAGAAAACGAATATTCTGCCGAAGGACGCTCGCTTCACCGTAGAGAGAGCGAATGCACGGCAGCCGCACTCAGGCCGGTTTTCTTCCGAACACCAACTGCCACACGAATACGAATCTGTGGCAGGTCTCTTGCCGCGCTTCCGCTGAACACCATTTCCCGAAGGAAAAACGGATGGCCTACGGCCGTCCGTCGGCCGTTCTTCTTCTAAACGTCGGCCACCGAAAGTAAACTGGATATCTGGCCGCCAAGTATCTGTCGCTGTGTGTCTGAACACGGGCGGCCGCAGAAACACCGAAGTGCTGGTAGCCAAATGTTGGCTGTTTAACGGTTGAACAGCAGCTGGCCGGACATGCCAGAACCTGGATGCTGGCCGGACATGCCAGAAAGCGGCCATAGACGGGCCGGTCCTGGGACAGACTTTCTGTGGTGCCTGAGAAGTTCATCGCCTTGAGTTAGGCCGAACGGTCCTGTGCTGCCTGGGTAGGCAGGAGACATACACACATACACGCACATACATACACACATACGTACATACATACATACATACATACATGCATAAACATACATACATACATACATACATACATACATACATACATACATACATTTCATACATACATACATACATACATACATACAGAAATAAGAGTTGGCAGTCAAGAAAACCTCGGAAAGCAAAGGGGAGGATGTGGTAGGTCATTGAAACAGATAAAGAATTTGGAAAGAAAGAAAGAAAGTGGAGAAAAAATGACCGCCAGGTGGGATCCGAACCAGAGGTCGTGGGTTCGGATCCCACCTGGCAGGCATTTTTTTCTCCACTTTCTTTCTTTCTTTACAAACTATTTATCTGTTTCAATGACCTACCACATCCTCCCCTTTGCTTTCCGAGGTTTTCTTGACTGCCAACTCTTATTTCTGTCTTGTTTCAACGAGCCCCTCATTTCGTATTCTAATTCGCTACATACATACATACATACATACATACATACATACATACATACATACATACAGCGAATCAGAATGGGAAAATGAGAGGCTCGTTGAATTAAGACAAAAATAAGGGTTGGCAGTCAAGAAAACCTCGGAAAGGCAAGTGGAGAATGTGGTAGGTCATTAAAACAGATAAAGAATTTGGAAAGAAAGAAAGAAAGTGGAGAAAAAATGACCGCCAGGTGGGATCCGAACCAGAGGTCGTGGGTTCGGATCCCACCTGGCGGGAATTTTTTTCTCCACTTTCTTTCTTTCTTTCCAAACTATTTATCTGTTTCAATGACCTACCACATCCTCCCCTTTGCTTTCCGAGGTTTTCTTGACTGCCAACTCTTATTTCTGTCTTGTTTCAACGAGCCCCTCATTTCGTATTCTAATTCGCTACATACATACATACATACATACATACATACAGCGAATCAGAATGGGAAAATGAGAGGCTCGTTGAATTAAGACAAAAAGAAGGGTTGGCAGTCAAGAAAACCTCGGAAAGGCAAGGGGAGAATGTGGTAGGTCATTGAAACAGATGACGAATTTGGAAAGACAGTAAGAAAGTGGAGAAAAAATGCCCGCCGGGTGGGATCCGAACCCACAACCTGCAGAATACGCGTCTGGTGCGATGACCCCTACGCTACCGGGGGGGGTGTGTTTCCCCGTCACTTTGAGAGGTATTTATGTTAAGGTATTTTCTTTCTTGTGCTTGGGGGTGGTAGCCAGCGCCACTCGGACTACTCGGGGTGAAGGGGACCTTCTTTTTAACCCCGCGCCGTGGCTCCAGTGTCTACGGCACGTCAAGAGTGGTCGACCAGCGTTGAACCCTCTTAAGCTACCTTTGGCACCAAGACTGCCAGAATAGAAACCCTCGCTATGCATGTAGCGAATCAGAATGGGAAAAGGGTTCGGAGGGGGGTTCGGATTCCTCCAAGCGGGCATTTTTACTCCACTTTCTTTCTGTCTTTCCAAATTCTTTATCTGTTTCAATGTCCTACCACATTCTCCCCTTGGTTTCCGAGGTTTTCTTGACTGCCAACCTTATTTCTGTCTTAATTTAACCAGTCCCTCATTTTCCCATTCTGATTCGCTACATGCATAGCGAGGGCCTCTGTTCTGGCAGTCTTGGTGCCAAAGGTAGCTTAAGAGGGTTCAACGCTGGTCGACCACTCTTGACATGTCGTAGACACTCGAGTCACGGCCCGGAGGTTAAAAAGAAGGTCCCCTTCACCGCGAGTAGTCCGAGTGGCGCTGGCTACCACCCCCAACCACAGGAAACAAAATACATTAACCTAAATACCTCTGAAAGTGGCGCAGAAACAGCCCCCTCGGTAGCGTAGTGGTCATCGCACCAGACGCGTATTCTGGAGATCGTGGGTTCGCATCCCACCCGGCGGGCATTTTTTCTCCACTTCCTTTCTGTCTTTCCAAATTCTCATGTTTCAATGACCTACCACATTGTCCACTTCGCTTTCCGAGGTTTTCTTGACTGCCAACCCTTATTTCTACATACATACATACATACATACATACATACATACATACATACATACATACATACATACATACATACATACATACATACATACATACATAGTGTGGTGGATCAAGAAGATAATTAGAATAAAGCTGGTGAGAAGGACCATCCACCTAGGGCTGTGAGCCAGGTAGACAGAGAAATGAGCTGAGGAGAAAAAGGAAGGAGAAGATCCCAATGCTGACTGGTTCGAACGTGTGATTAAACCCGTGATGTACGTGTGTCTTTGTTAATAATTGCCCGTAGCAATACATGCATACATACATGCTTACATGCATACATACATACATACATGCATGCCTCAGCCACCACGTGCGAAGCCACCACGTGCGCCACAGCCGTCAGGCGCCCGCGTGTCGGTGAATCATACTTTCGTGTCTCGACATGCCCGGCTCAGACGCTCCGCTATCGGCGCAATCAACATTCGGCGGCGCGCCCAGGCATTCTTCTCGGACGTGCGCCCCACAGCCGTCAGGTGCCAGCACTTCGGTGAGTAACGCCTCGACATGCCCGGCCCAGTCGCCTCGCTTTCAACGCGCTTCAAACTTCGACGGTTGCCGGCCCGGCGAGGCATGTATCAGCATGTTTTAAGGACACTCTCTCCCCTCTCTCGGACTCCACGTGCGCCGAGGCCATCGATGACTCACGAACTGTGGAAAGAGCGTTGTGTGTGTCTGTGACGTTCGCGGCGTGTTGCTACGTGGCGTTTTGACCGTTGCTGCTTTTGGGTATAAATAGAAGCAGCCCAAGCGCTGAAATTAATTCCTGTCTGAGCAGCGAATCCATGCGGTCGCTCTGCTCGAGTCCTGTATTGTAACCTCGCCCGTCAGGGCATTGTTGTTTTGGCTTCGGCTCACCTCTCGCTATGAAGTATACAGTTACGCTAGCCTACTGCTTCTGGACTTCTTCACGGCTGCAACAGCGGCTGGCCGCTCGCATCATACACGCTACCACTCGTATGTCGGAGGCCACGGAGATCGGACCAGGTGCCCCCGCCCGGTCGCAACAATACATACATACACACACACAAACATACACATACATACATACCCACACACATACAGCCGCCGCAGTGGCTAAGGCGTTGCGCTCCTGAGCACGAGGACACGGGTTCGATTTCCGGCCGCGGCGGCCGCTTTTCTGATGGAGGCGAAAAGCAAAAACGCTCATCTGTACGAGATTTCCGCGGACGTTAAGAACCCTAGGTGGTCAAAATTAATCCGCAGCCCTGCACTGTGGCGCGCCTCATCGCCTGCGTTGCGTCGGCGCGTTAAACCCTACAATCAACATACATACATACATACATACATACATACATACATACATACATACATACATACATACATACATACATACATACATACATACATACATATATGCACACGCACATACATACATACATGCCTACATACATGCGTACAAACGTACGTGCGTACATACATACATAGTGCTGTGGATCAAGAAGACAATTAGAATAAAGTTGGCCGGAAAGACTATCCACCTAGGGCTGTGAGCCAGGTAGAGAGAGATGTGCTGAAGAAGAGAAAGACGAAGGAGGACATCCCGATACTGACTGGTTCGAACGTGTGATTAAGCCGGTGCTGTGTCCTCGTTAATTGTGGCACGTAGCAATACATACATACATAAACACACATATGTACACACATACATACGCATACATGCATGCATGCATACATACATACATACATACATACATACATACATACATACATACATACATACATACATACATACATACATACATACATACATACATACATAGTGTTATGGATCAAGAAGACAATTACAATAAAGCTGGTGAGAAGGACTATCCACCTAGGTCTATGAGCCAGGTAGACAGAGAGATGAGCTGAAGAAGAGAAAGCGGAAGGAGGAGATCACAATACTGACCGGTTCGGACGTGTGATTAAGCTGGTGCTGTGTCCTCGTTAATTGTTGAACGTAGCAATACATACATACATACATACATACATACATACATACATACATACATACATACATACATACATACATACATACACACACATACATACATACACACACATACATACATACATACATACATACATACATACATACATACATACATACATACATACATACATACATACATACATACATACATACATACATACATACATACATACGTACATACGTATATCAGGGCCGAAACGCAACCGTGTTGGATAAACCGCCGGACCGGGCAAGCAGACCACTTATCTTACAAGCTTTTTAAATGTCTTCGCGCCCGCCAACATC
Organism: Haemaphysalis longicornis; assembly: GCF_048455015.1. Lineage (NCBI taxonomy): Eukaryota > Metazoa > Arthropoda > Arachnida > Ixodida > Ixodidae > Haemaphysalis > Haemaphysalis longicornis. Next base: position 375,612,897 of record NW_027526203.1, on the reverse strand, counting down.
GAGATTCACCACCGTTTGCGCAGCCTGAGAACCTCCTGATTTTGATTCACTAAGAGGTACGGTCAAACTGTTTGCGTCCTGTTTGTCTCTTAGGCCTCTGAAATCCGTGGAGAAAGTTATTTAATACGTGAGGAATAAGTTCAGTCGCTTACTACCATATACTAATGAGTAGTGGTGCTAATGCGTCATACGAACACACCGCGCCCTATTCTCGAGTTCGGGAATTTCAAGTGAATTTGTTTTGTTGCTTCACATAGGCGATCGGCGACGTATGCACGTAAAAGTACTGTGAAACTCCGCGTAATAGAGAGTAACAATTATATCGTTACCCATCTCTAGGAAGGTCACAAGTTCCGCGTGTGACAAAACGTAGGATGGCGGACGCATCACTAAAAATGACCAGAAAATAATATTAGACCCACTGGGGGATCTTAGAGAATGCGTGAGCACCTCGCCCTTCTCCCTTACAAAATTGAGGCTCAACCCGATGCGCCCGCTTTTCTGCGGCGTTGGATCCCTGCAACACAACCGTTTTCGCACGATTTTACACACCGTTCTAATAGTTCTTTGCGCTCTAACCATCCCAGTTTCCCCATTTCATTCCCACCATTATTCGCACTTCATTCTTTTTGCGTTTACTCAGTGCTGCACTCGCTTCACATTCGATTTTGCAATGCGTACAACCGATGTCGGATACCTTGTTGAAGCCGGACTCAGCGAACGCAGTCGGGCAACGAACACAGCGCCAATCATACTTCAGCAAAACTTGGCATCACTCACTTGGACTCACTAAGAAAACATATTTTTTCTGAAGCCTCTCACTCTAGCTGAAACTCATTACTCTTCCCAACACCCGCACTCACTCGCGCTCCCGCTCACCACTCGCACTCGCATACTCACTCCCTTGCACGGACAGACAGACAGACAGACAGACAGACAGACAGACAGACAGACAGACAGACAGACAGACAGACAGACAGACAGACAGAGAGAGAGAGCAAAATTTTCGGGTTGAAGTAGCTCAAGAAAACTTGTCTTTAAAAGCCCTCGTGCAGGAGCGCTCGCGTTCGCGAAGCACTGCATAGCAGTTTCCAAATGAGCGAAGGCAAACAAAATGACCGGGTGTCTGGAAATCAGTGGCGAAGCGTTGGCGCGCCGCTCACGAAGCATTCCCCTAGCGCAATGACGTTGCACTCAAAGCCCTACTTCGCCATGTCCCCGAGTAACCGGCGTTATCGCTGGAAGTTCCCGAGGTGTGTATGTTTCATATATCTTTATATGTAGAAGTTTCGGCGGCAGTTTGTCAGAGCAGTTTTTGACCGTAGTAACCAGTTTCCGAATAGAAAAAATACAGAGGGCTCTACTGCCTTCCCAAAAACGTGGAAGTTCTGAGACTGCTCTTTGATAGCCTAAGTTAGGGTAATTCACAAACGCCATCTCGAAACACGAAGCTCAACAAGATGCACAAAGTGCAGCAGAAAATTCTAGCTTTTTCTCCAACCCGTTTGCCGAAACTACTGTGGCTATTATCAACTTCCCATGAGCGGGTTTCTATTCAGGCAAAATGACAGTTTAAATAGTAAGCTTACCGGCAATCTTGGTACCATGCTGATCCATCCTTCGAGCTAGCCGGCGGCACACAGTTTCCGCAGAAGACTCCTTGTATCATCATGTAACTCCTTGTATCAACCTTGTGACACCTGGCTTGGAAATGGTAAACCTGACCAGGTCACCTTTTGAAGCTTCCGAACAGCAGGAAGGTTAATTTCACCGTAGTTCAGGGGGCGATAAATACCGGCGGAAACTTCGCAGCACGGACCGACGGGTATCAGTCGTCGTTTAGTCCACAGGGAACGGCCTGAACCACGTCTTTGTCACTGCTACACAGATCCGCACAACGAGAACACCCATCGAGGAAGGTATACCTAACAATTTACACGACGTTTTCACGCAGGCAACTGCGTAAAATGCCCCGAAATCTAAGCACGCGAACGAGGGCACTCCCAGCGCCCCACAGTCGCGGCAGCGGAATGCGAGCGAAGATTCTTCACTCGTCTGTCGAGACAAACGTGACGAAGCGTTTTTGCGAGACCGGCGGCGCAGTTGCACAGGCGTCGAGCAGAGGACGACGTGGTCACGTCGTGGAATCGCCGGCTTTGTCGCACGGAGCTCGCGAGCACGGGCGTCTTAAAAGCAATGCTGGCTTCGCAAGTCATTACAAGTACCGACCACGGCAACCGCGTTCTCGTCGGCACGAAGGACATATAGATGGCTCTGGGCCTGCGTTTGGGAAAACCCCGAATGCGGTGTTAAGGACAACGGAGAAAAAAAAAAAAGCAGCACCGCTGCATACCGATGAAAGCCAACATGTATGATGGTTACCGATATAGATGCAGCGCTAAGCAGCTTCTGTGGCGGACGATTGATTGTTATTGAACAGTGTTAACTAGGTTTAGTGGTTAACCATCAGCAATAGTTCAGTGGCTAAGGAGTTGTGCTCCTGATTTGATCCCGGCCGCTGCAGTCGTTTTCTGATGGTGGCCAAGAATGAGAACGCCCCTTTGTCGAGATTCGGCGAAATTTCGCTCTGCCACACAGGGCATTCTTTTGAACAATCCTGCTGACAGATCACGACAAGAAGAAATGTCTACGAACGAGCGATATATATGGCTTCGCAGTAAAACAGTGATTTCCCTGCCTCGAATTTCCGAAATAAAAATTGTGCTATCAAATCGTTGAAAAATGCAATACAATAAATTACCACACAATCCAAAGTCTATGGAACGTAAGCAACCGAATAACCCGTTTTTTATTTTTACATAAACAAAAAGAAAAACAGAATGTATAGTGAAAATCAATTACAGTTTTGTCGATGGTCCAATTATTGTTTTTATTACGGATTATCACAAAGGGACTCAATTTCTTGGACAAGATTTCTAGTGTAATTATGTATTAAGGGTGGTCGTCAATCTCATTTTACTGATGTATATTTATTCAAGGCCTCTAAGAACAATTTTTGTAAAGAGCGTTCTGTGGTCTTATTATGGTTGTTTTACGCATGATTCATATTGCGCATGTTTTTTGAAACGATTTCTCCAGTAAATATTTATTAAGGATCGTTCCTCGATCCTCTTTAGTTAGCTTACTTTTTTTCCAAGATTTGAAGTACGCATTCTTTTACATATTTTCCTGAGTAGCAACGTTCTTTTTCGCAGAAGTGTAGAGCATAAGTTTCAGACTAATATAAGTGAACCGTGAGCCGTGTTCGACGGTACCACTCACGAGTGTCACTCACCACCCACGATTGTGAGTGGCGCTCACACTCGTGAGTGGTGAGCGGGGCTCACCCCGAGTGGCGCTCAAGCTCACGCGCTCGCCAGCCCAAATCGATGGTGGGGCTCACACACCATTCACTCATGAGTAGTCAGTGGGTGGTGTGGGAGGCCACCCGTCAGTGAGCCTGCCGACCTATGGCACCAATGCCACCGCCGCCACCGCCGCCGGCTCGACTTGAAATCACCCGTCTCCACACGCGCTTTGTAGTTCTCTGTTCTTCTGTTGTTCTGTCCATGGATCGACAGAGTAATTTTTTACCGACATGCACATCTTTTTCTCACGCAATAATAAACCGTACACGGACATCTAAGGGCTGGCGTATTGGTTACTCGGACAACAGAGACGTAGCGGCGGCAGCCTTGCCCCATGGTAAGGCGTGTGTTATCGTACGCGGAGTGTGAACGGGGCGCAATTGAAAACTACTCGTAGCGATTCGCGTGGCATTGGGGGCATAAAGTTGGTTTACGCGCAGAATTACGCAAAGGCTGCAGATGGGGGGTATATTTTATATTCCCATTACATAAGCTTGAGTACCAGGTCACGGCAAGTGAATGGTTGAGTTCAATATCTGCTTCCCAGTCTTTTACAGCATGACCGAGCTTGAATGATTTTAGATGCAAAGCATCTCTTGCTCTCGGCTCCGTCGTCCGTTGTCCATCCATCTGCCGGCCCAGGAAGACACCGGCAACACTTCCGCTCCAGGAGCCCTTTAAGGGTAAGCGTGCTCGTCTCGTGCCGGCCCAGGAAGACACCGGACACACTGTCGCACCAGCATCTCATGGTCGGGGCTATGTCCCTCCCTTGCTGTTGCGCCGTCCACACCCCCACTGCGCATGATCGGCTCATCTCGGGCCGGCCCAGGAAGACACCGGTAACACTGTCGCTCTAGGAGTCATTAAAGGGTAAGACACCACCGGGCGTTCAGGAAGCCGAGCATGCGCAGTGGGGGTGTGGACGGCGCAACAACGACAAGGGAGGGACATAGCGCCGTCGCATCTAGTAAAATTACACCATCTTCCCGTAGGGGAACCCTGAGTAGTATGCGAAACAGCCATGGGCTCAACGCAATTTCCCATTTCGTCGTTCCGGTAAGTGAAAAGGGTGGTAGTTACCATGGAAACCAAACTGTAAATATAACGGCAGCTACGTACCTCAACCTAACGGAAACGACGAACTGAAAACTAATGGGCACTTGAATCGACTCCATGGCTGCTTTGCATACTACTCAGGGTTCCCCTACGGGAAGATGGTGTAATTTTTTGGGGGGGTTGGGGGGGGGTCTGTGAGGGTAGCATGTAGTCGCTCCCTGGGCTTTTTTAATGTCTTCACAATTATTGAGTTCACTGACATTTGGTTGTTCAAAGTTTCCCTCCCTGTTCACATTGCTGACTACGTCGTCACAATTAACTTTCGATCGTTAGTCATCCCTCGTGTCTGCAACGGTTGCTCTCGTCGCCCTATTGTGCTGATGCTTTCTTTTAGTTTCCTGAAAACAGCAATTTGTTTCTACGCGAAGGAAAAGACGGTCACAATCAAACTCGCAAAATTACTTTTGGGATACACACATATATATATATATATATATATATATATATATATATATATATATATATATATACAGGGTGTCCCAGCTATCATGCACCAAGATTTAAAAAAAGAGAAATTGTGTAACTCGAAGAAAACCTAGTGCATAATGTTTGCAGTACTGTGAAGAAGCGGAGAGTAATTTTTTCGTTAATGAGACTTAATTAATTAATTGTAATTAATTATCTAACTCGAGAAATACTGTCCTAATCACTAAAGTGTCAATGAGGCACTTGTAGGTAACCACGAGGGGCATCTAACTGCGCTATTTTCAGTGACGAACTAATTGCGTACTCATTTATTTTGACTGATAAAGGAAACCCGCCAAATATGAAAAATACCACGTGACGACGCTTACGCGCGCATTGTAAAGCAGCGTCCCCAAACAAAGCTGATTGAAAGCAACTGCTTCGCGTGTTACCCGCCCGAAGAGACAGCGCATCACCTTGATAATAGCATGCATGGAAGGAGCAGCAGCAGCAAGATTCGCGGGACGCGTGTGCAGATAAGGAACAAACTCGGTCGCGATTTCTTCTTTCTTTCTTTTGTCTATTTCATTCTGGCTAACTCAGAGGCAGCCTGTTTGAGGGCGTTGCTTTACGGTGCGCGCGGAGGCGCCGTCACGTGGTATTTTTCATATTTCGCGGGTTTCCTTTATCAGTCAGAATAAATGTGTACGCAATTAGTTCGTCGCTGAAAATACCGCAGTTAGATGCCCCTCGTGGTTACCTTCAAGTGCCTCATTGACACTTTAGTGATTAGGAGAGTATTTCTCGAGTTAGATAATTAATTACAATTAGTTAATTAAGTCTCATTAAAGAAAAAAATACTGTCCGCTTCTTCACAGTACTGCAAACATTATGCACCTGGTTTCTTTCGAGTTACGCCTTTACTCTTTTTTTAAATCTTGGTGCATGATAGCTGGGACACCCTGTATAAGGTTAGTAGAGACAGAGACACACGAGAAGGACATTAAAAATAAAAATAAAAGTTTACTGACGTTTCAGGGAGAGGACTCCCTTTTAGTGTGTCTCTGTCTCTACTAACCTTATTTTTTCGCGCTCTGTGTGAGTTTTTGTTTCCAGACTATATATATATATATATATCGTACTGGAGATAGTAGTCCCCGACACAACGAGATACCTTGCGTTTAGTGTGCGCCAATCTCCCCTGTGCAACCGACGGGGTATGTGGCGGAGGAAGGACTGCTATGCGCCGCATGATGATGGCAGGCGCAAGGTGCTGGGCGAGAGAAGAAGAGGAACGGTCAGCATCGCGAGTGGCTCGCTCTAAGAGAACGCACCGGGACATCGGTCTGCGCTGTCTTGCCCGTCTCTGGTCTCTGCCTCTTTCCAAGCGTCTTGCTGGTCCCCACCTATAATCCTCCTTATAGTGTGGTGGAGGTGCAGTTCCCCTACGCCTTTCAAGCCTGGAACTACGGAGCAAGCGCATAATACAACCACTATTACAAGACATCGGTCACAACATGGCGCCTCCGCAACATGAGCCCATCATGAGCTCCGGATCCCTTCCTCACCGCGACCCTGCCAAGTTCTCCGGCACCGACTACCGCGACGCAGAAGATTGGCTCTCGTACTTCGAAAGAGTGAGTGCCCACAACCGCTGGGATGACCCGATGAAGCGTGCTAACGTCGGCTTTAGCCTTACTCAAATAGCCGAGCGGTGGTTCCTAAACAACGATGCCGACATGAAACCTTGGTCTGCCTTCAAAACGAGATTCTTGGAAGTGTTCGGTCGACCCGCGGTCCGCAAGCTTAAGGCTGAACAGAGCTTACGTGGGCGCACACAGCTTGCCGACGAAACGTACACGAGCTATATTGAGGACGTTGTCGACCTCTGTAGGCGCGTAAATCCTGCTATGCCCGAGTCCGAGAAGATCAAGCACGTCTTAAAAGGCATAGAGGACGGCGCGTTCCAGATGTTGCTCAGCAAGGACCCGCAGTCGGTTGGAGACGTCATGAAATGGTGTCTTAGCTACGACGAGCTCAGGAAGCAGCGCAGTTCTACCCGCCAGTGCTCCCCGAATGACGAACCGCATCAGGCCTCACTTTCAGCGCTTGCAATCTCATCTGATCTTGCGCCGCTTCTTCCTCACATTGAACAATTCGTGCGCGAGGAGATTGCGCGTCAACTCAACCTTCAGCCGTTGTCATCCACGCCTTCATGCCCGTTGCCTACGACGGTGCGCCGCGTAATTCACGACCGAGTCGCCGAGGCGCTGCCGTCAGACCGCCAGCCTACGTCCTCGACTGCGTACCTGGTCCCGCCTGTTACTGCCTTCCTCGACTCGCCCATGGCCGCGCCCCCGGCCGTACCCGTGGCCGCGCCTTTCTTTTCACCGATGGCAGCACCGATTCCTTCCGCTGCGGCGGCGCCCTTCGCCTCACCCGTGGCAGGGCCTTAGACTTATGCTGGGGTTTGTGCCCAACTGCCGCCAGCCACATTTCAGCCGTTGCAGTACACCACGAGCCAGCGAGTGCTCCCATATCCTCGAGCGGCAGCTCAGGACCCCAACGTGGCGCAGGTCCAATAATCGGCCCATATGTTTCGCGTGTAACGTTACCGGACATGTCGCACGTTTCTGCCGGCGCCGAACCCCTCCTACGAGTGACGTTCTTCGGGGGTCCGCATTTGCGCCTCAGTTGCACTCCGCTTCCGTTCCTTCCGGATCAACGCCAAACTCGTATTCCCCAGATGGCTTTCCCTTTTCTGGACGCCGTTCACCTTCACCACGCCGCCGTTTTATTTCTCCGATGCGCCCCCGTGGGAACCCTGCAACCGAGGGAAACTAGCAGCCGCAGTTCCTGAGGCACGAGCTGCGCAACCGTCGAACGTTCTAAGTCCTCATATTTCGCCTTCAAATGTGATTGATGTGATTGTGGATGGTACCCCTCCACTCGCGCTTATTGACACTGGAGCCGCCGTATCTGTGATTCAAGAGACTTTTTGCCGCAAAATTCGTAAAGCGATGACGCCGCTTTCGGGATTTACTCTTCGCACTGCCAACGCACAGCCAGTTCAACCGCTAGCCATGTGCACCGCTCGCATTACCATTCAAGCCATTCCTCACATAGTTGAACTGGTCGTCCTTCGTGCATGTTCTCACGACGTTATCCTCGGGTGGGATTTTTTGTCACATAACCACGCTATCATCGATTGCTTCCGCGCAGAAGTTGAACTGTTTTCACCCAGTACTAGTACCGCGGAGACTAGCAGCATGAAATTAGTTGCTGCTGAAGATGCCACCATTCCCCCATTCTCTTCTGTCATTGTACCTGTGCTGTCACCCGATGCCCCAGACGCCACCGTTGTCTTCACGCCCTCCCGTCTATTTTCGTCGCGCACCAATCTTCTCCTGCCGTTCGCTGTCCTGGAAATGAGATGTGGTTCGAGCATGATGTCGATTCCTAACCCGTCACCTTGCCCGTCCCGAGCGCTTCGTCGCGAATGTCTTGGATGCATCGAAGTTGTTCCGCCACATCTTGTCGTCGACATCCCGAACGAGTCCGCTCCGGCCCATCTGGACGCCCTGAGCCCCGACGTCCCTTTTAATCCGGCAGCTTTTCTGCCCTCCATCGACGCCGACCTCACCCAGGAGCAAAAAGACCAGCTCCTGGCTCTTCTACAACGATTCCGTACATCATTCGACTCCCAGCAAACACCCCTGCGGCGCACATCAACTGTCTGTCATCCGATTGACACCGGCAACCATGCACCACTGCGCCAGCGACCGTACCGTGTATCACCCAAGGAACGGCGCGTCATCGAGGAGCATGTAGCCGATATGCTGAACCGGGACGTTATTCGCCCCTCGACGAGTCCCTGGGCTTCTCCAGTCGTTCTAGTCACCAAGAAGGATGGGTCTATTAGGTTTTGCGTCGACTATCGCCGCCTCAATAAGATTACACGAAAGGACGTCTATCCAATTCCTCGAATAGATGACGCGCTAGACTGCTTGCAAGGTGCCGAGTTCTTTTCTTCATTAGATTTGCGCTCGGGTTACTGGCAAGTACCTATGGCTGAGGCTGACAGACAGAAAACGGCGTTTGTGACACCGGATGGGCTCTATGAATTCAACGTCATGCCCTTTGGACTGTGTAATGCGCCAGCGACATTCGAGCGAATGATGGACGATGTTCTGCGTGGGCTGAAGTGGCGTATCTGTTTATTCTACTTGGACGACATTGTCGTGTTATCACCGGACTTTACGACCCACCTCCAGCGACTTGACCAAGTCCTTACGTGCCTTACTTCGGCTGGCCTGCAAATGAACCTCAAGAAATGCCGTTTTGCTGCCCGCAGACTTACTATATTAGGTCATGTGGTATCCAAAGACGGCATCCTACCAGACCCAGCCAAGCTTCGTGCGGTACGCGAGTTCCCTAAGCCGAGCACAATGAAGGAGCTTCGAAGCTCTATTGGGCTTTGCTCCTACTTTCGGCGGTTTGTCCGGAACTTCACGTCTATCATCGCACCGTTGACGCAGCTGATAGGTGACGCCAAAGAAGTTTTAAACTGGTCAACGGCTTCCGAGAGAGCGTTCGAGACCTTACGAAGGCTTCTGACGTCGCCGCCGATATTGCGCCATTTTGATCCTACCCCGCCCACTGAACTTCACACGGACGCCAGTGGTACCGGTCTCGGCGCTGTCCTGGCTCAACGCAAGGCTGGTTTTGGCGAGTATGTCGTGGCGTACGCAAGTCGCGCTCTGACAAAAGCGGAGTACAACTACTCCGTCACAGAAAAAGAGTGCCTTGCAATCGTTTGGGCGATTGGTAAATTCCGACCCTACCTCTATGGCCGCCAATTCGAAGTAGTCACGGACCACCATGCTTTATGCTGGTTGGCATCATTGAAGGATCCGTCCGGACGTCTGGCCCGCTGGTCCCTTTGGCTCCAGGAGTACGGCGTTCGTGTTGTTTACCGCTCAGGAAAAAGACACACCAACGCAGACGCCCTTTCTCGTTCGCCATTACCACCGGAAGCGACGACGTCAGTGCTGGTGTCGAATAGCGACGTGTCGTCGCTACAAATTGACGAAAGGACTATCGAGCAGCGCAAGGACCCTTAGATAGCCTCACTACTAGACTTCCTTGGAAACCCCACAAAGTCTTCCGATTCCGCACATTACGGCGCCAAGCAGCGCATTTCGCCATTCGAGAGGAGCTCCTATACCGGCGCAACTATTCCGCAGAAGGCCGCAAATGGTTGCTGGTAATACCGTGTCACCTGCGCTCGCATATATGCGCATTGTTTCATGCTGACGCCCAGTGTGGCCATGCTGGAACACTTAAGACATATCAGCGCCTACGCCTACGCTACTACTGGCGAGGCATGTACACGTTCGTCGCGAAATAAATTCGTTCATGCACTGACTGCCAGCGTCGCAAGACCCCTTCACGTCACCCCACTGGAGAGCTGCGGCCGCTACCATGCCCGGAACGGCCTTTCGATCGGGCTGGGATTGACCTCTACGGACCCCTTCCGAGCACTCCATCAGGCAACCGTTGGATCATCGTCGCGGTGGATCACCTGACTCGATACGCCGAAACAGCCGCCCTGGCCACCGCAACGGCACGCGACGTCGCCATTTTTCTACTTCGTCGTTTGGCACGGTGCTCAGTGCTCCCCGAGAGCTGCTTAGTGACCGCGGCCGGCTATTTCTTTCTGACGTCGTGGAGGCGCTGCTACAGCAATGTCATATTGTCCACAGAACCACGACTTCATACCACCCACAGACAAATGGCCTAACTGAAAGGTTCAACGCTTTCCATGTACATATCGTCCGACCACTCAAATTGGGACATCCGTTCGTCACGTACGCATATAACACCGCCACGCAAGCGACCATAAGCTTTTCACCGTTTTTTCTTCTGTATGGACGTGAGCCATCTTGCTTGATCGACACTATTTTGCCCTATCGCCCCGACGCCTCTGAATGTGCCCCAGTTTCCGAGATGGCGAGGTATGCCGAGGAATGTTGACAGCTCGCTCGCAAGTTCACATCAGAAGACCAAGGACGCCAGAAGTCTCGACATGACAGCTCCGCCGCTGCACCAACCTTCGAACCTGGATTCCTTGCATGGCTTCATGTGCAATGCCCCACTCCTGGTCTTTCGGCGAAATTTCTTGCTAAATACCGCGGCTCATATAGGATTCTCGAACAAACATCGCCCATTAACTTCCTCGTCGAGCCCGTGACTCCCACCTCAGACCTTCGTCGTCGAGGTCGTGAAATAGTGCACATCGAACGTTTAAAGCCCTACTACGATCCCCTCGTCGTTTCGTCCCTAAAGTCGCCAGGATGGCTCCTTTTTTCGCCGGGGGGTGATTGTACTGGAGATAGTAGTCCCCGACACGACGAGATACCTTGCGTTTAGTGTGCGCCAATCTCCCCTGTGCAACCGACGGGGTATGTGGCGGAGGAAGGACTGCTATGCGCTGCATGATGATGGCAGGCGCAAGGTGCTGGGCGAGAGAAGAAGAGGAACGGTCAGCATCGCGAGTGGCTCGCTCTAAGAGAACGCACCGGGACATCGGTCTGCGCTGCCTTGCCCGTCTCTGGTCTCTGCCTCTTTCCAAGCGTCTTGCTGGTCCCCAGCTATAATCCTCCTTATAATATATATATATATATATATATATATATATATATATATATATATATATATATATATATATATATATATATATATATATATATATATATATATATATATATATATATATATATATATATATATATGTAACACAGAAATAGGGGTTGGCAGTCGAGAAAACCTCGGAAAGCAAAGGGGAGGATGTGGTAGATCATTGAAACAGATTAGGAATTTGGAAAGAAAGAAAGAAAGTGAAGAAAAAATGCCCGCCAGGTGGGATCCGAACCCACGACCTCCAGAATACCGGTCTGGTGCGATAACCACTACGCTACCGGCGGGGCGATTTTCCCATTCACTTTCTGGGGTATTTATGTTAGGTATGTTTTGCTTCCTGTGCTTGGGGGTGGTAGCCAGCGCCATTCGGACTAATCGGGGTGAAGGGGACCTTCATTTTAACCCCCGGGTCGTGACTCGAGTGTCTACGACATGTCCAGAGTGGTCGACCAGCTTTGAACCCTCTTAAGCTCCCTTTGGCACCAAGACTGCCAGAACAGAGGCCCTCGCTATGCATGTAGCGAATCAGAATAGGAAATGAGGGGCTCGTTGAAAATAACACAGAAATAGGGGTTGGCAGTCGAGAAAACCTCGGAAAGCAAAGGGGAGGATGTGGTAGATCATTGAAACAGATTAGGAATTTGGAAAGAAAGAAAGAAAGTGAAGAAAAAATGCCCGCCAGGTGGGATCCGAACCCACGACCTCCAGAATACCGGTCTGGTGCGATAACCACTACGCTACCGGCGGGGCGATTTTCCCATTCACTTTCTGGGGTATTTATGTTAGGTATGTTTTGCTTCCTGTGCTTGGGGGTGGTAGCCAGCGCCATTCGGACTAATCGGGGTGAAGGGGACCTTCATTTTAACCCCCGGGTCGTGACTCGAGTGTCTACGACATGTCCAGAGTGGTCGACCAGCTTTGAACCCTCTTAAGCTCCCTTTGGCACCAAGACTGCCAGAACAGAGGCCCTCGCTATGCATGTAGCGAATCAGAATAGGAAATGAGGGGCTCGTTGAAAATAACACAGAAATAGGGGTTGGCAGTCGAGAAAACCTCGGAAAGCAAAGGGGAGGATGTGGTAGATCATTGAAACAGATTAGGAATTTGGAAAGAAAGAAAGAAAGTGAAGAAAAAATGCCCGCCAGGTGGGATCCGAACCCACGACCTCCAGAATACCGGTCTGGTGCGATAACCACTACGCTACCGGCGGGGCGATTTTCCCATTCACTTTCTGGGGTATTTATGTTAGGTATGTTTTGCTTCCTGTGCTTGGGGGTGGTAGCCAGCGCCATTCGGACTAATCGGGGTGAAGGGGACCTTCATTTTAACCCCCGGGTCGTGACTCGAGTGTCTACGACATGTCCAGAGTGGTCGACCAGCTTTGAACCCTCTTAAGCTCCCTTTGGCACCAAGACTGCCAGAACAGAGGCCCTCGCTATGCATGTAGCGAATCAGAATAGGAAATGAGGGGCTCGTTGAAAATAACACAGAAATAGGGGTTGGCAGTCGAGAAAACCTCGGAAAGCAAAGGGGAGGATGTGGTAGATCATTGAAACAGATTAGGAATTTGGAAAGAAAGAAAGAAAGTGAAGAAAAAATGCCCGCCAGGTGGGATCCGAACCCACGACCTCCAGAATACCGGTCTGGTGCGATAACCACTACGCTACCGGCGGGGCGATTTTCCCATTCACTTTCTGGGGTATTTATGTTAGGTATGTTTTGCTTCCTGTGCTTGGGGGTGGTAGCCAGCGCCATTCGGACTAATCGGGGTGAAGGGGACCTTCATTTTAACCCCCGGGTCGTGACTCGAGTGTCTACGACATGTCCAGAGTGGTCGACCAGCTTTGAACCCTCTTAAGCTCCCTTTGGCACCAAGACTGCCAGAACAGAGGCCCTCGCTATGCATGTAGCGAATCAGAATAGGAAATGAGGGGCTCGTTGAAAATAACACAGAAATAGGGGTTGGCAGTCGAGAAAACCTCGGAAAGCAAAGGGGAGGATGTGGTAGATCATTGAAACAGATTAGGAATTTGGAAAGAAAGAAAGAAAGTGAAGAAAAAATGCCCGCCAGGTGGGATCCGAACCCACGACCTCCAGAATACCGGTCTGGTGCGATAACCACTACGCTACCGGCGGGGCGATTTTCCCATTCACTTTCTGGGGTATTTATGTTAGGTATGTTTTGCTTCCTGTGCTTGGGGGTGGTAGCCAGCGCCATTCGGACTAATCGGGGTGAAGGGGACCTTCATTTTAACCCCCGGGTCGTGACTCGAGTGTCTACGACATGTCCAGAGTGGTCGACCAGCTTTGAACCCTCTTAAGCTCCCTTTGGCACCAAGACTGCCAGAACAAGACTACCACATCCTCCCCTTTGCTTTCCGAGGTTTTCTCGACTGCCAACCCCTATTTCTGTGTTATTTTCAACGAGCCCCTCATTTCCTATTCTGATTCGCTACATGCATAGCGAGGGCCTCTGTTCTGGCAGTCTTGGTGCCAAAGGGAGCTTAAGAGGGTTCAAAGCTGGTCGACCACTCTGGACATGTCGTAGACACTCGAGTCACGACCCGGGGGTTAAAATGAAGGTCCCCTTCACCCCGATTAGTCCGAATGGCGCTGGCTACCACCCCCAAGCACAGGAAGCAAAACATACCTAACATAAATACCCCAGAAAGTGAATGGGAAAATCGCCCCGCCGGTAGCGTAGTGGTTATCGCACCAGACCGGTATTCTGGAGGTCGTGGGTTCGGATCCCACCTGGCGGGCATTTTTTCTTCACTTTCTTTCTTTCTTTCCAAATTCCTAATCTGTTTCAATGATCTACCACATCCTCCCCTTTGCTTTCCGAGGTTTTCTCGACTGCCAACCCCTATTTCTGTGTTATTTTCAACGAGCCCCTCATTTCCTATTCTGATTCGCTACATGCATAGCGAGGGCCTCTGTTCTGGCAGTCTTGGTGCCAAAGGGAGCTTAAGAGGGTTCAAAGCTGGTCGACCACTCTGGACATGTCGTAGACACTCGAGTCACGACCCGGGGGTTAAAATGAAGGTCCCCTTCACCCCGATTAGTCCGAATGGCGCTGGCTACCACCCCCAAGCACAGGAAGCAAAACATACCTAACATAAATACCCCAGAAAGTGAATGGGAAAATCGCCCCGCCGGTAGCGTAGTGGTTATCGCACCAGACCGGTATTCTGGAGGTCGTGGGTTCGGATCCCACCTGGCGGGCATTTTTTCTTCACTTTCTTTCTTTCTTTCCAAATTCCTAATCTGTTTCAATGATCTACCACATCCTCCCCTTTGCTTTCCGAGGTTTTCTCGACTGCCAACCCCTATTTCTGTGTTATTTTCAACGAGCCCCTCATTTCCTATTCTGATTCGCTACATGCATAGCGAGGGCCTCTGTTCTGGCAGTCTTGGTGCCAAAGGGAGCTTAAGAGGGTTCAAAGCTGGTCGACCACTCTGGACATGTCGTAGACACTCGAGTCACGACCCGGGGGTTAAAATGAAGGTCCCCTTCACCCCGATTAGTCCGAATGGCGCTGGCTACCACCCCCAAGCACAGGAAGCAAAACATACCTAACATAAATACCCCAGAAAGTGAATGGGAAAATCGCCCCGCCGGTAGCGTAGTGGTTATCGCACCAGACCGGTATTCTGGAGGTCGTGGGTTCGGATCCCACCTGGCGGGCATTTTTTCTTCACTTTCTTTCTTTCTTTCCAAATTCCTAATCTGTTTCAATGATCTACCACATCCTCCCCTTTGCTTTCCGAGGTTTTCTCGACTGCCAACCCCTATTTCTGTGTTATTTTCAACGAGCCCCTCATTTCCTATTCTGATTCGCTATATATATATGTATATATATATATATATAAATAAGAGTTGGCATTCAAGAAAACCTCGGAAAGCAAAGGGGAGGATGTAGGAGATCTTTGAAACAGATAAAGAATTTGGAAAGAAAGAAAGAAAGTGGAGCAAAAATGCCCGCCAGGTGGGATCCGAACCCACGACCTCCAGAATACCGGTCTGGTGCGATAACCACTACGCTACCGGCGGGGCGATTTTCCCCTCCACTTTCTGGGGTATTTATGTTTAGGTATTTTTGTTTCCTGTGCTTGGGGGTGGTAGCCAGCGCCACTCGTACTATATATATATATATATATATATATATATATATATATATATATATCAGGGTGTCGAACCAGAACTGAACCGAAAAAAGAAATACCGGTTACCGGTTAATGCCGAAACGGTTCGACCCTCGGTTGTTGATATTGCGTAGTCAGTGCAATTCAGACCATTTTTTCTTTCACGTACCATCAACTACGTACCCGCTCGCGCACTTTCCCTCCAGACAATTTCACCCAATCATGCTCTATGTAACAACAGGGGAAATGAATGAGCACCAATGTAGCACTGGTCTGTCGCTGCTAGAAGCGCGAGCGTAGTGCATGCTGACTAAACTAAATGTATTCTCGGCAGCTTGCAAGAGATATAAAACGACTTTGCCCTTCCCTACCTGCGACTTTATTGGAGCAATCAGGCTGCAGGAGTGCTCCACTGCGCAAAAGGGAAAGCCCGCACCCGATGTGTGCAAAGTTTTTGCATTTCATAATTTGTTTAAAACGTCCGACACCTGCAAATTGTTAATACTTGACAAGTGTGACCACAGGAGCTGTTCAGTGGCTAAGCCGTTTGCTGCTGACCATAAGTGGCCTCGATCTCCCTTCCCCATGACCGTTTTTCTGAAGTAGATGGAAATCGAGAACGCCCGGGTATCGATATTTTGATCCACGTTTAATATCACCAGCTGGTTAAAATAAGTCTGCTGGCCTGCAACATAGGCTGCTCCTCGGAGCAGAGAGGCAGAGATATAGCACGGGGCAACAAATGCGCCAGTTTTTTTTGTAAATGTGTTTACACGGAAAACAACAAAAAAAGAAAAGGCGAATCAGGTTGCTTGAAATATTACACAAAAAGTAAGTAAAACCGAATCAGTAAAAAAAAGCACCAAAACGTGGTATTGCTTCATACTTTTCTTTGTCCTGCCTTTCACAACCAAACGTGTCAATGCGAAAGAAGTGAGTTCCGTGGTCAGTTTTTGAGGACAGTACATTGGGAAAGTTCCGTTTTTTACAGATACAAATAACAACAGATATGTCTGAGAAAACTGTTAAGGTGCGCACTTAATCCTTTGGGAAGGAACTGCAGCCCTCGACCTTGCTTGGAAGCAGAAACAGTAATAAAGCAGATGACACATGCAGAAAGGCAGGCCGGTACCTCATACTGCCCCATTCGCTCAGCGATCATCTTTGTTGCTTGTTTTGCAGTTTTGTCTCTTTCAGATTTGCTTTCTTTCGAAGGTGCACTTGTACTGACTGCCCAACTCGCTACATTACTTCTACCGCTACTCGTTCTGGACGAATTGCTGTGGACGAATTAAAGAGCCTCTACCCAAAAAAGTCCAATCTCATTTTCCGTGCGTCAAATTTCCCTTTCATTTTGTAACAGCATAATCTGTTATAAGATTCCTCAATGTAGCCCTCGGAACTATGGCCGGGGGTCAGGCGGTACGATGACATACTGATTGTAATGCACACATCCGGTATAGCTATCGGAAAAGGAATTGCAGTGGTCAGAGCAATAATGCAGTGTCTGAGCGTTAACTAAAGCTTACTTTTAACAAAAGTGGGGCTAACACATTCGATAAGGTGAGAGCTAACAATTTATTCAGGTTGACCAAATAATCTAATTCATTGGTAGTATTTATGTGCCTGTTGTAGGATTTTTCAGTTTTGTTACAAATATAAAAAATGTGCGCCATTGGTATTAAGCGCTGGTATTTGAACGCACCAGTACGCAGGCCTAATTTAAGCCTTCAAGGTTAGTGTGATGGGCGATTCGACAGCGACGATAGCGATTCCAACAAAAAAGGAAAGGGCAGAAAATATATCCCACCGTCATATCTCTTGGGGGTGGCTTTATGAATAGTCGCTAAGACAACGTAAAGTCTGGGCAAGAAAGTAGGTGGTAAATCATCGCCACTTCATCTGTTTTTCTAATATCTCGTATTTGTTTAAAGTTTGCTTAGCAATTGCGCGACTGCCCTTGGGGAACAGCAGCATTTTGAATTTTTGTTTGTATTTTGATTTGACTGTCGTTTTAAACTACTAAATGTTTTTTTCTAATTTCAGTGATAATTCAACTCTTCGAACCGGTTTGCGAACCGGTTCAAGCTCCCGAACCGGTTCGGTACGTGATTTTGTCGAACCGGAACTGAACCGGTACGAAATGATTTCGCCTGAACCATAACCTAACCGAACCGGTATTTTTCCGGTTCAACCCACTGATATCTATATATATATATATATATATATATATATATATATATATATATATATATATATATATATATATATATATATATATATATATAGACGTGAAGTATAGTCCTTCGTTGCTGCAGGAATACGCACAGAGTAAAACTACGCTCTTACCCGCCGCGGTGGCTCAGTGGCTAAGGCGTAGCGCTGCTGAGCACGAGGTCGCGGGTTCGATTCCCGGCCGCGGCGGTCGCTTTTCTGATGGAGGCGAAAAGCAAAAACGCCCGTGTGTACGAGATTTCGGCGCACGTTAAAGATCCCCAGGTGGTCAAAATTAATCCGGAGCCCTCCACTACGGCGCGCCTCATCGCCTGCGTTGCGTCGGCGCGTTAAACCCCACAATCAAACTACGCTCTTCGGCGACTTTATTTTAACGTTTCGACCTGAGACAGGTCTTCTTATATATATATATATATATATATATATATATATATATATATATATATATATATATATATATATATATATATATATATATATATATATATATATATATATATATATATATATATATATATATACCCAATCAATAGTAATATATAACAGTGATATATATTGCATCAGATACTATATAGTATCTGATGCAATAACCTTAATGGAATGAAGCTTGAAATAGATATGTCCCTTATGTTGAAGACATAGGAGACATATTACTAGGTTACATTGTTTCATTCCCCCTCACAGCAAGAACCTCGAGGCAAAATCAGTGGCAGCGCCGCGAAACAAGCAACAGAACAAAAAGGTTGCTGTCATCGATCTTAAAGGTAACGTGAGAGCACAGGTCTATAAACAAACTCATGAAGGGGGGTGAACTTGTTTGATAGCCTTTTAATGGAGCCAATGTCTTGCAGGATTTATCAGTGATATGGCTAAGGCATCGAACAGTAAGCTCAAACAGGTTATATTTGTACGGCTAACTGGCTGAGATATCAAAGATCAATCAGCTTAATGCTTTGGAAGCCGCAGTATAGGCAGACGAAATAGAAAAAATAACAGCCCTTATGAATCTACTTCGCCGATAAGCATAAACACTACCAGCCAATATTGCGCACGGCCGCAATCGATCGCTGTGTGTTTATGTTTCTTCTGGCTCCTTCGGCCAATGGCCACGACTGCTGCAGCCTGATGGGCGGCTGGCTGCCTCGAAGCAGGCGCCGATATCGAGTGGTCCGGGAGCCGGAAGTACCTGACACCATATATGGTTTTTATAGCCTCCGAAAAGATTCGTATTATTGCCACACTACGTGAACGAATCTGTACCTGTCACCTAATAGTTGAATTCGGCAAATAATTTCAACGACATTGCCTGTAAGGACAGTACCTGTCTATGCGTAAACAAGGTAGCTGAAGAAGCGCCAAAAAAGAAGATATTGGTGAACGCTTTATTGACCAAGAAATACACGGTGAGCGAATCTGTATTTTTTAAGTGAATAGTTAATTTGATACTGAGAAGGATTTAAGCTAAAACTTTTGTGTTTTCGGGCATACTGCTGCCTTCCCGCAGCCCACTCACGTACTGACGATAATGTTTTCGGAATATAATGTGAGTTCATACTCGCAAGCGACTTCACTTGCGGTGATGATTTAATTGTCGCCTTAGTTGTGCTTCTGTTGTCATATCTGGTTACAGATTTCCATCAGTCCCCTGAGTCATCATGCTGGCTTTTATTGAGACACGTGTCAATAGTTAATTACGGCACACTTCTACTGGCGGCGTGCACTGGGAGAGCAGGTGGCGCCGTTTGTCGCTGCTAGTGTGTTGTAGGCCGCATGCGCAGTGTTGTCGCCTGCATCACGGCGCATGGACCACCGAAGCGCTGATATGTGGGGAAGGGGGCTTACTCGCCATTGCGGCCGAGTTGCATGTGCCAGACAAGGTCGCCGTTACAGCGGCTAATGTTCAATTGAAGCAGGGCGAACATGACCGCGGCTTGCTTCTTCTTGCATCATCAGTGCACTTTGTGCGGATGCGATGGGGGGACCTAAAGTATACCGATACGTGCGCGCGCTGTCACGTGTCTCTAGTGAAAGGATGCCACGTGGCATTGCCCAAATGCCGTCGATACCGAGGCAGTGCTGGCCGTAAAGCTGCACAGGTGTCAGCTAGACGTCTTAATGCAGTCCGATACGGCACTGGATGTTTACCAGGCCCTGTCTTTGCATTACTGCTGTAAAAGAAAAGGTAGATAAACAAAGGAATAAGTAGTGGTACCTCGAAACGGCGGCCCCCTCTCTCCGATTTTCTTCGACCGACCTTTTTTTACACATGGTTGTGCACGAGGATTCACTGAGAACCAAACTGCGAGTTTCTTTTGGCACATCGTCGCACTCCAAAGGTGCACCGTCTCTCAACGACTGTCTCGACAAAGAAACAATCCTGAACCAAGAGTGAGTTCAGGTACTGCTTCGATTCCAGTGGTATCGCATAGCCATAAACTCGGACAACGAAAAAGCGTTTCTGCAAATCCAAGTACAAAAACCAGATCGAGACGCTTCGAGATTTGTTTGGGCTGAAAGCCTTCCTACCAGTTTCACGGAGGACACGGTCAAATGGAGAATGCCGAGAGTGCTATTTGGGTCGACTTCTAGGCCTTTTTAGCTCATGGCCACCATCCACCATCCCCTGGATACGGTGAGTCCGGAAAACCAAGGTTTGGCTAGAAAACTGAAGTCATTTTACGTTTATGATCTACTCAAAGGAGCGGAAACCTACAACGAAGGATCAGCCATCTATGAGAGATCCAAATCTATGAAGAGTAAGACTGCTATGAATCTTCGTAAATTGAAAAAAAAATATTACAGCAAGTTTCATAAGGCCTTTCACCTCGGAATAGAACGTTGACTGAGCATCAACTTCTGTCACTGGGCTAGGAACCCTTTGGAATACAGAGAACGATTGGTTTGGATTATGTTACAATGCAGACACCCAATATCTGGCTTCGGTCACGTCTAAGTCGAAGCGCCCTTTGTTGAAGATGGCTGCCAGGATTTTCGATCCTCGTTAAGTTCTCGCACCATTTACTTTGACAGCTAAGATTATGTTTCAAGAATTGTGGATTAGGCAAATGCCATGGGATGCTGAGCTAACTACAGACGTATCCATACTGTGGAAGGCCTGGTGCGCCGATTTACTTACTATCTTACGGTGCGTGAGGCATGGACTTGACACAGAATTGAAAATCGCCAAAATTCATGTTTTCGTAGATGCCATCTTGAAAGCATATGGAGCGTGCGCATACCTCAAGGCTTCAGAGGCCTTGATCATGATCATGTTATCACTTCATTGATAATGGCCAAATCTCAAGTTGCACCAACAAAGCCTTGGCTCTTCTGAAATTGGGACTGATGGACGCCGTGGTGGGAGCGAAAGTGATAACTTACTTCTGGACGTCCTTGGATACTCTGTCACTAAGCTCTGTCATGTTGATTTCATTATGCAATTGTGCTTAACTGGATTCGAGGGAAACGGCACTAACCAAACGAGTTTACCAGGAGCAAAATGGTTGAAATAACCACCGTAACCAATCCGCAAAGCTGGAGATACTGCCTAGGCGCAGATAACCCTGAAGATTTATTGGAAAGAGGTGTGTCTTCAAATACTATACGCGAAAGTCGAACATGGTGGTCGGGCCCAGAGTGGTTGTCCAAAGCGCGTTCCGGCTGGCCTACTGACCCAAGCTGAGTGAGCGATGCCTGCAGAGAGCAGATGATGCACCCACGGTCTGATGGCGGGGGCTGTCAACTTTCAGAAGTAATTCTTCAGACACAGAGAAATTCAGAACCCCTTTTATGTCCCGAGAATTTAACAGTTTGCAAGAAGTATTGTGTGTTCACGAGTCCTCATGTTCATAGAACGTTGTCGACATGCGCAAAGGTCGTTGCCTGCGTCGATAGTTGCTGATGAGCTAGACAAAACAGATGTTACCTGGTACGACATACCCTAAATGAAGTTTCCACCCACGAAATCGATCACATATCTCTTAGCCACGGTGTCGACAGACAATTAGTCATGAATGACCTTAACCCGTAAAGTTTCATACTACTAATATATATTAGAGGGAAATATGGCGCCACCGTCAAGGGGAGCCACGCTTCAGCGAGCGTTCCGTCATGTACCGAGCAGGCACATTCCACTTGCGCTTGGCATGGCTTATGGACAGGCTGAGAAGTTGCCTCTGGCTGCAAAAAGCAACAATGTTACTGTAAAATGTTATTCAACTTTGTTTTGTTATCATAAAAATGAATCTCGAAAAAAATTTAGCTCCCAGTGAATATTCGGAAGCTTAAAAATAAAAAAAAAAGTTTCCCTTTTTTGTTTACTTCGGCTCCGAAACAAAAAAGAAATCATGTGGCTAACCAAGTCACGTAGGTGCAGGAACGTTCCTAGCTGCAATGGCGCTGCCCCCGACGGCCCGAGATTGCAGCGCCGGATTTCCCTCTAGTATATATAGTATGAAGCTATGACCTTGACCCATCCTACGGCAACAGGGGCCCTAGGGCCCTATTCTCGACAGCACAAATTCCCAGGGAACTGGGAAATTTGCCGGAAGTCTTTTCTGATTGGGTTTCAATTTTGGTCGCGTGCTTCTGCAGTTTGGAAAAGCGGTTCTGTGTGCTGTCGTCATTTTGACGTTTTATGACGTTTACGGGAACCAGTTATAAAGTTTCCCGTATTTCTCCTTTCTGAAAGCGCATAATTCTTGGCCGGCAATAAAAAACCGGACTAAAAGCACCAGACATGACAACGTAGGCCTGGCTTTGCTATTCAACAACACTGCTTATAATACACACCCTCTCTGTGATTGGCTCAGAAGGCATGACGTAATTTAAACAGTTGACGGGAACGATCCCGTCATGCACTGGCAACATCAGCCTGCGTAAAAGTGACGTAATGTTACGTAAAAGCTTGAAAATGGCGGCTGCTTTTGCCGAAAAATAGGGCAAAAAATTGCCCCGGCCTTCGGCGCCGCGAGAGAGAGAGAAAGGACTTTATTGAGGTACCGGCAGTCGGGGACGGATCAGGCCACGCAGGGCTTCACCGTCCCGTAGTCTTCACCGCTCACCGCGGCGTCGGGCCGACCCCGAGGTCTGTGTCTGGTCGGCGCGGGCTACTTGGAGCGCCGCCGCTGTCGCCCCTAGCCCTCGCTCCCGCAATGTCCGCGAATTTGCAGCAGGCGCAGTTTCGCAGGACGCGCGGTTTCAAGCATGTTTTCTACCGAAACAAATAATAGTTTCGACTGGCATGAACTTCTTCAAAGCCTCGTCTTCTCTTCACGCGCTCTACCACAAGAGCTGTGCACTTAAAGTTAACAACCGGACTTTCTTCGGATGCATTTCTTTTCGCTTTCCGTCGGCTCTTCGCGCGCAGATGGGTGCCGTGCACTTTGTACTCTGACGACGCCCTCGCGTTCAGGAGAGCCTGACGCGATATAAAAGGGGCCCGGATGATCATGGATACCTCTGTATTAGCCTCATTTCTCGTCGCCAACCGGATTAAATAACAGTCAATAGTTCCAGCAGCGCATTGGTGAGGAGGCTGGTGGGAGGGGCTGATTCGCTCCGTAAAGTCAACCTTACGAAAAGCTCTTGGAACGACTAGCCTGAGCGCCGATGAACGAACCACGCTTCTTATAGAAGTAGAAACTGTCATCAATTCAAGGCCCCTTACAAATACGTGCACAAGTGCAAAGGAACCCAAGCCTATATGCCCTGCGCACTTTCTTGTTGGAATTTCCTTGCTGGAAACACCTGACCAATACAATGAGGACGACTACTACACCAACCAAATGACACACGAAAGCACAATTAGCAAGCTTCGGTACCGACAGAAGCACTTGGGCCACTTGTGGAATCACTGGAGAAGAGAATATATCGTCGAACTTAAACCTATCATCATTATCCACGTGCGGCCAATCGTAATTTACAAGTCGGGGACGTGGTCCTGGTGGAGGCAGCTTGGACTCCCAGGAGGCTTTGGTTCCTGGCCGAATTACTGAAGTTTTTCCTGGACGAGACGGGCTCACCCGGGCTTGTAGCGTGAAGACGCAAAAAAGGAAGACCATTAGGATACCGGTGGGGACGCTTCATATTCTAGAAATGGCGCCTGCGTCTCCTGGGGTTGGGGCGGGGGAGGGGGGATTTAGAAGAAGAGGTAGAGAAATAAGTAGTAGTAGCATCTCGGAACGGCAGCTTCCTGTGTCTGTTTTTCTTCGCAAGACGACTTTTTACTACCGCCACAGCTAGCGGGAATTTCGCTTACGTTCGGTGGAGAAAACTGAAGCATCCTCTCAGCGGCCTTAGGTACGTGGCCTTTTTATTTACGCATTTACGCAACTGCATGGCATCGCGTAACGGACAGGGATACGTTGGTTATGGACGCACAGATAAGCACCAGTAGTTCACATTGTAATGTTCACTTTTCGAGGCGGTGAACTTTGCAGCGACCGTGCGGCGGTTTTTCGCGGACCTTTACCTGCGCATGCAGTACGCCACATTGAGGACGCGGCTATTTGAGTTACGGTCGCACTGACAGGGACATGTAGGTTACATCTCGTCCGTACACATCAATGGACATGGATGGCTTCGCACATAAGTTAGGTTTCCATATACATTCGGATGAAAACTACACGAGGCGCGCGCATCTAGCCCATATAGCCGCTCCGTGGCCAGATAGATTGGCTGAAAAAGGTTTATTAGAAGCAAGAATTGAGCATGTTTACTCGGGGGTGCGTTCGCAGATACTACCCGGCTGGCCCCGCGCCACACAGCTCGCGCACTGCCTTTTTACTCTAGGGATCATTATTCCCGAAGAATATCTTAAAAGGCTCGGCAGTTACAGCTTCGCTCTCAAAAAATCAGTCTTATTGCTGAGTAGCGTATAGCAACAGACCATATTATTACTTCAATATAAAGGCCAGCTTCCTGGCGCTTTGCTCTCTTTTAATTCCAAATCTTCTCTGAAGTTGTTCTTCTCTGAATTTATTCTACGCCCCATCCCGCACTTGGCTTTCGTTTTCCGTACGAGCGGCCGTATACATAACGGTTGGAAGTGACCGTGGCTTCACCATGGCTTCACTAACGCACAGTGGCAGTACAGATTACTGTGATGAAGTTCTTTTGTTCGACCAAAAATGTGTTTATCCTTGATCTCCAAAGCCCGCGGCCGTGATGGGAATTCGCCAGGTGCCTCTTGAACACGGCCCGATTAGCAAGCTTTGAAGCGCCGCGGAGTACAATTAATGCGCTTAGTGCGGACGATTGAAATGAGCAGGGCTAGTTTCAGCAGTACGAAGAGAGGAGTGCGCGGGGTGCCGAAGCACGGCCGCTCGATGGAAACTAGGTCCGGCCTGCCGAACGCGCCTCTCCGCCGGTGACGGCGTTAGTTTCCCTTTCCGCCGCAGCGTCAGTCGTGGCGCTAATCATCGGTGAAAGAAGAGCGGCGGCTGCCGGCCGCGGTCACGGTTTCAATGCGGTGTAAGTTGTTCATGACTGCACTGACGGCAGAAGTCAGCATCTATATAATTTATAATAATATGCGGTGATACGTGAGGGGGAAACTCACAATATAGGCGTCACGTACTAACTATTATTTCAGAAGTAGGCACAGCGCTAAATTTGTTTTCCTTTTAGCGCGCCGCATGCGACATTATCATGTGGCGCATTGACAAAGTCGAGCGCAATAGGCGGATTTCTTTCTAAAGACTTTCCCAAGGCTTTCAGGAATAATATTTGGCGTGGCAAGCTAGTCTGAGCAACCGCATTTATTTATAACAAAAGACGTTATAACTTGCGCGTACGTAAAAATTACGTAAACGTTTTATGCTGCGCCGTACACGCCCATTTCTCAATGCGCGTTTGACAAATGTGACTGGATATTTTCACACCTTGATTTAACTGCGTTTTCAAAGGGAACTGGAATAATCTTAATACCTTTCAGGGTCCATTGGCCCATTTCTTTTGGAAATATTGTTAGACTGCGCGTTAGGTTACAGGGTACACAAAATTATGGAGGACACACGAATAAAGTGGACACGGTGAACGCAACTATGAACTGATTAATTGCAACAAGAGCACTATTTACATGGGAACCAAAACTCGGAAAGGATGCAGTTGGAATGGGGTAAAACTGTGGCAGTCGTTCTTTGATTTACACTAGTTGCGAAAAGTAATATACAGTTGAAAGGTAATTGAAATTAAATCGCTGGGACATCAAGGATAAATTTAATACACCATTTAAATGGGGATTTATTGGGTTTGTCAGAAAATATGTAAGTCCTCTTCGCCTATGGCTCACCGGCCATCAGCTTTACAAGCGGGAAACCTTTGGCGAGAAATATTTTCGCGAAAGCTTCAGTGAATTCTCCACAGAGCTATTAACGTCGCCAGCCCAGGTGGCAAGAAGCAGCCTCAATAACTTTTTCAAGACCATTTCGCACAGCTCATGACAGTGGTACGGGTCCCTGTTGATGGAGCACCACATCAGCGGACAGTCTGCGAGGTGTGGGAATACGGTGTCTGAAAGGAGCTTACAAATTTGTCTGCTGTGTCGAACTGCCTGTACAGCGCGGTCCTCCTCGAACTTCTTCACTTGTTCGCGAAATTCGTCGCAGCGTTTTTTCAGTTTTTGTAGTTTTTCGTTTAGTCTGTTTTCTTTCATTTTAAGGCGGCGGGCATTTCTCTTGGTGTTATCGAAAAAGCCTGCCAGATCGAACCAAGTCTGGCATTCTCGAGTCTCAAAATTACGTTGGCCGCATGATAGCATGTCCGTGAGAGCGTACAGGATTGTGTCTTCCTCTGCCGGTGAGTGCGGTTGATCTCTTTCTTCATTCCCAGTTAGGTCCAGAATTGAACGTTTAATCGTTTAATTTTATGCAACCATTGTGCTCACTTGCTCTTCATTGTTTGCTTGAGATGACGGCGCACACGCCTTGAGCGGCGGCCGAACAAGCGCCCTCCTTCTTTTCGGGCTTCCCGGCAGCATGTACGTTGGGTACGACGGGAATCTTGTCGGTACAGCTGTTGGTAGCAAGAACTTGCGCTTCAATCCCACCTTGTAGTCATCCTCTTTGAAGTGCAGCGAGCAAACGACTGATCGGGAGCTTGGTTTCCATTGGCTGCCCTTGTCGATACCTCGACGGGAGATGTTGTGCAGCCAGGCGTCACGGAGTTGCTCCTTGGCCGGAAACTCGTGGTAGCAGACGTCCGAGGTTTTCGAGGAATTGGACTTGCAGCGCGGCACGCAGCAGTACTTAGGCATTTCATAGCCTGAAGCACACTAGTACGTTATATTAAGCGCGCAATGCGCGGAAGTATGCGAAACGAAAAGCTCAAAGCGCTCACGCGAGCTTCAACACTCCCGCCACTGCTGCTTTTCGCGCCCAAACCGTAGTCTGCGCTGATACGTGGCGCCCCACTGCGAGTACAAGCGGCAACCGTAAGCTTCGCTTTCATGACCTCGCCCGTCGCCCACGCGCGATGCATGGTGCAAGCCGCATTAATCCTTCCGACCACGGCTGCTCGATGGATCCCATCGAGGGGCCGTGTTCCAACCGTGTTGCTTGCCCGGGTTATTCCGGTTCCACTCTCCTGAAGTTAACATGTACGGATTACTAACACTGGAAGCTGAGCTAATTCGTTGCTGTTCAAAATGAAACACGACAAGCAGTGCAAATGCTAGACGACATAGAATCACGCAGAAATACACAAGTTCTCACTCGCACGCAGTTTTTATTACATCTTTGAATACACACCCAAGCGGCCTTTCAGACTTCACACAACAACTTTCACACATACGGGACACTCGATCGCACATGCGAAATCAAACCACGATTCAAACGAAATACGGAAAGAAGAAAGCAAACCACAAACACATTACCGATAGCACGCAGGTGTTTCTCTAGCAAAACAATCAGGTTCGCAGCGCATCTCAGCATTTTACGTCCCTGTTTAACGAGTAAATAACTGGTTTACTAAGTGATGTGGCCAACTATTTCTCCGCATTTGGGGACACGTAGTTCGGGGCAAAATTACTGTGCCTGAATTCAAACATGAGACAGCCCTGGTGCTGCTGAGCCTGTGCTTGGCCATGTTAAAACACGGCCGTTTTAACATTGTCCTTCAATTAGCATATGGTGAATGGCAGCTTAACAGAATTTTATTTTCCAGCACAAACGGGCTGCAGTGTTCAAACCGAATTGCCATTGCAACATCTACAGTCATATTCCCGAACATCGCGGGAACTGTGTCGCGGGAGCGGTCGCATCGCTTTCGTCCTTTTAAACCGCGAGCAAGAATTACTTACCGCCGTCAAACAGATGAAATTCTTAGATGTTGAAAGCATGTCTTTGCCGTAAATTGTGGTGTTATTATTTTCCAGATACGCATGTTACAACGCGCGTGAACGACGTTTGAAGGAACGATGACCGTCGGTATTCCGTAGGCGCCCCGAAGCGACCACCGCGGGAGCTGTCACCGATGCGTGGCGCCCCCGCCGAAAGTAGCGGCGGCAACTGACAACTCCGCTCTCACGCCGCCGCCCATTGCCGGCGCGTGAATGAGCAGGCCGGACCTAGTTTCCATCGAGCGGCCGTGGCCGAAGTATCGCGCCGCCCGGTACGTCCAGCTCCGGGTGAAGGCCGGAGCTCTCCTGCGCGCCGGGTGAACCTCAGCGCGTGCTCCGCGGTGCTTTGAGCGTCGTCCAGGCAAAGAGTGGCTTGGCAGCAGCCGCTCGTTACGTTCATTGCCCCTTTGTGCCGTGCGCCTTGTTCGCGCGGTAATGGACCATTTCGCGCAGGGCGTGCCGTAAACGTCCCTCGGTTCCCTTTCGGTGGTCGACCCGATTCATGCATTTGAAATGCGGGTTTGGTGGCCATGGCGGCCCTAATGAACCGCTCCCTACAAGTCATGGGCAGACGCTTTTATAGTTTGCAACGGCTTGGAACCCAGCTACGTTTGACTTCCGTGGCCCTAGATATTGCGTACGCCTGCACTCGCTCGCAAGGCTCTTGGACAAGCCTTCTTCCGCAGATTAGCCGAAGCTATAGCTGTGGGTGTTACGTTATAAAACCCGTCCCGCGCAGCATGTGCGGTCCTTTTCAAATTTCATAATGTGTAATGCGTCTCATTGTACCTGGTTTTAAGCTTTAATAATAACGTTGGCTACAGAGACCCTCTTGAAATAACAACCGTCAGTGAAGCGAGCGAGCCTCCATACATAAAGGGGGACCAGACTTGGTCATTGTCTCAAAAAAAAAAAAAAAAAAAAGCATCTCGAGCGTATCTTGTTACAGACCCCCAAAGTCTGCCTGAACGATCGTGCGCTCTAATATCAAGCTATTTGTCGAATTCAGTTACTTAAAAACACGATAAAAGGAATCAGGCCCTCACTACAGCTATGTTTTTCGTGGGTTACTGTAAGCGCTGCTCTGAATACCGCATAAACAATCGCCTCTTTAGACGCACTTTTGATTTCGCAATACTTCCCTTCAGACGTTCGTAAAAAATTACTTCGGGGGCATTTGTCCCTCCTTTATTCACTTGCGCGTAGATTTTCGAACACGTGCGATGCCCGTAAGATGCACATAGTAAAAAATAATTGCGCCATTCCGCCACTATACTGCAGGTATTTTATGGATGGAATGTACCACGTCTTTATTTATGTAGAAGCCTGATACGAGAGAGCTCTGAGAGAGAAATAGAAATTGTTATGACTGATATGCTAGATTTGTGGCCTATGGGCACATCATCAGTGGACCATATAGACCGCACTTTCGAAGCACGTGTAAGACATTATTCTGTCGATATTTGGATCCAGTGCATACGAAACGGTTAAAAACATCGGACGGAACGTCATCTAGACTAAAAGCTAACCTTTAGAAATGAATGTTGACTGTCCTTTCCTTTCGTACGACATACTAGTTTCGACTTCGTACGGCAACATATCATGGCGTGGGTAGGGGTTACACCGTGCCTCTTTTTTCTGTTATCAGTTTACACACAACGAGACAATACCAATTCTCTGTAGAGAAGAGCTCTGGGTTCGGTCCGATATTCAGTTACAACGATGATATAACAACACCGTCATCGCACGTACTGGAGCACCTACTCAAACTTGACAATGCATTGCCTATAGAGTTACGCCTGCGGTCATTAGGGCTGCTGACAGACCACAGGATCCATTATAGTGGCTTACAAAGAACGACCGTCCCCGTATTCGCGTTCCTAATGGGTCCTCAAGCCCACAGAACGTAAGTGATCTATAAGCTTCGATCAGAATATCTTGGAGTTGAAAAATCGTTTTCTCAGCTCCGGGGCAACGCAGAACTCTTGCGCTGCGTCGTATCCGCCACCGCATTCAATATCCGCCATTGTTCTCGCCCTAGTTGTTGTCCGGCGGCAGCGAAACGGCGCCGGCCTCCTCTGGGCCGTTTCCTTCGAACAATACAAATCGCAGGTCGGTACCTGCGCTGTCCAGTGCATGTCTGTGATAGGCGACATTTGTCTGTGTGCTGGCCACCAGGCTTTCTTTTTCTTAAGTAAAACTAGCCCAGAGGCTCGCATAAATTTGGTACATGCCTGATCGAAACTTCGAGGATGAGACAGTGGATGAACAGTACAAATGGAAGGAACACGATCTAGATCAACATAGCTTTTTCCAGTGCAAGTGAAAGAAACTGCGCGAAAGCAAATAGAACCATTGGCGTAAAACACATTTCGTAACCTTCATACCTCACTCTCTCGCGCACGCACGCTCACGCGCGTGCACACACGCAACTATATATATATATATATATATATATATATAGTAAGGAAATAAGGGGCTCGTTGAGGAAATATAGAAAGATAGGTCGGCAGTCTACAACGCCAAAGGAGACACAGGGGTGTGGTTAGGCTTTTTTTTTTCTTTTTACTACGGGTAATGAAGTTAAGATTTTTTTAATATACGGAAGAAAGAAAGAAAGAAAGAAAAACACGCACCTAGACTGGGGACCGAACCCACTCCTTTCGATAGGCGTGGGTTCGGTCCCCACTCTGGGCGCGTGTTTTTCTTTCTTTCTTTCTTCCGTATATTAAAAAAAATCATAACTTCATTACCCGTAGTAAAAAGAAAAAAAAAGCCTAACCACACCCCTATGTCTCCTTTGGCGTTGTAGACTGCCGACCTATCTTTCTATATTTCCTCAACGAGCCCCTTATTTCCTTACTATATATATATATATATATATATATATATATATATATATATATATATATATATATATATATATATATATATATATATATATATATATATATGTATATATATATATATATATATATATGTATATATATATATATATATATATATATATATATATATATATATATATATATATATATATATATATATATATATATATATATATATATATATATATATATATATATATATATATATATATATATATATATATATATATATATATATATATATATGTATATATATATAGTTGCGTGTGTGTGCGTGTGTGCACGCGCGTGAGCGTGCGTGCGCGAGAGAGTGAGGTATGAAGGTTACGAAATGTGTTTTACGCCAATGGTTCTATTTGCTTTCGCGCAGTTTCTTTCACTTGCACTGGAAAAAGCTATGTTGATGTAGATCGTGTTCCTTCCATTTGTACTGTTCATCCACTGCCTCAACCTCAACCTCAACCACTGCCCGAAGTCAATAAACCCCGTCCACCGCCCACCCGAACGTTGACTATCTCCTTTACGATATTGTCACAAGACACGTAACAATGTATCTAGCTTGTATTCACTGCCGTTGTGCGCATGCCGGAAACCGTGCGTGTGCGCCACCATGCCGGTGTCATGCGCGTTCCCGGTGTTAAGGCGACGTCCTATGGTCGGCCACTTGCCGATAGATGTTGCTACACTGTAAAAAATTTGTGTAAATTTACAGTATTTACATACAGTGTCTATTGCCGTGCAGAAATTTTCTGTGATGGTTAATGAACAGAAACCTGTTAAGAGAAAAAACTCAAATTTTCTGTTATTTCCTCGTCTTGAGCAATCATAGGCGTGAAATCGTGAAGTATACTCGACAAATGGTACCGGATGATGCCCATAAAATAGAATAAAATGTTACTAATGTTTTAAAAGTTCTACAACAATTAGCGGAAAGTCAAAGCAGCGCCCGGCCGACGTCGTTTTGTAGCGGTCCTGAAATATTGAAATGCGGTTTTTGAAAATAGCCGCATTGTAGGTACTAGCCATGGGGCACTATTCACGACTGCACAAATTCACAGTGAATTCCCCGTGTTTTTTCTTGCGTAAGCACAACGTAAGTAATCAGTGACGTAATGCACGTATAGCTATGGCCACATGCTGTGTAATTTGACGCTTTACTCAATGATCACAACCACGGTATCAAATATTGCGCATAAAAGACAAATAACCTTGCCATGTATTATAAAAATTATGACGCTAGCTGAGGCTGGCCAGAGAGACACATTTCTGCATGTCAAAATTGGCGTCAACAACACAATGCGATCCAGTAACGTTGATCCAAAAGCGAGTGAAAGGGGGGGGGGGGTGTAGAGCTAAAGAACTTCACACAATCTTTTTAAAGCAAAGCTTTTTACCTCTACCCCCCAAGGGTTCTTTCGCGACCGTTGGTGTCACCAGAAAACTCCAGCGAACAAATAAAAGAATTTGCTGGCACCGCCGGGAATCGAACCTGGAACTAATAGACTAACAAAGCGAGAGCCCGTTGTCTTACCGATATAGTTACGAGCCCACGCAAGTACGGAGAAGACAAGTGGTGTACTCACCAAGCACATCAACGGGTTTACCCCCTGCGTTCTCGCTGAATGCCACGCGAAAGCGTCACGCGACCACTCACGCCCGTCTAGCGTCCCCGTGCGCACCTTGCTCATATGCTAAGAGTTACAAAAATAAAGGAAGGTCACACCAATGCATGGCATCTCACTTCTAGTACGCCAATGTGCTAAAGATGGTGGCCTCCAGTGTTCACGTAAAAAATCACAGCTTCTTGCCGTCCGCCCTCACGCCAAATGAAGGAATACATTCAAATACTCCTTGATGGCCAGGCCATCACTCCAAGCCCCAGCATCACGATCCTGTGCCTACATCTCGAGACTAACACCAAGAATGACGTCTCCTGGCACCGCCTCAAAAACGGCATAATTCAAATCATACACATGATCAGGCGACTTGCCACAAACAAGCGAGGCGTAAAGAAATTCGGTACCTTTCGATTAATTGAAGCTTTTGTCCTCTCGAGAGTCACGTCAACCTCCTGTCTCCTTCTCTACAAGGAAGACATCGAGATGCTTTATATAATGATTAGAAAGGCGGTCAAGCAGGCCATTGGTCTTCATATTAGTGCGTTCACACAGAGGCTGCTTAGCACGCGGGTCCATAACAGGGTGGAAGAGCTGATAGAAGGCCATCTTTCTAACCAGAAGGTCCGACTCAGAACTTCGGTGGATAACCGCATGCTTTACCAGATCAGCTGGGCAGCCCAGAATGTCACTTCGCTTAACGTACTCCCAGACTCTTGGTGACTAATACTAAAGATTCTCCCTTTGCTTAAAAATATGAACCCCTCACATGACGAGGGTCACCGAAAAGCACGGGCTCAAGCGCTAAACGCCACCCTCGGTGGGGATCATGCAGTTAACTACACAGACGCCTCCAAACATCGAGGGCAGCAATACGCCATCATCGTGGCTACCTCCAGAACCAACCTCCTTGCGTGTACCTCGCTTAGGACCCAAGAAATGACGGCAGCAGAAGAGGCAGCCATCACCTTGGCTCTCACTCAACCAGGGGTTCGGAGGGTAGTCAACGATTCCCAGCAAGCCTACTGGAATTACCAGTCGGGTTGGGTGTCCTGACCTGCACTGGGCGTGCTGAAAAACCACTCCCCAAACGGTTACATTCAGCTCATCTGGACCCCCCCCCCCTCATGCTTCAATGGAGGACAACAAATACGCCCACCCAACAACCCTGCGCTTTTACCTCCAGTGCTATGGACCTTCACGAGGACAGTTACCCGCTTTTCACGTTCAGGGAGATAACCCAGGATTATCGCCTTCTGAGACAAACCGTGCCTTCGCCTTACCCTTACCTTTCCAGGGAACAACAAACTACCCTACGGCTCATACAATCCGGGGTCCTTCCCACGCCTACGCGTCTTCACTTAATGCATCCGAATCACTACGACGCTGAATCTAAATTTTGCTCAGAAGTAGGAGCACTCCGCCCCGTAATCGGGGTGTGCGACTTTAGTCCTGAGCCCCTTCCTCCTTTCCGTCAACCACCCAACAAGAGCAATAGGAGATGCTGCTGTCCAGGGCCTTTCTTCCTACCCAGCTTCAGCGGACAGGCCGCACGGACTGCATACGGGCCCCAAAGAAGGAATCACTCCCCAGGGCTGCACTCTGGGCTGTTCAGAAATCTGAACAGAAGTATTTCTTCATCCTCCTCCTCCTTCTCTGCCGCAAATCTTGGCGAAGTCAGATCGTCTAACACCGGATTGGAGCTTACTTTAGTTTTATAAAAAAAGTTTCCACTCTTGTGCTACACCAATACAACTCAACCAGACACCGTTCATGCATCATGCATTGATTTAACCTTACCGAGAAAATCTCTTTGAAGTAATAAATGGTGTGGTTAAGTGCATTTCACTTCTATCTGGTTTTACTATTTGTAGAGCGATGTGAGTGAATTTAAGTGACGTGGCATGGGTAATCGTTATGGGTGCCGTTTACAGCTTTGCTTTCCAACCACATTCACGGGGTGGATTGGCGCGATTTTTTTTACGGTATCTTTTTATTTCTTTCAATCGCTTTTAGTAACATAGTTGAGCTCTCTGCTTCAATGCAAGCTTTGTTGCGATATCAGATTCCCAGCCGCCATCACTGCCACGCTATCGTCTGCTGATATGTTACAAGTTTATTTTCTTCTTGAGTTCAATCATGTGACCCAGCAGATTACTAGGAGGAGTGTTGACAAATGCCATGCATTGGGTTCTCTGTTATGGAGAGGCTTTTACTGCCCTCTTATGTTGCTGTTACGTTAAAACAAATAATTTTTATTTTATTAACCATAAAAGCAAACTATGGCATGTTATTTTTAAGTTCGTGATCGCTGACTTGTAAAGAGTCAAAACTAATATTTCTTGGGGTAGAAAACATGCTTTAATCTGTTTAAACCGCGCGTCACGCGAAACTGCGCCTGCTGCAAATTCACGGACATTTAGCTGTGCCGAAGGTCGGTGAGATTTTTTGCCCTATTTCGCGGCAAAAGCAGCCGCCATTTGCGAGCTGATGCGTATTAACGTTTAATTTTTACGCAAACGAAAGTTGACAATGTGTGACGTATACATCCCATTCAATTGTTTACGTTACGTCAAATATTTTCAGCCAATCACAGAGAGGGCATGGCCTGCAAGCCATAATGTTGTTGAATGGCAAAGACAGGCCTACGTTGTCATGTCCGCTGCATTTCGGCTAGTTTTTCCTTGCCGGCCAAGAATTGTGCACTTCACGTAAAGAGAAATAAGGCAAACATCAGAACTGTTGACAGTAAACGTCATGAAACGTGAAAATGACGAAAGCACACCCAGCCGCTTTGTCAACCGGAAGCGCGTGACAAAAACGGAAAGCCAATCAGAAAAGACTTCCGGCAAATTCACAGTTTCCTGGGAATTTGTGCTGTCGAGAATAGGGCGCTGGGCTCAGTGAGCTCATCGACATGGCAGGTGCGGCTTCACAAACGTGACGTCAGGGCCTCTCCTAACTTTTTTCTTTCCCCATGGTACCTGCACAACGATACAGCGGCGGCTTTTTTCCTTAAATTTGTCATCTTCCAATGGTTATTACTAAATTTTAACTATGTTGTGTGGAGGCTGTGCCTTGTTCCTATTTATTCCTCTCTATTTCGTGCCTGCACTGTTATTTGTTTGTTTGCTGGATGAATGAAGCGCTAGCCCCGTAGCGCAACGATACGTCGCCTCGCGCGATAAGAGCTTTGTGCCGTGCCTCGCTTGCGACGCTCGCTTTAACATGTGCTTTTTTGTTTTTATGAACAGTGTTACACGCACCACACGGCCGTGGTGCCCTTTCTTTCCTCTGTATTTACCCGCTGAGCAGCGATGCGCTGATGACCGCAGATCAGCAGCAATGCGCTGATGACCTTGTTGTCTGTGGTTATAAAAAGGCAGTGTTTAGCGGTCCGTCCAGAGAGAACGGTAAGCGTTGCCAGAAGTTCTGTCCGGATGGAATGAAATTTGGCTGATCAGATGCCATTTCCAACCATGGGGTTTGGAGTAGGGGTTACGCGTCTGCTTGCGGGTGTTATAGTCAAGGGTTCAGCTCTTTCCAACCTTTCCTCTCTTTTTTTGTTGCCGTGACTGGCCGTTTGTAATAGCTGTAGCATATATACTTCCCGCCCGCTTTACGATTCAGGCGGTGAGAGCAGTCGGTCTTGGTTTTTAAATAACCGGCCCAACCGCTGCCTCCCACTGAAGTCAAGGCTGATGTAGGCATCACTAGAGTAACGTAGAATAATCTGTAATTATTCATAGTGATTAATAATTAAGAGTGACTTCGGCTAGTCAGTGAGCGGAAGCGGTTTGGCCGCTCAGGAAACAATCACGGCAGACTACTCTCGCGGCGCATTGTGGAGCGTGCAGTGAAGAAATTCAGTTAACTGTATTTATTAATCACCCTACAATGTCGACAATCTGCTATACAGTATATTTCTTGCCTGTGTTCACGTGGTACGTTTGGATCACCTCAGTAGCCCAAGAAAACGGAATACAGTTATCAAGCACTTGAGTCTAGCTTAACACTTCATTTCAAGCAACTTGGAGCTGCTATTGCAGCATGATAGCAATACGACAATTCCTGCAAACTACGCTGTATCGTTGCTGCACATGTATTTTATATTCACAACGTATGCTATTCTTGTTGCAGGGTAATTTCAGCCATCAACCCGGACATGGGAGCAAAGCGGGAGAAGTTGCACCAAACGCAGCATTTTCTGTCACCGATGTCGCATCTCTGATCAGTTTTTTGAAAGACCACGAAATCTACTAGTCCCCCCCTCCCCCCTTCCTCTTTTTCCCTGAGCAGAACTGAAGATGTGTCTAACGGCAGTACCTTGCACCGAACGTGTCGCATCCTTGGTTACTTTGCGGTTATATGAATTGAGATTTAAATATTCTCTGCTTTTTTGTGTGATTTTAGTAAGATGGCAAAGACGTTATGTTCGTAGTCTCACAACACTTCCTCCTCTCTCTCTTGATTACCACGTCACTTGCGTTATGTTGCTTTTTTTGGCTCCCAGAAAGCAGAAAAAATGACTGATTTTAATTTCATCTATGTTCGTTTTGGAAATAGAAAAAAATGTGTTCCTGGTCCTATCGGAGTTATCGCCGCAGTAGTACTGTACTATACAGTAATACCTCGTTAACTCGAACTCGCAAATCTCGAAATATCTGCTAAGTCGAAATTTTTCGTGGCGCCGAATCATTTCCTATACGTCCCTTGTATTTGTTGCCCATTATTTCGAAGTATTATTGGGCCAAACTACGGGTATCTCGAAATCTTGACTGAGAGGGGAACGAAAACTTCACCGCTGCGGACCGTTTCAGAAGATTCGCGCGATGCTTCCGCGCCTAAGTCCCTCGATGTTTTTCTCGGTTAGCCGCGCGTTCCACAAAGCAAATGTTTTCCCCGGTCGTGAAGTCCGAGCCTAGAGGCATATCAACTTCGTCAAACAACCCTGTGGCAAGTCATGTGATGGTAGAGACATAAAGAAGATAGAGGTGTGTCGTGTGGGGAAAAACCCAATGGAGAGCACGGATCCCTTTTGTGACGCAAAAAAATTGTATGGAGCGCAGGCGTTCCCCGCAGAACTGTTGCAGCCAGCGCCACCTATAAACTTTGAAACCAAAGCCAACAGTTAATTGAAGGGTTTTATAAACCTTTATGCCGTAAAACAAAGAAATAACACTATTTGAGGCAATAAATAAGGGTTTATTTAAGAAACGAAACTTCTGAAGCCGTTTTTGCGAAGAACTCGATATTATATGGCAATTCGAGCAACTTTGCTTGTTTCGGAAATAAGATTATCTCGAAATATTTCCTTGTTTTTGCAACATCGAGTTAGAGGTATTACTGTAGCATTACATGATGTGAACATTTTGTAACGAAGTGTCGCGGTAGAAAAGATGTCCTTAGTTTAACGTGACTTATGTTCGCAGATGTCTCATCCTTCATCGCTGTGCTTGCTACAAGATCACGTTGTGTAAATAGTTTGTGACCTCAGTTGCGTGCTTTTGCGCATTTCTCAAAATCGGAAACAATGCGATAGTCCTTATTAATAAATGAATGAATTAATTAATTTGGCAGGCCAAGATGCTGACCCTTGCAGGGGGGGGGGGATGGGGGTGGAATAGCAATAAAAATACAAACAATGCATGAATAGGGTGCTACAGATAACATGCCAGGAAAAGCATCCAAATACTTGCGACAGCACAAGAACCGCAACTTAAGAAGAGCACAAATGAAATCAGAGTGGGGCAAAACCCCTTGCCTTAATAACAATACAGCACTAATATAATAAAACAGCAAGTAATATTCATATAAAGTAGAAGTGGTAACAAGCACTGGTTTAGATTATTATAATTTATAAGGCAAGTAGTTTTCCAATTCTCGTGGGAAGTTTCTTGATTGTAAAACCTCAAGGTGGAGGGAATTACATTCGTTAATGGTGCGCAGAAACTAGTCATGTGAGAATTTGTATTAGAAAATATTGGCGTAATGGAGAGGTTATGTCTATGTCTTGTTTTTCGTGCTCCAAGAAAGGTTACGTAATGAGATAGTTTAAGTCTGATTTTCCCACCTATGATGCTATGTGAAAACTGGGGACGACTAACTTGGCGCCTGGGTTCTAAAGAACAGATTTTATTTTTAACCATTAGTACGTTTAGGGAATCCTGTCTTTTATAGTTTGAAAACATGAATCTAACGGCCTTTCTTTGTACACGTTGCACATTCATAATGTCCTTGTTAGTATAAAGGTCCCAAACAACCGCCGCGTATTCGACTTTCGATCTCACGAAGGCGGTATAAGCTCATGGTTTGGTTTGTGCCGGTGCCTTTCTAAGTTTTCTCTTCAAGAACGACAATTTTCGCAAAGCTTCCGAACATGCAACGGAAATATGGTCTGAAGAGGAGAATTTATTAGTAAATGTATCACCTAAATATTTGTATTTTTTAACTTCAATTAGGATTGTGTCACTTAGAACATAAGAAAATACACTAGATTATTTTTTCCGTGTTACCCGCAGCAAGACAATTTCTTTAATGTTTCTTTCCATACGCCAAAGTTTGCACCTTTGAGAAATTGCGGTAACTGAATTTTGCGAAATGCGTGATCGTTTCGTGAAGCTATTTGTTTTAAAAAGACGCAGCCATCTGCAAATAGATTCCTATGCACATCCTCAGGGATTTTGATAGTCATGTCATTTATATAAATCAGAAATAAAAGCGGCCCTAATACGCTCCTTTGCGGTACATCCGAAGGTACGTGACGGACACTAGAGGAACATTTGTCAATTTCTACGAACTGCTGTCAATGTCGGAGGTAAGCCTGAATCCATGGTATGATATTTTAAGGGAGCTCAATGAACTCGAGATTATAAATTAATTTTCCGTAGGGAACCTTATCGAATGCTTTACTAAAATAATTAAAAGAGCATATCAACTTGTCCAGATGAATCGAGCACTTCCGAAATTTCAGGAACAACTGACACAAGCTGAGTTGACGTGGACAACTCTTTCTGAACCCGTTCGCATTGGAGACAAGACGCGATTTGACAAATGCTGACGAATGAAACCTTCTACAATATGTTCTAATAATTTACTGCAAGTGCTTTTATTAGAGACTGGGTGATAATTTGATGCTGTGAGGTGATCGGGCTTCTGATGAAAAGAAGCAGCTCTTGCCTTATGCCAGTCAGACGGTATCTCTGCTAATTGTAATGATAATTTGAAGAATTCGGTTAAATATCTGCATATCTGTTCCGCATACTTTCGTAAAAAATGTTCGGAATCTGATCAGGGCCTGCGGACTTTCTAACGTCGATATTCAAGAGCGTATTCAAAACACGCTCTCGAGAAATTGTAATATCGTGTACAAAAGACCTACTTGCATTAAATCGTTCAAATTCGTCCATGTCAGAGAACACACTTTAAAAGTAATCATTAAACTGCTCAGCAATACTGGCGACGCCTTCTACAACTCTCTCATTGATGTTTCGTTTTCATTATTTTGAGTTTTCGCTTAGTTTTCATGATGTCTTGATTCATCCAAGGGTTGGATCGAGGTTTCTTGACACCCTTCAATGAAACAAACCTTTCAATACAATAGGTAAAAGTGTCCCAGAACTTTTGCTTTGATAGCTCGACATCATCGTGGACAATATAAAGCTGTAGCCCCAAGTGATCAAAAATTGATTCATCTGCTTTACCATAATCCCTAGCTGAGATTTTTCTCGAGGTCGTCTGGCATTATTCATGTATATTGTTGACGCAAAGGAAATCGATTTGTGATCTCAAATGCGAGGTTCCATTTCAACCATCTCTGCTCTAAACATTTCACTCAGCAAAAGGAGGTCAAGAATATTTCCTCCCCTAGAACATACATGGACAACCTACTGAAAACTGAAAGTTAGCATAATATCAACAAGTAAATCAGACGAAACACTATGCCCATGACTCTACGTTTTCCAAGCTAGTTGTGGCAGATTAAAATCACCGGTAATTATTAAATTTTTTATCCTGTACTTCAAAAGATGATTATATAAGTGCTGCATAAATTGGTCATCTGCATTTGGTTTCCGATACAGTCAACACCAGAGAGTCGTCCGATACACAGAACATAATATGAAATGCACACCCGAAACAGAGACACACAAAAACCAACTTTCATGGTCATCCATCTGATCTGGTTTGCCTACATCAACACCATTTTTTAAAATAACTGCGAGGCCACCACCTCTGCGTGCACCTATCTCTTCTAAACAGCTGGTGGTTGGGTGAAACAATTTCACCATTGTAAACCCCCTCGTGCAACCAAGTTTCAGATATCACACATACATGAGGATCATATACCAGGAAAAGGTCTTGAAGTTTCTCTATTTTGTTTACCACACATTGGGCGTTCAATGAAAGCAGACGAAACTGGTGCGACCATGATTGCTATTCCGCATGTTCGGATCGTATTTCGGCGTTGCCGTTTTTTTTGTTTTTTTTTAGGAATCAGTGTGGACGGGTGTTGTGCATCATCCCAAAAGTATATACTCGTGCGACCGAGATTGCTATTCCGCATGTTCCGATCGTATTTGGGCGTTGCCGTTTTTTTGGAATTAGTTTTCGCGTGTTTTGTGCATCATCCCAAAAGTACATGTCGCCGTCAATGCTAATCTTATCATGAATGATCTTGACTTTATTGCCAGTGTCTTTATCCTCTTTAGAACTGCCCCAGAGTAGAGGACGCTTGCTCAGTGTGCCTGCACAACAGTCATTTTGCAACTATATTCCTGTTCCCTTCAATTTTCGTACGTTTTTCAAGAGAGCTTATTTTTCACAATAGTCCTGGGAAAAGGTTATAGCTGGCCTTCCTGAGCTTGGCTTTCCTAGTCTGTGAATTCGCGCCACTCATGTGCAGTTTATTCCTAACTTAACTTGAAAGACATCCCGGACCACCTTGTCGCTTAGGGTTGCCAGCGTTTCTCTGTTTCTCCGCCTCGTGGGGAGGGGCACTTTTTTCAGCCCCGGGAATCGAGCAGCAACTAGCCAGTAACCCTCTGATGCTATACCTATGGCACCAAGACTGCCAGAACCGAAGCCCTGTGAGGGGCTTGTTGAATGAACACAGAAAGGAAAGCCAGCAGTCACAAGAGCCAAGGAAGGCATTTGGGAAAGAGTTTATCCGGTTTTTGTGTTGAAGTACGTCTATTTTTTTAAATAAAGAAAGGCAGTCCAGAAAAAAGTAAAGCCCATTCGACGCCTGTAAAACCTGCTGAAGCAGCGGAGCTGACTTCACCACGCTGGCGGCCACCTCCCTAAAAGGCGGGTGCCGCTCACAACGCCACTCGCCGCGCCATGTACGTTCTCGAAGCTGACCCACAAAGATCTGATAGCTTATTGGTGCATATATGTGTGGAGGTAGTGCGCCGCAATCCCCTGCGCACGAGCGGTGATCGCGCACTGGACAGCCGCCGCATCGTGTTGGGAGCACTTCTCGGCCCGCGGTAACAGTCCGTAGGTGGCGGGCTGGCGGTGGGCGCGTACGGCCGAAGGAGTGCATACGGTTCCTGTACGCCAACTTGTCATTTAGCCACGGCAGTGGTATTAGGTGACTTCGGCACGCTGGCGGCCTCTCCCGAAGAGGCGGCGATCGCTCACAACGCCACCCGCCGAGGTATGTACGTAAG
The DNA here is from genome assembly GCF_048455015.1 of Haemaphysalis longicornis. NCBI lineage: Eukaryota > Metazoa > Arthropoda > Arachnida > Ixodida > Ixodidae > Haemaphysalis > Haemaphysalis longicornis. The sequence goes on along the minus strand of NW_027526203.1, from coordinate 375,570,411 downwards.
ATGACACACGGAAGTGTGGTAGTTCATCGGTGCATATATAGGTAGGTGAACCTGCGCCGGCTGCGCCGCCTGCCGATATCGCGCATGGATGACCGTCGAGGCAGTGGCGCCATCTGCCGGTTCAGCGGGGTACAACGTATGGTACGAGCTAGTTGGTACAACATTTAGATCACCGTTAAGCGCAGCAAAGAAGACGAAGGACGTGCAAGACAAGAACCGGCGCTGCGACAAGGACAATCACCGTTCCTTGTCGTGCACATTCTTCGTTTTCGATGCTCTCTAACGGTGATCAGCGGGGTACCCTCGCCTGGACGGCCGTCTAGGATGCCGGGACGCACGCGTACTCCGCGGAGAGTGCGTCCGGGCATCACCGCCGGACACTGCGAGTCCTTAAACAGCTCCGCTATTAAGACGAGCTCCCTGAATGGAACCTGAACTCGCGGCCCTACTCGTGGGGGGTGGCACATACGGGATGCTTCCTTTCTCTCTCTGTCTCTCACACTATATATATATATATATATATATATATATATATATATATATATATATATATATATATATATATATATATATATATATATATATATATATATATATATATATATATATATATATATATATATATATATATATATGTGTGTGTGTGTTCTTTATCTGTTTCAATGGCCTACCACATCTTCTCCTTTGCTTTCCGAGGTTTTCTTGAGTGCCAATTCTTATCGCTGTCTTATTTTCAACGAGCCCCTCATTTCCTATTGTGATTAGCTACATATATATATATATATATATATATATATATATATATATATATATATATATATATATATATATATACAAATTGGTTTCAATTTAATAACGTTTCGGCCGAGGAACCGGCCTTCGTCAGATCAGCGAAGGCCGGTCTAACAAAGGCCGGTCCCTCGGCCGAAACGATATTAAATCTGTCCTCTTTTTTTACCGTGGTTGAAACAATTTTTGTGTATATTCTACCGGCGTCCAGGAAAACTTTGTTTCTATATATATATATATATAAATTGAATGGTGATTTATTGGCGAAGGCCTTCCTGAAGGCGAGAGGTTAGGAATCATGGAGAAGCAGCCACGAGCAGACCGAAGCAGTCCTAGCGAACCCCGTAGCTCTGGACGATGGCGATGAGGATTTCCTACTGTCTTTATGTTGATGATCACGCTGGTCACACTGGTCAACATGACCCTTTCCGGAGAATGACTTCTCTGAAGCTTTTGGGACTAATCTTCTTCCCTGCAATCCCCCCCCCCCCCCGGAGAAGGTAGCCATCCTGGCGACTCTAGGAGACGGCGAGACGAGCGGGTCATAATAATGCTTAAGACGAGCAACATGCACTGTGTCACGTCCACGGCGTCGGAGATCCTGGGAAGGCGTTAGCGGCTCGACAACGTAGTTGACAGGGGAAGTGCGTTCAACAAAGTTGTACGGCCCCCGATAGTTTGACAGGAATTTCGAGCACAGGCCAAGAGTCCGGGTGGGTACCCAGAGCCACACGGGAGAACCGTCAACGAAGTTGGGCGCGGGCTCTCCCGCAGTGATGACATTTGTCGCTCCTGATCTGCAGTGGTGAAAGAACGGGCCAGCTGGTGACATTCTTCGGCGTGTTTGGCAACCTCAGAAACCGGCGTGCACTCAGATACATCAGGGCGGTAGGGAACGATGGTGTCGAGCATGCACGATGGCTCCCGCCCATATAGGAGGAAAAACGGAGAAAAACCCGTCGTGGCTTGGATGGCGGTGTTGCAGGCGTATGTCACGTAAGGGAGTACAAGGTCCCAGTTTCCATGGTCAGACGCAACGTACTTGGACAACATGTCCCCGAGGGTACGTGTAACGCGCTCTGTGAGGCCGTTCGTTTGCAAATGGTAGGCAGTGCTCGTTCGATGGATGGCGCTGCATTCCTTAAAAAGCTCCGCGACGACGTCAGACAGAAAGATGCATCCCCTGTCGCTGAGCAGCTCCTTAGGCGCACCATGACGAAGTATAAAATGGCACAGGAGAAACGACGCGACGTCCCACGCGGTAGCAGCTGGTAGAGCGGCAGTCTCAGCATAGCGCGTCAAGTGGTCGATGGCAACTATAGCCCAGCGGTTGCCGGCGGCTATGCGTGGTAACGGTCCGTACAAATCAATGCCGCGCTGCTGAGCACGAGGTCGCGGGTTCGATTCCCGGCCGCGGCGGCCGCTTTTCTGATGGGGGCGAAAAGCAAAAACGCCCGTGTGTACGAGATTTAGGCGCACGTTAAAGATCCCCAGGTGGTCAAAATTAATCCGGAGCCCTCCACTACGGCGCGCCTCATCGCCTGCGTTGCGTCGGCGCGTTAATCCCTACAATCTACAATCTCTACAAATCAATGCCCACACGGTCAAATGGCTTCACTGGGCAAGGCAGCGGCTGTAGCGGACCACACAGATGAGGTACCGGCGGGTTTCGGCGTTGGCAGTCTTGGCAGGATCAAACGTATTTTCGCACGAAGTTGTACATCCCGCGCCAGAAGTAACGAAGACGCAAATGTTCATGGGTTTTGAATAGGCCGCCATGATCACACGTGGAGTCAGAGTGATACAAGGCACAAACATCGGACCGCAAATGTCGAGGAATTATGAGCAACCATTTGCGGCCATGGAAGTAGTAGTTGCGTCGATAAAGCAGCTGATCGCGTACTGCAAAGTGAGATGCTTGCCTGCGGAGAGCACGTGTTCTTACAGCTTGGGAAGGATTGCTGAGCAAGGTGATGAGGGAAACAATCCGTGGGTCTTTCTGTTGCTCAGCTGCCATATCAGTCACAGAAAGGGAAGACAGGTCACCAGGAGTGTCCGATAGATGAGCAGGTACGGCTGAACGGGAAAGAGCGTCGGCGTCAGAATGCTTCTGACCAGACCTGTATTTGACTGGTATGTCATATTCTTGGAGACGAAGCGCCCATCGCCCAAGACGACCTGCCGGATCTTTCAAAGAAGACAGTCGACACGGGGCGTGGTGGTCGGTGACCAGATCAAATGGGCGGCTGTACAGATATGGTCGAAATTTAGCAAGCGCCCAGATGATGGCCAAGCACTCCTTCTCGGTAACTGTATGATTGGATTCTGCCTTCTTTAGGGGGCGGCTTGCATAGGCGATGATATATTCGTTGAAACCTGGTTTACGTTGGCAAAGCACAGCCCCAAGGCCAACTCCGCTGACGTCAGTATAAAGTTCGGTAGGCGCTATAGGGTCGAAGTGTCGAAGTATGGGTGGCGAGGTCAGTAGACGGCGCAAGGTCTGGAACGCGTGGTCGCAGGCCGGAGACCAGTCAGTCAAGTCACGGCCACCACCGAGGAGCTTTGTCCATGGCTCAATGATGGAAGCAAAGTTGCGAATGCACTACCGGAAGTATGAGCAAAGCCCTATGAAGCTCCGAAGGGATTTTATGTTGGTTGGCGTAGGGAATTCCGCAACAGCGCGAAGCTTGGCTGGGTCGGGGAGGACGCCGTCCCTGGAGTCGACATGACCCGAGATGGTAAGTTTCGTTGCGGCGAAGCGACACTTTTTGAGGTTAAGTTCGAGCCCAGCTCTAGAAAGGCACGTTAAAACTTGTTCTAAACGGTGAAGGTGCGTCTGAAAATCGGCGGAAAAGATGACAATGTTGTCTAGATAGCAAAGACAGACCTTTCACTTGAGCCCCCGCAAAACATTGTCCATCATGCGTTCAAATGTTGCAGGGGCGTTGCATAGCCCGAACGGCATGACATTAAATTCGTACAATCAATCAGGGGTGACAAATGCCGTTTTCGGGCGATCATCGTCCGCCATAGGAACCTGCCAATACCCGGACCTCAAATCAAGAGACGAGAAAAATTCTGCCCCCTGCAAGCGGTCCAGAGCATCATCTATGCGAGGGAGAGGATAGACGTCCCTGCGCGTGATTTTGTTGAGGTGGCAATAGTCTACACAAAATCGAATTGAACCATCTTTTTTCCGGACGAGAACGACAGGAGATGCCCAGGGACTGCTTGAGGGTCGAACAACGCCGCACTGGAGCCTGTCGTCAACGTGCTGCTCGATGGTGCGACGCTCGGATGGGGAGACGCGATACGGCCGTTGCTGAAGGGCAGCATGGCTTCCAGTGTCGATGGTGTGCTACACAGTGGACGTACGGACAGGTGCGTTGTGTGACAAATCAAAAGACGAACGGAACCGCTGAAGTAGAGCCATAAGTTGCGCTTGTTGGGTGCTGTCTAGAGCATCACTCATACAGGCACGAAAAACGTCAGTCGCCGAGTTTGGATCTGACGAACGCTGATCTAGTCCGTCGATGTCAATGTGTGACATGTCATCCGTAACGTTGAAAACAAGTTCAGGGTCTATATCTTCGAGACTTCCAAGAGTTTCGCCTTCTAGGAGGGCGCACGGTACGGTCGATATGTTCGTGATGAACATGGCGCTTGCAGCGGACGAAATTCAAAACGGCAAATGGCAGCGGAAAAAGGTTGCGGCGGGGAAATATGTCAGATGTCGTAAAGAGCGTAGTGGCGTCGGTCACAGACACACAGCATATAGGCACACATACAGAAGAACGTGGCGGAATATGAGTGTATTCTGCCAGGACAAGTTTACTAGCGTGGACGGGGTGGTCGTCGTCAAAAGATGCGTCAGAAAAGGCAGAAAACTCAACTTGTGTGCGTACGCAGTCAATGACTGCGTTATTGCGCGAAAGAAAGTCCCATCCCAAAATTACGTCGTGGGAGCACGCTGGAAGCACTATGAACTCAATATGGTGCACGACGTCCTCAATAACGACCGAGCCGTGCATGCATGCAGCCATTGGCTCGATATGTTGTGCGCTTGCGGTTCGGAGCGATAGTCCATCCAGGGGCGTCCTCACTTTGCGAAGGGATGGCAGAGTTCAGCGTGAATAACGGAAACAGCGGCTCCTGTGTCGACCAAAGCCAATGTGGGAACGCCTTCAACAATAACATCGATGACATTGGTAGGGGACGGAAGGAGATGAGGCCTTGAACTTTTCGACATCGACGCAGTTCATGCCTCGGAACTGCGGCGACTAGCTTTCCGTATCTCTGGGATCAGGACGGCGCCGCATCGGTGAGAGCGAGCGGCGGAGTGGTGACGGCGAACGGCGGTCGGTATAGGTGGCGCGGTCCGAAGAGCAAGTTGGGAACGACGAACGTGGCGTCATATGGACTTGAGGCGACGGAGGGAAGTCTGCAGGCGCAGAGTTCCAGGTTGACGGCGGATAACGTCGGCAATAACGTGCAACGTGCCCAGGCATCCTACACACAAAGCAGATAGGGCGGTTGTCTGGGGTACAGCAGGCACTTCGGAACTGCGGCGCGAACTGAGGTTGGGGAAGCACCGACTGCGTAACCCGAGGTCGAACTGGAAATGTCGGCTGGAACGTCGCGGAAGGCTGCTGCAATGGTCTGGTGGCGACTTCGGCATAAGTGACTGGCGCAGCTACTGGCACGTACTGCGGAGATGGTGGCGCAAGTGCTTCGGCAATTTCACCCCGGATGCCATCTCTGAGAGTGGGCTCTAGCGTGGACACAGACTTCGTCGTGGAAGGTAGGAGAGGCAACTGCCGAGCCACTTCCTCACGCGCGAAGTCTTTAATTTGCGTAAGGAACGCGGAATCGGTGGAAATTGCTGCAAAGCTCAACCCGGAGTCATCCCGTGCACGAGATCCTCGAGTGAGGGCCCGTTCCTTCCACAGGTCATCAAAGCTAACGCACAAGTTGACGACGTCGGCAACAGTGCGCAAGTTCTTGGGCAGAAGCATCTGAAAGGCGTCGTCATCTTTGCCTTTTAAAATGTGCTTGTCTTTATCAGCTTCCGCCATGGATGGGTCGACGCGCTTACATAGGTCCACGACGTCTTCAATATAGCTAGTAAAGTTCTCGCCAGCCTGCTGTGCTCGAACGCGCAGACGCTGCTCCGCTTGAAGCTTGCGCACCGCTGGTCGGCCAAAGACCGCAACGAACTTTACCTTGAACTCTGACCACGTACGGCAGTCACACTGGTTGTTCCCATACCATAACTTGGCGGTGCCCTTCAGAGAGAAGCCGACGTTATTCAGTTTCATGCGGTCGTCTCATCGGTTATGTGTGCTTACCCGTTCAAACACGGACAGCCAATCCTCGGCGTCGTTATTGTCGGTTCCGTTGAAGAATGGCGGGTCTCCTTGAATGGCACCGTAGCACATTACCGTCGGCGATGAGGGCGTACCAGTCTGGTTCGGTCCGTTGTCTATGGCCATGGGTAACTACGACTCCGGAGTTCCAGGATTAAGGAATGAGCCCGGCTCCTCCACCACTTGAAAGGTGATTTATTGGCGAAGGCCTTCCTGAAGGCGAGGAGTTAGGAATCGCGGAGAAGCAGCCACGAGCAGACTGAAGCAGTCCGAGCGAACCCCGTAGCACTGGACGGTGGCGATGAGGATTTCCGACTGTCTTTATGTTGATGATGACGCTGGTCACACTGGTCAACATGACACATTCTCGAGAATGACTACTCTGATGCTTTTGGGACTAATCTTCTTCCCTACATATATATATATATATATATATATATATATATATATATATATATTGTGAGCAAAAGGGGGAAATGCGTTAGGTCATAGAAAGATATGAAGAATTTTTTGAGTCAGAAAGAAAGTGGTGGAAAGATGCCCGCCGGGTGGGATCCGAACACATGACCTCCAGAATACCGGTCTGGTGCGATAACCACTGCGCTACCGGCGGGGCTGTTCCCCCACCACTTTCTCGGGTAGTTATGTTAAGGTATTTTTTGTTTCCTGCACTTGGGGGTGGTAGCCAGCGTCACTCGGACTACTCGGGGTGAAGGGTACCTTCTTTTTAACCCCTGGGGCGTGACTCGAACGTCTACAGCCTGTCATGAGCGGGTAACTGGCGGGAAGCCCTCTTATGCTACCTAGGCATCAAGGCTGCCAGAACCGAGACCCTCGCTAGGCTTTCGCAGAATAATATAGTAAGGAAATGAGGGGCTCGTTGATTAAATAGAGAAAGATAGGTCGGCAGTCTACAACGCCAAAGGAGGCATCGGGGTGTGGTTAGGCGGTTTTTTTACTACACAGTCGCCCATATATCCGAATTGGTAAGGCATTCGAGATCTAATCGAAAGGCGTGGGTTCGGGCCCCACTCTGGGCGCGTGTTTTTCTTTCTTTCTTTCTTTCTTTCTTTCTTTCTTTCTTTCTTTCTTTATTTCTTTCTTTCTTCCATATATTTAAAAAAAATGTTAACTTCATTAACCGTAGTAAAAAAAAAACACCCTAACCACACGCCTATGCCTGCCTCCTTTGGCGTTGTAGACTGCCGACATATCTTTCTATATATATATATATATATATATATATATATATATATATATATATATATATATATATATATATATATACCGGAGAAGGCAGCATGTACACGGCATATTTTCCGGTATATAAACAGCGGATCCCAAGTGGAAAAGAGCGTCCAGCTAGCCAGGTAAAGAAGGGCTCGCGGGCGGCCGACGCACCGTCCTCGCCCTCTTTCTTCCTTGACAATGGTCATTGCAGAGCGGCACAGCACACGAAACGTCCTCGTGCACATGATGTAAAGTGTCTCGTAACACTCCCCCCCCCCCCCCCCCATCGGTAGCAGCGTCGTCTTGGTGCGTGTCATGGTAGTGCTACAAGTGGGGAGTGGTATGGCTCAAGGAGGATGGCGTAGACTATGTCCGTTTGCAGAGGGAGAGAGGAGCCCGAAGAAAATGGGGCTGATCGAAGGAAGGAGGGAGGATTGTAGGTGAAATTTACAATTCATATATTCTTTTCTTTTTAAATGTTGGGCCACTATCTGGTAGCCAGAGAATACGTACACTTTTGTTGCGGTGTTGTGTTATAGAATGACAGCGTTGAACGAGAAAGAAAACCCTTCGTTTCTTCTTTCGCTTCTTGCTTTTGCCAACTAGCAAAAAGGGGCTGTTGTTGGCAGTTTTGTTCCGTAACTTCACAGAAACGCTCGGTGTCCGTGCACTGAGAGAGGGAGATAGATATGGTATTCACTCCGTTAGATATTAAAAAACACGAGAAATGAAGAAAAAAAAACACATTGTTCCATTCCTGCTGGGCTCGGCAGCTCCCACCGGGCTTTTTCCGCTTTTGATTGTCGGAAGGCGGCAGCACCGCGTTAAGCAGTGATAGTGTCGCTTTAATAAACGGCGGGGCTTTGCAAGAACAACAAGGGTGCAGTAACAAACGGCGACAATTTATTCCGTTTTCCTCGTAAAGAATTCAATTTCGCCGGCGCGGTACCGATGAGTGACGGCTTTCTCAGCCAAATGCAAAGTGCCGACTCTATTCCGTGGAGCCAGCCCGGCTCTGCAGCCGACGAGTCTGTCGCCGTGAAAACGAGGCAAATTCTGGGGATCTCTGGCGGCACAGGAGGCCGCCCCAGGCCAAAAGGAAGAGGGGGCCGGAATTGAACGTCGGAGGAGTGCGGCTGCACCGCGTGATTAAATTTGAAATTCTTTGAGCGATGCCCGTACACGGCTCCGCGTTCGGCCTCGCCGCATACCTCCGGCCTGTCTCTGAAGGACTGGGAAAAGAGATTTGAAGAAGCCGGTCGGGATTGTTGGAAATTAAGACCCAATGAAGGTGCATCCGAGCGGCTTAACTGCACTGTAGCCAATGATAAAAAAAGAGCAATTCTCGTGCCAGGCTGCCTTCACCGGTGCACATCGAGTGTTTTGCTAACGAAGTGCAAATTGCGAGTTCAGGTGTCATGTTTGTAAATGGGAGTGAAAGAGGAAGAAACCTTATACCAGGCACATACTTGGAGCCGAATACGGTTCTGGCTAGCTTCTGCAGGCTTCAGGGCATTTATATAACAGTGGGTGCGCAAAAACGCACATTACGAAGGCGCACGCAAAATGTATCCCACTCCAAACCAGATTCTGGAGGAAGAACGCTGTTTTCCATTCATCTAAAAGTAACTGATTTCAAGCTCTCCAACGTTGCTTAGTTCCGGCGCTGGTTAAGTCCCGTAAGCTCTTACTAGCGCACTCGGTCGGGGATGTCTTTGCACGCTCGGAATCCGGTAAAATTTTGTTTGATTCCGGGAGCGCGAGGCGCAACTGGTTCATAAACCAGGGAAAAAACACGTAATCAGCAGATTCCAGGATTTGTGAAAATCACTTTCGAGGATTGTTTATAAATATGGTAGGAAAGAAAGTAAATATCCTTTTCTGACAATCGATTATTTATTTTTCAATACGATCTGCATGCGCTGAGGGGTATACCCACTTGCTTTACCGAGCGTAGAACTTTTTAACCCCATCCTAAAAGTAGGAATTATCAAGTAAACTGAAACACGAGGCAGTGATTGTGTATTCGTTGTGCTGAAAGTTTCTCTTCGAAGCCCGATTTTCAAGTTTTGGAACAAGAAAAAATTAAATGCGGCCAAATACGCAAGATATCGGGGGCGAGGAACCAGATGAAAGCAAAATTCATGCGATTTTGCTATTCCAATAGCTGATTTGTGGGGCGGTGTGTTGTCTTGTTTAAAGGGAACTTTCTGGTGCGCCAGCATGGGCTGTATTCTTTCAGCTCTTAATTCAAACAGTTCAGCGATGAATACATGCTTCGTCTACGGTCACAAACGCCACAAAATTGTTAACGGATTGCGATTATACGCATCTCCTGGCACCGCATGGAAACGCCCTTCCGCGGACCGTCATGGTTCACATTCAACAATCCCGACACCCTTCGCGGGCACAACTTTCTCCCATGCAGGTTTTTAAAGAGGATCGTTAAGGGCCCCGTGGCAGACAAAAAAAAAGGCAGCACCTTCACTCCGTGGATGATGGCGAGGGTGCGGAGCAGGGGGACGCGAAATGACATCCAAGTTGCGCCCCGAGTGACAACCGATTGGCGCCCCGACCGTCATTCTATTCGAGCCGTGAGTTGCACCTTGATTATTCCCTAAATGAAACTGCAACTCACGGCTCAAATCGAATTTCGCTTGATTTTCGCTTGATGGTGGTGTGCGCACGGATGGACGCGGACGGACATAGAGAGTTCCTGAGGTACTCCGCACCGTTACAGGCGAGGGAGTAGGCTGTTTGATTCTCGGTTACTAACTCACGGTTGTAGCCCAATGGGTAAGACGACTGACACTAACTCTGTCTGGTCTACCCGACACAGTCTGGAATCCTGCCGGTGCCTGTGCGATTTTTTTTGCGATTGTAAATGCTATGCACACGGACGCGGACGGACATTGTGTGGTCCTAAGGTACTCCGCACCTAAAACTGTCATCTGCCGTGGCGTTGACAATGAACGAAAAATCCCGTAGAGCCACCTTGCGGCTCCCACTGAAACCCCGGTTCGAAATACGCTGTCCCAACGGATGGCGTGCGAGCCGGAGCGGGAAGTGTAAGGGCCCTATTCTCGGCTGCATAAATTCACAGTGAATTCGCCATGTTTTTTGCATAAGCAACACGTAATTAATGAGTACCTTGATGCACGTATAGCTATAACCACATGTAGTGTAATTTGACGCTTAGCTTATAAAGGTGACAACCAAGCCACAAGTGATTTCGCATAAGATATATGAAAATGCTTGGCGTGTATTATAAAAATTAGGGCAGCAGCTTAGGTTCGCAAGAGAAACACATTTTTTAGGTTAACATTGGCGTCAACACCATCAGGCGATCAAGTAACGTTGATCCAAAAGCGAGCGAAAGGCGCGTGTTGAGCTAAAAAAATTCCCCCGCATTTCCCCGAGGGGGAGAATGTGAAAGTGCGAATGCACGGTTGTCGGCCCGCTTGCGGCGCTTGCGCTCGGCCCCTGCAGCCCACCGCCTCGCCGCCTTCTCTTCCATCTCTTCCATCGGGTTTGTAGTATCACGTGTACACCACGCAGTTATCAAGCCGCTATAACGCCGCTGAGTCGCCAACGCACGCCGCTGACGACGTAGTTTGAATGCGTTAAAGATATAAGGCGCGTCACTAACACTGATATCACCGTCGCGTCCGTGGCTTGGTCGGTAGAGCGTCGCGCTGCGGCCGCAAAGTCCTCGGATCGAAACCTGGCGCCGGATGCTGTTTCTTTTTTAAATATAGAGGAGCACTGCGGACGCCGCCGCCGCCGCCGCCGCCGCCGGCGGGGGATGGTTTAGGGTCGCTTATAAAGTGCATTCGCACTTAAAACATCATACCATCTTCTTTACCGTACCCATTTCTTTCAATCGCTTCTAGCAGCACTGTTGAGCTCTCTCCTTCAGAGAAAGCTTTGTTGCGTTATCAGCATCCCGGCCGTCACCGCCGCCACGCTATCGTCTGCTGCTATGGTATACAAGTTTATGGCATGATCACAGAAAAAGCGGCCGTGATCATCGGTTGTAACACGCGCTAAGGACAGCCAAACGCTACTCGGGATAACGGCGGAGCGTGCCGATGCCTCCGATTCACTTATTCGTCAAGCCGGAACGCAATCAGCCCTGTTATTAATAAAACAGCCAGTTTTCTTTGTTATTTTTTTCTTGAATTCCATCATGTCACTCTCGTCCAGCTTACTAGGAGGAATGTGGACAAATGCCATGCGTTGGGTTTTATTGTATTGCAGAAGCTTGCACTGCCCTGTTATCTTACTGTGCCGCAAACAATTATTTGCTATTTCATTGCCAATAATAAAAACAAAGTACAGGACGTTGTTTAGATGCACCGCTATTGCTGACTTGGAAATAGTCAAAACCATTATTTATTTTGCTAGAAAAAAGCTTTGAATCGGTTGTCGTTCGAAACTGCGCCTGATGCAAATTCACGGAGATTTAACGGCACGGAACGTCGGTGAAATCTTTTGCCCTATTTCACGGCGACAGAAGCCGCCACTTTCAAGCTGTTACGTAACAACACGTCACTTTTACGCAGGCTGAAGTTGCCAATGCGTGACGCAATCGTTCCCGCCAATTATTTAAATTACCTTACACCTTCTAAGCCAATCGCAGAGAGGGAGTGACATACAAGCCGTATTGTTATTGAATAGCAAAGACAGGCTTACGTTGTCATATCTGATGCATGTCGTCTAGTTTTTCATTGCCGGCGAATAATTAGGCACTTTCAGTAAAGAGAAAGTAGGCAAACGTTAGAACTTGAGCCATTAAACGTCATGAAACGTCAAAATGGCGAAAGCACACACAACCGCTTTGTCAACCTGAAGCATGTGACCAAAACTGAAAGCCGATCAGAACAGATTTCCGGCGAATTCAAAGTTCACTGTGAATTTAGCACGTCGAGAATAGGGCCCCTGGTGTAGAGCGCTCCCTGGCGGTGCCGTTAGGGGTACGATGACGTCGGTGCTAGGAGAGGTCGTTGCGCGCTCTCGGTCTTAATACACGCGTGATGAATGCGCTGTCGTATGTATGTGCCGGGCGCACAACGGGTTCTTCCTCAAAGCCGAAAATGATAATCCTATCGCGTTCCACGCTTGAACGCGATGCATATGCGTCCTCCACTTTTCGTGCACACTTTCAGTTGATATGCCTACGGCATCATCAGTATCGCGCAGTATTATTCGCCCGTTCTGCATGAGAAGTTCAGAAATTTTTGCCACGATGTCCTGAGTGAGGACTTTAACGGGATTCCAACGCGTGCTCTGGATTTAGTTGATGTGCTGCCACGTTTAAATTCGTTCATCCAACATTAACGTCTTTAGATATAGTGAACAATACCGTGAACTTAATTTTACTCGGCTTTGATCTGCACAGCCGCGCTGCAGCGTCCAGGGAAGAGGACTAAGTGGAAATAACTTTACAGCTCCGCTAGTCATCAACATTCCCAGAAAGGAGGAGTCCTCGATTTTTCGCTGCATTATTTCCGGTGTTAGGTGGGATGCTGTCCTACATGCCGCGTTCCTCCTTTTCTACTAGCCGTTGTTCCCGCAGCGTCGTGAACGCATTCCCCAACGCATCAGTAGATAGGTGCAGATGTCCAGGAAAATACGTGAGCTTTAGTTAAAAAGTCAACTTCCAAAATAAACCATTTATGTGTTCATCACGAAGAAAGATCTTGTGTTGAGGACTTAAAAAACACACACCGATGAGCAAGATAAATTTAAACTAAGGAGAGCCCGAGCAAACATTACATAAAGAGTTTTCCGCTGCGTACCATTCCGTGCAAAACACATCAGGACTTGTGAAAACAATCCGCCCTGACAAATATCAAATGAACCCATACGAATTATCCTTTGCTGGTACTATCTTTTACGGCGATTCATTGCCAGACTAACTATATCGCAATTTTCTCGTGTCTAAAGCTCTCGAACCCATCCAGTACAGTTATCATAGCGGTTGTGTTTGTCTCCATTTTCATCCATGTCTTTCCCGCCGTTTTTTGAAGATATAATGTGTACCCAACTACCCCGACGACAATCTTTAGTGAGTTTTTCTGTAACAACTGAGAAGTAAAATACTTAAACTCTGTTTTCTTTTAGCTCCGACAACACCCCGTGAAATTGAAAACGTTATTAAGACATTGAAAGACACATGCACGACCGGTTATGATGACAATGCTGTCCATCCTGTCCAAGCAGCCTATAATATTTTAGGTGCTCCCCGTGCCCATATTTGCTTTCTGATCTTACCCACGGCCTCTTTTCCGATAAAACAAAATAACACACATGTGCGTGGTCTATAAAGGTAGTGCGCAATAATTGAATTGAATTTATTTTTGTCACAACTTGTACAGGTGTTGTGCAACAGCTGTGAGGGGAAAGTGGGAAAAAAGCTGCTTTACAGTAGCTTGACACAGCCCCACCTTCCTACAACAACAAAAAAAATAACAACATAACAAAGGCAGTAGACCATAAATATTTACAGTTAACCCATTTTTATGCATGTATTAACAACACAAAATGAATACATTAACTCCACTAGATACCAATGCAAATAATTAACATTGCAAATATCAATGGAAATAAAATAGGTTGCAACATAGCTTTAAACACAGTACATTATATATTGTCTGAGGCAATCAATTTATATCGATTCTAACAGTTTTTTAGAAGCTTCCAGCACAAGCAGTTTGCAGCATGCTCAATAGCTTCCTTGTCAAAAATAGCATTGTAGCAGAACAGCAAATAGGTCTCAAAAGGAACAATATACTCGAAGTGCTCTGCGAAGAGTAAATCACAAATTATGTACTTGTTAAAAATAAGCTTAGCACTATGAGTATATTTTTGGACTTCACAAAGGCTTTTGATTCAATAAAACACCATTCTCATCGATTTTTTCTTCATTCGAAATTTGATTTTATTTTTTATGTTTTTTTGTTTTTCCTCTTTTTTATTGTTCCTGCTTAGGCTACGCACATATATTTGCCGTCATGGGAATAAAGAATGAGTTGGAAGTGAGCGCTCGCCCGTGTGTATTGTTTCCGTGTCGTGTGTTTCTGCTGCGCTACATTTGATCACTTTGATGTTATCTTACAATTCTGTCGCGACACTCACCCTTTGTTACCCCCCTTACTCAATGCCCTACAATAGGGGCCCGTAAGGTATTTTTAAATAAATAAATAAATAAATAAATAAATAAATAAATAAATAAATAAATAAATAAATAAATAAATAAGCTTGACCGTTACGATGTCCGCGGTGTATCACTTCATTTCATATAAAGAGACCGGCAAAATCGCTTTTGAGGTGGTGAGGTTCTATATAGCTAAATACAGTTTCGGAAATGGCGCATGCTGGGCCACAAGGCTACATTTTGGGTCCGCTGCTGTTCCTTTTATACACCAACGACATCGTACTAATGACGGGCACCCACGGTGCAGTCTTTTACTTTAATGTTACTAACGTGTTCTTTTATGGTGCTGTCCTCCCTAAAGTAGTGAATCACAGTGACACGTGGATGAAAATGCTTTTTCTGTTATCTACAATTCAGTTAAGTCTTAACATGGACAAAAAAAGTTACGTCATTTTCAGGTAAAAGAAAACGATCTATAATGGATTAAAAGTAGCATTGTACGGGGGAAGTATAGCAATTCAGGTATATCAGAGATGTTTCGAGGCATTTATTTTAATAAATATATAAACTGGTCACACGCGGCGCTGGCTCAGCGGCTAAGGCGTGGTGCTGCTGAGCCCAAGGACGCGGGTTCGGTCCTCGACCATGGTGGCCGCTTTTTTAATGGAGGTGAAAAGCTAAAACGCCTGCGTGTTCGAGATTTGGGCGCACGTTAAAGATCAGAAGGTGGTCAAAATTAATCCGGAGCAAGGTTCGGCAAGGTTTGAAAAACTGTTTTATCATACATAAGATTACCGGAAATTGTAATGCCTTCTGGAAGAGCCGACAGCCCCGAGGGCCTGGAATTCGTTTTGGTGTTGCATTTTCGCTGCTGTCGTTATTAGCAACTGTTTGTTCCCTTTGTTCGAAAGATTACTGGATGCAGAAGCTGACGCCTAGCTCCGACTCGTCGTGCTCCGCACAGGACCGGCTTCACAACGAATAGGGCGACGCCGGCGATGTTTTTTCCGGAGCAATATGAAAAACTACATTTTAAATCACACCTTGAGCTAGTGTATGCGATTTTAAGTCTTGAATTATGATAAAAAGTTACGCACACGCAAAAGCTGGTCCGGACAAGCATCAAAAGTGAACCGAGCACACAGAAAAGAAAGGGACAGCGAGACCGAGTGAAGCAGACGACAAATGCGAGAATTCTTGAAAGCCGACGTCACGGAGACGGGCTTCGCAGCACGCCCGTGATCGCGCTCACCTCCCTTACAAAAGGGCGTCCGGCAAGGGGACACAATATCGCCACAATTATTTACAGCCTGTCTGGAGGGTGTGTTCAGGGGAAAACCGGGTTGCATATGAACGGAGACACCATATCAACGCGGAACATCTCGGCCACCTAAGGTTTGCAGGCGACATTGTCCTGTTCAGTCAAAGCATCCAGGATTTGCAGCGCACGCTTTTCCAAATGTGCTCCGAAAGTATGGCTGCAGGCTTAAAAATAAACACAAAGGCGGTGACGCTGCGGGTAGCGTTGAGATTTTAGGGGCCTTAGTTGATATCGGTCTCGGCGCGTCGTCTGCTGCTCCTTCCTTGCTACTCTCGGCGCTTTCTACACCACCCATACTGTCACATACGCCAGACCTTCTAAACCGCCCTTCTACACAATGCGCTTTCTACACCACCCATACAGACGGTCGGAACGGCGAGCGAGTGGTACGGAGATTTCCCGACACCCGATTTTGTTGTCTACCTTCACGAGTAGGGTGACGGCGAGCGAATAATACAGTGATTTTACGATGACTAAAATGACTTGACGCCCGTATTAATTGCTCTTGGCAACACTAAATGCGCACATAAAAATGCAAAAAAAGACCGCTACATTTGGCAGAACGGGCAGAAACCAAGTTGGCCACAATGCCAAATGCCAGTTAGACGCCGGCCCATTTTCGTGGCTTTCCGCACTCTTACGTTTTCCCGGCTGTTACGTTTTCTCTTCCCCTTCCGGTGAAAAACGTATTAACGGGGTTCCACTGTATGTATGTATGTATGTATGTATGTATGTATGTATGTAAGTATATATATATATATATATATATATATAATGTTACAGGAAGCGCGGGTGGACGCTGGCGCATAGCCCCATGGGCCCCTTTGCTGACGACGACGAAACGGTGAATGGCACGGGCTCGTTGCTCGAGCGTTCATGGCCGTTTGTAAATAGATGGCATCGCTCTGCGGCAACACCTTGTAAATACATCCCTTCAACATCGCCCATGGTTCGCCTCATCATTGTCCTGCCGCCACGTCGCAATATATCGCGAATGAGAATGGGGAATGAGGGGCTCGTTGAATTAAGACAAAAATAAATGTTGGCAGTCACGAAATCCTCGGAAAGTAAAGCGGAGAATGTGGTAGTTCATTGAAACAGATAAAGAATTTGGAAAGACAAAAAGTGAAGAAAAAAACAGAGGATTACATCAAATATAATGCTACAAAATATATGAATAGAATAAACATATTCATGTTGTTAATGTAATATTCTCAGTCACAACTTTTGGGGATCATGTGATTCCCCATGCCTGGGTTTGCATACGCCGTTAGAGCTTGTCGCCCAAGCACCACAGACGGTGCCTGCTGCCTTGACTTTAAGTGTTGGCTTTTTACCGGCCCTTCACCGACATCCTCCTCACCCCTGAGTACCAGCTTTTCGAAGCGGAACTGACGAACGTCGTGGAAAACATCTCTCAGGGGCTTTCCTTGTCTGCGGTCTGTATACCACGGGTTGCACATGGAGCTTCAGTTTTTTTACCATTAGACGAGCCGAGCCCCCCATTAGGGCCCAGGCCAGGTCGACTGCCACGAATGGCTTAGCGAGCTCGCGGAGACTTTGTCTCCCACGGAAGCTTGCGACAGTCGCCCGAGTTTTAAATATTGTATATTTGTATTGACCGAGTACTAAACCGTAGTTGTTGACTTCGCCCCTTCTGGTCAGTCAACCGAACTCTCGGAGGAGTCCTCGTAACGCCGCAAAGTGGAATTGCGGCTTTGGTAATTGTGTTTTAACTTACTGGATGGCTAAAACAAACCGTATGTAGCCACATTCACCACAAACATTAAAAGCAAAACCGTGAATGAAATACTAGAACAATACAGCGGAATGCAAAAGAAAGGACACTTCCGTTTCGTGAAGTTATTCTCAGTGTCGAGTTAAGAAGCAGAAGTGTCGGTAACACTAGCACTAAGAGAGGCATGGTTTGCAGTTTCAGACGCTTTTGGGTTAACTTATGTTTTTGTTATGCGGGGTCGTGGAAAAGAGGAACGGACGATTATTTTCTGAGTGCTATCAGGGCGAGACGAAGAGATACCGGGCCATCTCCCTTAACGTGTAACCTGGAGTGGGGCGAAGCATGCAGTGTATAAGTGTATTCTTCATGCTTTGACGTTTTTGCCAACGGGTATGAAGCAGTTTGGGGGGGGGGGGGGGGGGGGGGTAGAGCGATACGGCTGTGCTGTAAAAATCTCGTGTCTTTGAAGCACGAAGCTTTCTATCGCAAGCCGTAAACGAGTGTCCCGGTGTTTTTTTTAGTACGCGTTAACGCGAGACGTAAACGAGTGTCCCGGTGTTTTAGTACCGTGACTACATAAGACGACATTTAAGACGACGACAGGAGACGCCAACAGCCCGAGCGCCTAAGGGGCTTCGCCCGTAATACAACTGCGAGAGTGTGCATCGATCATTACCTTTTTGAAACGGGTATTTCGTTTCAACCAGAGACCGACGCGCTGAATAAGTATACCATCCTGAAAGCACGTGAGGTGCGACAAAAAAATTTAAAAAGTCTTCCAGAGCGGCTTTCAAGACTACAAGTGCGAAATCTGAAATCATAGTGTGAAATCGCTCAAGGCACGCACACATGGGAAAGCGACGAACCACTTTGAGCGATTGGGTATACATCGTTGTTGTAGGTAATAACACGCCTGAAGTGGCTCTGTGTAAACTCTTTTTGCAATTTGGGGATTCCATCTCCTGGCGGTTCAACTGGGCGATCAGGTAATAAGCTTTTCTGGAAGCAAACTTGATGATGGTTTAGGTTTAATTGCGCAAGGCCGACATGGGCAAAGAGCGTCACACACAAAGTTATTTGATGAAGAGGGAAACCGAATAAAATCAGTAATGACTATGAGCACGGCTGGTGTAAAGGGCCAGGGTGAAGAACATGAGTGATTAAAAGATAAATAAGGTGGCTGGTGTATAGGACCAGGGGAAAAACTATGGGTGGTATGAGATGAGTTGTAAGAAATGAACTTCTGATAGGAACTTAAAGGTGCGCTGAACAGAAAACTTGGCATCGTCTCCTAAGAAGTATGACGGGTGTGGTGGAATATGTCGTGTGTGCAATTGTGGGTAGTTGTCGGGTTTCGGGGAGTTGATGGCAGAAAGAGGTGGAAAAGATTCTTCGGTGCAGACCCTTTTCAGGGTCCGATCAGATTTGGAGGGGGTTTTTCGATTTACCATATGGCATAGGAAAAAGCAGGGGGCGGGGGTACTTCCTTCGCTCGGGTTACCCTGATACCGAGAGAGGTCCCGGAGCTCCCTGCCTGGTAAACAGACAGGGAGCCCATCCGCCGGAGCTTCACCTGGGCTCCGACGGCCACCGTTTGAAGTTTCTAACCTCACCTTAAAACACATCGCCATGGTTGGATCCAGCTTATGTATGGGGGCTCGGGGTCCAGGGTGTCGCCAACACCGTCACCAAGATTGCTCAAGGTGCCCCGTGCGGGGCTGGAAGCAAACTTGCTTTCAGAATCTATTGCATGAGCTTCCTTACACGCGTACTGTCTGCTCATAATCATATGACCAGCGGTCGGCGAACTCACTCATGAGTCCACTCACTCAGACTGATTTGGACTCAAACTCACGCGTGAGTTTGAGTTTGAGTGAGCGCGAGGCTAGTGTGGCATGGTGAGTTTGAGCTTGAGTGAGTTTGAGCCGAGTGAGCCCGACTGAGTTTGAGTCCGAATGAGTTTCAGTCCATTTTGAGTTCTGAGTACATTTTGAGTTTTAGTCCATTTTTAGTTCTGAGTACATTTTGAGTTTGAGTCCCTTTTGAGTTCTGAGTTCATTTTGAGTTTGCGTCCATTTTGAGTTCTGAGTACATTTTGAGTTTGAGTCCATTTTGAGTTCTGAGTACATTTTGAGTTTGAGTCCATTTCGAGTTCTGAGTACATTTTGAGTTTGAGTCCATTTTGAGTTCTGAGTACATTTTGACTTTGAGTCCATTTGAAGTTCTGAGTACATTTTGAGTTTGAGTACATATGGAGTTTTGAGTACATTTTGAGTTCTGAGTACATATCAGTTTTGAGTCCATTTTGAGTTTGAGTACATATGAGTAGCCTCGCAGGCAGCTATGGTTGGCTGTTAAGCTTCATGCGTCGCTGTGGGCTCAGAATTCAGGTTACCTGCGGGTACGGCACCATTCGCGATCCGCATGATCGGTTGGGAGGGAGGGGGTGTCTCATTTTTTTTAGTTTCTTGTTGAATTTTTATGACCCTAAGCACTTGCTGTATACCAAGTTTTCGCGGCTGGGCGCGTGAGTGATAATTGACTGGTGAGGTCATAAAAAAGGGTTGTCACCTTTTCCTCATGATAGATCCACTAAGAGGGTGGGAAAGGGTGGTGGGAAAGCACACGGCGGCGCTTGCTTGCTGGTTGTTCGCCTGCTACTGTTAACGGCTTGATATACTAGGGGTCACAAAGGAAGAGCTGAGAGCTGGGGGTAAAAGGGGGCGGGGACTGTCCCTTCTGCTGTTTCAAATGAATTAGCTGAATTGACTGGGCAACGCCCCTTTAGACAGAATAATGACCGCATTAGATTGGGTGAAAAGTCAAACTGATGACGCTAAGGCGTGTAAGGTATCAAATGAAAGGTCCCAATAAACGGAATCACGCGGGGTAAAAAAAATGCTTCCTGATTGTAGTCATCAGGCAGTCATAATGAGTCAATAATTGGGTTAAAATTCAAAATAACGCTGCGAGGGCATGTGGGGAATCACATTCAAGGTCTCCATGTGGGGATCATTCAGGACAAAAATGCGTTATGGTTATATCATGACGTAGTCATGGTTAGTTATAGATTCGGTTAAAATTCAAGTTCATGACGCTAGGTCGTGTGGCGTAGTAAAATTAAGGTATCAATGAGGATAATCACGTGCTTCCTGATTATTATCATGACATACTCAAGGTGGGTAATAAATTAGGTTAAAATTCACAATGACGCCACTGGGTGTGCGGGGCATGAACTTGAAGGTTCTGATGAGGGAAATCACGTGGGACAAAAATGCGGTATTTGCTATATCATGAGATAGTCATGGTTAGTCATTGATTGGATTAACATTCAAATTGATTCCGCTAGGATGTGATAGGTATCAAATTAATGGTCTTTATGAGCGGAATCAAGTCGGAGAAATACAAAAATGCTTCCTGGTTATAACCATGAGATAGTCATGGCGAGTCTTATATTTGGTTAAAATTCGATGTGTTCCCGGCAGGGCGTGTAGGGTATCAAATTTACGGTCTTGACGAGGGGAATCAGGTGGTACAAATAAAAAAGGCTTCGTGGTTCTAATCATGAGATAGTCATTATGAGTCATAGAATGGGTTAAATTCAAGGTGAGGCCGCTAGAGGATGTGGGGTGTCAAATTGAAGGTTTCAGTTAGGGGAATCACGTCGGACATTTAAATAATGGGTCCTGGTTACAGTCATGAGAGTCATGGTTAGTTTGACTGGTATGAATTCCATATGATCCTGCTAGGGTGTGGGGGTATCAAATTAAAGGTCTCGTCGAGGGGGATCACGTGGGACAAGTATAAAAATGCTTTCTGGTTATAGTTATGAGGATATCGCAAACGTTATCTTTCTTTAATTGCTGGGTCAGGTTTAACCAAAACTCCTTGCCAACCCGTAAGGCAGTTGTGCTATATACATGTGAAGGTTTGTCCAGAGATGTCCATCAATGCGGTATATAGTAATAAAAATATTGGCGTGTAATTGCTGAATAATCGAGGCAGGATGGCATGGGGTAAAAACAAAAGCCATGCCAAGCTCTTGAACTTAAATCACCACACTCAAGAACTCTCTGCTAATAACTGCCATTCAAACGTTACTTCCTCCATTTCCCCGTGTCCCAACAAACATGCAAATCCTTCGATACATATGGTGTCCTGGAAATTGTGAACGACCGTAGGTAACAGGGGGCATCAGACCTTATCAGAAAGGCGAATTTCACATTTGTTTATGAATAAGTCTTGCGGCCACGTTTCGTGTCCGTAACTTCCTTCCCACAGTGTACCAACGTGCACTCGAATCCAGAATTGGCTAATTACATGTGAGACATTAACTCCTTGCTAGAGTGTAGGAGATAGAGAGGCAGCAGAGCCACCACGACATAAACACACATTGTGACAGAAGGAAAATACTCCAGAAAAATAAGCAAGCGCAGTTTGTGTGTGCGTTCGAACTGATTTTATTACAATAAGAAATCAGAGCAAGATATCAAAACTTGGACATGACAGCAATGTAAAGGAAAAGAATTAACTCAGGCTCTGCAGTTCTCCAACGACTACATGTCAAACACAATGAAAGAACAGATTACTGACGCAGCACACACACACACACACACACACACACACACACACACACACACACACACACACACACGCAAACGCACGCGCACACGCACGCGCGCACGCACTCGCACTCGCACACGCACACGCGTGCATGCTGGAAGTTAAAAGCTGGGTACGGTGGCGGTAATTGGTTATAACGATAGCGTGGTGCTTTTCCGAACTACGAGAGCTCATCTCACCTAATACAAGTGCCTCAGCTAACAACGAGGCATTTTTTTTGTTTTGCCACGCGATATACCTCCTCGAGACCCTCAATTTGATACCCCACATTCTTTAGCGCCACATCTCTCTGAATTTTAACGCAATCTTAGACTATCCATCACTCCCGTGTTACACGGTTCGCTATTTTCGATATTTTTTCTTATTATTTCTTTTTTTTTAGTTTTTAACATTTAGTTTGATCAATTCTCTACATTTACGCTTTTATAATGATTACAGGTTTAACTTCCGTGATATCTGCATTTTTGTGTAAATGCAGGGCGTTACACGATCCTGGCGGGGGGAGGAGGAGGGGGGTACTCGGCAAAGAATGCTACGCATTAAAAAAGCAAAGGCATATCCATGCACGCCTCGCGCTTCAGAGATTCGCGGGGACAGTTCGCTTTGACACAAGGCGTTTTTTCAGGATGCAGAGCAAGAATGCACGGAACCGTAACCCTAAAGAGCTTCGACGTAAATGAAAGGAGCAGTGAGCGCACGTCCCCTCGCCCAATATGGTTTGTTTCGACCCACGGACCCAGCACACATTCGAGCCTGGACCGCCTCTGTCATAAACACGAACGCGGAGCTTACTTCAAGAGTTTGGTATCCAATATATACGTACAATTTCTTGCAACCAGCGCTAGTCATCATGGGCAGCAGGTGTAGTTGTATTAAATCTGCAATAAAAATTGTTTCCCACCTCACAGAAGCTACGGTTACATGTCATGCCGAATGCAAGAGTTTGAGCTCACGAATTTGCACCCGTAATATTTTTACCACGCGTGAATTTGAAAACACCGAATGCCAATTAAATCAGAGTCCATCTGAGCCCGAGTAAATTCCTGGCACGAGAGAGTTGTGAGGCCATTTGAGTTCTGAATTCATTTTGAGTTCTGAGCCCTTTTTGAGTTCTGAGTTCATTTTGAGTTTTGAGTACATTTTGAGTTTGAGTACATTTTGAGTTTTATTACATTTTGAGTTTTGAGTACATTTTGAGTTTGAGTACATTTTGAGTTCTGAGTACACTTTGAGTTTTGAGTAAATTTTGAGTTTTGAGTCCATTTTGAGTTTGAGTACATTTTGATTTTTGAGTACATTTTGAGTTTTGAGTCCATTTTGAGTTTGAGTACATTTCGAGTTCTGTGTACATTTTGAGTTTTGAGTACATATTTGAGTTTGAGTACATTTTGAGTTCTGAGTACATTTTGAGTTTTGAGTCCGAGTGAGTTCCGAGTTTTGCGCTCAATGTGAGTTTGAGTTGGAGTGAGTGGTGATTCGAAAAAAAAAATTGTGAGTGAGTTTGAGTGAGCCGCGCCAACTTTGCCGAGGTATGCATATGACACATGTATCCAATCAGAACACGTGACTTCATGCAGCGTTTCAACAAAGTCACCAGTCCTCAGCCTTCCTTCCCTGCTTTCACGCAGGCAGGCTGCCTCGCCTTGCGCTGTTCCAAAAACATCGGTATCAAAGTTTTAAAATGTTTTAGGCAGGGTATGCCTACGCCTAACCCTACCCGAATGTTTATGCGTGCGTGCATTAGTGCGTGCGTGGGCACATTTCGTACCGGTTTGATATATAAATGCTTTTGTCAGTTTGCCAGTTCTAGGGATCAAACCCAGGCTTCGGTGCTTCCGAAGCCGGAGCCGTAGCCCCTTGGACACGATTCTTTCCTGTTAAGGTGGTGCACTTCGGCGTTTTCTACGCAAGTTTTATGGGCCGTTATACAGCCCAGGCGGCGGACATAAAATTCATGATTGCTCGTAAACCTCACTAAAGCTAAAAACAGAAACGCCAGAACTATGCGCATTCGCTGCCCCACAACCACGCAGCGCACATACTCACACATAACACCGACCAGCGTTGGGAATCAACCAACGTTATCAAGGCCAGTACCTTGCTAGAAAGATCTAAAAGATAATCTCCGCCAGGTTCGTAATCTCATATGAATACCAACCAGGGATCAATATCCGCGTTAGACATTAACCGAAAAGGAGTAGAATGTTGTGCAAGTGGATATGAATGTCGCTCAAGCCAAAAGGCAACTCAAACTGTCGCCAGTGGCATTATCACTTGCACAGCCTGGTACTGCGACCTCAACAAAACGCGCATGCGAACACGCCAGCACATGCACCGAGCCACCGACGCACCATAAGCGGGCTACCAAAACATATTAGCCTGGAAAACCTTCAGGCTGCAGTTTCTCTTCCCCCTTAAAAATATCATTCAAAGGCAGCATGACCAGTTCCTTCATAAACGATGATAAACTCGTCAAGTTGTATCTCTCATTGCCTGGGAATTCATCAAGCCACAAACAACCCCACGTCATCCCACCACCTCTGGTTGCCTGGCATCGCCATTTGTCTCGGTCTCTACAATAAACGAACCCGTCCCACGTTACGTCCACACCGTCAGTGCTGCCGACATGAATGCCTTCCGTAATAGCAACACCTCAATGAAGTTACATTTACACCGACGCAAGCATCACCCCTCCACCAGTTGGCATCGCATGGGCTTCACCTGATCTATCTCCATCCAAGACACACGGTCCCTTCGTTTCACATGTGTCACCACCTTCGAAGCGGAACCCCATGCAATCATTCGCAACACAGACTTCCTCATGTTCGACTTCCACTCTTCCGTGCCCTCCCAAATACGCATCCTGACGGACTCCTTCGAACCTCTACAGATACCAAAAAATCACAAATCAACCAATCCCACCGCCAAAAAAACCCTGCATCAGGTCTCCATCCTGAAATGTGGCGGCATTCATCTTCGCTTCAGCTGGTTGCCCGAACGTCAGGAATAATCACCGGAGGAACAGGCAGCCCACTGGGCTGAGCGGAAGTGCGTATCCTCTGTGCCATCACTGCTAGCCGACTTGGCTCAGACACCTCTTGAGTCGATACTGCCAGTGGTACCACTAAAGTACACGGAAAAGAAATACCGCCTCAAGGCTTTCCCTTCACACGACTTTACAGCCGCTCGACCCCGCTCCAAAGATCAGCCGTAATTTTCACAAACAAATAGTTTGCTAGCGCTAGCCTCCAACCAGACACCCTACGTAAATAGTACACGTCATTCCTGCCACCTCAATACCTCTACTGCTGATCCACCCCCACCCCCACACGGTGATCTTCAGCACGTAATCTGGCACTGTACGAAGTTCCCCCGGTACAGAAACTTCCCCCCTCGTCTAAATGCCTCCTTCTTACACATTTACCCTCATAGAATTGACCCTCCACGCTGACTATTATTGCACACTACTTACTTCACTGTTAGCAGTATAGTGCAAGCAGTATAGAGCCGCGAGTCTGATCTCTTCACCCACACAACCTATCCCGCCTTCTCAAGGGCCCCAACAGTGTCACTGCTAAAACTCCAATAGATCTTAATGATGTGTCAGGCCGCAAGCCCGGCTACCTCCTATTTCCCCTCCTTAACTAGACCTACACACCTCCTGCCCAAATAAAATCTGTCGTTCTATCTATCTGCACCGTTGTCGGCTGAAAGTCAAGTTCTCATTCATTCATTCATTCATTCATTCATTCATTCATTCATTCATTCATTCATTCATCAATACATTTACGTCCACTCCGGAGCGAAGGCCGTTCCAGGAGCATAGTCCACCAGGGTCCTTAAGCCCTGTTTAAATGAGGGTGCGGAAGTTTTTGCCCAGAAAGCCTTGCATGAGTTATTTCTCCTATATAATCTAACTTCACTGTTTAACTGGTATTATTATTCATTCCGGAACAGGCAG